>NW_011494592.1:1171204-1211486 GCF_000754665.1 Bison bison bison
TTTCACTTTTCACTTTCCTGCATTGGAGAAGGAAATGGCAACCCACTCCAGTGTTCTTGCTTGGAGAATCCCAGGGACGGGAGAGCCTGGTGGGCTGCCGTCTGTGGGGTTGCACAGAGTCGGACACGACTGAAGCAACTTAGCAGCATTACGTATCATGTGGGCTTCCCTGGTGGTTCAGGTGGTAAAGAATCCACCTGCAATGTGGGAGACCTGGGTTCGATCCCTGGGTAGGGAAGATCCCCTGCAGAAAGGAATGGCAACTCACTCCAGTATTCTTGCCTGGGAAATCCCATGGACAGAGGAGCCTGGTGAGCTACAATCCATGGGGTTACACGACTGAGCAATTAACACTGTACTGCACTGTATCATATAGCTGAAAGTTGCTAAGAAGGTAAATCATAAATGTTCTCAACACCATGTGTATATATATGTATATATATACACATATAGTACATATGTGTATATATGTATAAGTTTATGAATGGTTAAACTTTTTGCTATATGTGTATATATATATATATACTCACCCATATATATATAAAGTCATCAACTTGTATACCTTGTGCTGTGCTTAGTTACTCAATCATGTCTGACTCTTTGCAACCCCATGGACTGTAGCCCACCAGGCTCTTCTGTCCATGGAATTTTCCAGGCAAGAATACTGGAATGAGTTGCCATTTCCTTCTCCAGGGGATCTTCCCAATCCAGGGATCGAAACTACATCTCCTGCATCTCCTGAATTGCAGGTGGATTCTTTACCTCTGAGCCATTGAGGAAGCCCCTGTTGAACACCTTAAACTTATACAAGGTTAATGTAAATAGCATTGCAATAAAACTAGAGGAAAAAAAAGGTCTAATGTCTAATAACTCTTGGAGCTACCAACAGATATAGTCTCAGCTGAATATTTTTATTTAGAAATTTTTTGCTTCTCAGACTTAACAGAAAAAAAAAATTCTGTTAGGCATAAACCATCTCTGCAGTTTTTTTTGTAGCCCCACCATGAGGCATGCGGGATCTCAGTTCCCCAACCAAGGATCAAACCTAACCCCGTTGCAGTAGAAGCGCAGAGTCTTAATCACTGTTCTTCCAGAAAAGACCCCAACGTCTCTGCATTTTAAAAAGGGAATGTGATTATGAAACTTATTCACAATCTTTTCAAACAGGTTCTCAATCCAGGTTCATTTCACTGTCCAACAAATATTAATGTTGATTCCATATGCAATCGGCTAGGATACCAGCACCTGGTCAGAATGGGTTGGATGAGCTTGTCTCCAAGATTCCCCCAGCTCCATCTGAAGCCTGCATCCCTGCACAACTGTGTTTTCCCTGCCTCATCCTAGCAAGATCAAATGTCTCCCCAGAGGCTTCAGTAATTGACCCAGAGCCTTCAAGGTAGAAAACAGCATGATGGGTTCAGAATTCACAGGGTTACTGTCACTTCCCTATGCTCACTTATTCATCTCCAAGTGAGAAGTTTCCTAAACTTAAGTGCAAGGAGTGAGCGAGGAAGCAATTTTGTGCGTGTGCCTCTGTGTGTCCTCCACTTTGTCCTCGGAGATCCGAAATTAAAACATCCTTCTTACCTAGGAAAACCCGCTATTTTGGTTTCACATCATCTGCACAAAAGTTGTCAGAAAAACCAACATATATTTGCATGATGACACATTTGCAAGGATGTGTCACAGTTGGCTATCACTTGCCCTCCCAAGGACTGGAGAATTATTTCTCTCCCAGGAGTTACCATCAATCCTTTTTTTTTTTTTTTAACTTGGTTGCAAAATCAGTTAACCAAAGGGGAAATCTCTCAGCTCTCCACTTCTGCTTTTGAAGGCCATAAAATAGGTAGGAGAGACCAGCAGACAGTATACCCGCTTGGAGGCACAGGAAGCCACCCAGGGATCCTATTCTCTCCAGCCAACCTTCATTGCCCAGGTACCACTTTAATTCTTCCTTCTGACTAGGTCTTAAAGGAGTCTCTCTCTCTCTTTTTTTCTGTCTTCCTCCCTCTCTCTTCTCTTCCTTCTCTGCCTGACAGCTGGGCTTTCTGCAAAACTGCCAGCTATGTTATAATACCATAACTTGCAAAATAATAGGGGAATTAATACCACTTATCTAGCAGCTGGCATCTGAGAGCTCAGGATCCTACCTCTCCCCCAGATCACCTAAGAGATCCGCTCCTGGTTTGGGCTTGGTTTAGCAAATGCTTTACTCTGGACCCCTGTGGCTCAGCTTGTAAAGAATCCGCCTACAATGTAGGAGACCTGGGTTTGATCCCTGGTTTGGGAAGATGCCCTGGAGAAGGGAAAGACTACCCACCTACCCACTCCAGTATTCTGGCCTTAAGAATTGCAAAGAGTCAGACACAGCTGAGTGACTTTCACTTACTCTGAACCCAAAGGATGACTTTCGTGCATTCACTCATTCATTTGAAAATGGCTTCTTTGCTTGCCTGCCAGGTACAAGATGCTGAGGGCAATTCACATGTGAAGAAGGCAGCCCTCATGGGGACTGGCATGGCAAATGGTCACTCATTTTTCTCCTCTTTGCACAGGTTTCTGAAACAGCCATGGCAACCGTACCTGAACCCATCAACGAAATGATGGCTTACTACAGGTCAGTGGGAAAATTGATACCAATTGTGTTAGCAGGGCTTTCCTCTCAAGAGTGGATTTTTATATGTGCTTAGAGACCAGATTCGTCTCCCAAACTGCCTCTTACAGTGGCAAGCAGGGTTCCAAGTCAACCTGGTTTAAGGACTGATGTCCCACTGCAAGTCCAGCCATGGTACCCCTAGGCCACCCAGATGCTGCTTCAGGGGCTTCCTGCAAATGGAAACAGGAAAGAAAGGTTCCAAGTGGACAATCCAGGGGATCCCTTGGCAGATTTGGCTTAACTGAGAAGGAAAGCTCAGATTTTCACCGGGCTGGAAGTTAGGTCTCAGGATACAACAGAGAGCTCAGACAGCAATGGATACCTGCCCTCCTCCTGTGCTGTCCCATGTATATTACCATGGCAACTACCTGCTTCAGGCAGCCCTAAGGAACATGTTGTTTGCAGTTTACTATTGCCCAGCTTCCCAGGTGGCTCAGTGGGTAAAGAATCTGCCTGCAACCCAGGAGATGCAGCAGACATGGGTTCGATCCCTGGGTCCAGAAGATGCCCTGGACAAGGGCATGGCAATACTCCAGTATTCTTGCCTGGAAAATCCCATGGACAGAGGAGCCACAGGATCACAAAGAGTCAGACACAACTGAAGCAACTTAGCACACATGCATTGATGGTGAAGATTATCAACAGGGAAGAAAAGCTAATCTTGTCCAGGAGATGAAATTGAGCAATCTTTCTGTTTTTATTACAGTGATGAGAATGAGCTGTTATTTGAGGCTGATGGCCCTAAACAGATGAAGGTGAGTCTATGGGCTTTGATCCCAACATGTTGAGGGGCTCTGACAGAGGAAAGACTCAAGGGAAGTGTTCTGGGCCGGCTTGTTCCTATGGAATTTTGTGATAAAATGACTTTATCCTCTTCCAGTGAGACAAATGGAAGCTGGCCACTCTGCAACTCCCATGCCACCAGTGTTTCACTGAGGCTTGGTGATGCTGGCCATGCTTGCAGAGGCTTTTAGAAGGGGAATTTAAGTAGAGATAGTGCTTGTTGTCTCTTCCAAGCAAATTTAATTCTTCTTTTAGGAGAGGTGTTCAGCTCTAAAAGTGATGAAGTTACATTAATCACTTGAACTGAACCTGACCCAGAGATGATAACCTTGAGAATGAATATGTCTGCCTCCTTTAAGGGTGGGATTGTTTTTTGCTCCCTGAAGTGGAGCTTAAGGACAACAAGTCATGATGTAAACAAAAAGTTGAGTTTGGGAGTTATGAGAAAATTATTCACTTGCTGTTGGATTTGAGCAAGTCATTTTACCCCTTTGATGCTAGTCTGAATAATAAGGGTCATAAGCAGGATGATGTCCGAGACCCTAGCATCCTGCAACCCTTGGCTCTGAGATATTACCAGCAGGAGCTAAGTTTATCTAGCAGAGGAGTGTTTCTTTGTGTGTGTGTGCTCACTCACTCAGTAGTGTCAGATGCTTTGTGACCCAGAGAGCATTGTTGACCCTCCAGCTGTCCCTCCTCTTCTGTAAATGTAATAACTCCTGTAATCTAATAACTCTCTCAGGTAGTTCAGCCATCAGCCGAGCTAGCACAGTTGTACCAATTAGCAGGCAGCTGTTCTCTCAGATGTTTTTAGTTCGTGACAACCTCCTCCAGCCTCATCAAGCATTCCTGTCTTGCTGAAAGTTCCTTTCTTTAAAGACTTTAAAACCAGCACAACTGGTTTTCTCCAGCCCTAGATGGAGCCCAATTTCTCTGTCCAGCCCTCCCTCCCACAGTCTCTTGCAGCATTCTGGCTCTCTCTCCTGGGGCCTCTGCTCTGGGCAGAATGTCCCTCCCACTCAGCTTTACTCTGTGTTGTTACAGGTCTCTTGAGCTGTCCTTCAAACTTTTAAACCATTATCATGCCTTGCAAGCAACTTCAGTTAAGGCTTAATGCAGTTAGTTAAACAGTTTCTCTGAATTGAGGAACTATTTCATAATAGTAACCACTTTTTTGCAGGATGGTTATGAGAAAGCATTTGAGAAAAAGATTGTATAGAACATTGTTGATTGGGCAGAGGCATATTGAAAATCTGATCATCATAGCCCTGAAAAATGAAATACATAACGTTGGTGCATTAGGCTTCCAAAAAGATAAATAGTGTTAGAAGGTATAAGTTTATGGTTAGGTGGAGCATGTGTAAGAAAAGATAAGGTAAGAATGGATTTATTCTAGAAGAATGTTGTATACTGCATTAGAAAGCTTACATTATGGTTTAGGGTCTGCCTCTCACTGGCCGCTGTTTTTGGATAAGCCACTTAACCTCTCTGGGTTGCAGAGAGATGAAAGTTTATCTTTAGAAGCTCTGTTATCTCTTCCTTGGGCTTCCCAGGGGGCTCAGTGGTAAAGAATCTGCCCACCAATGCAGGAGACGCAGTGGGTTTGATCCCTGGGTCCAGAAGACTCCCTGGAGGAGAAAATGGCAACCCACTTTAGTATTCTTGCCTGCAGAATCCCATGGACAGAGGAGCCTGGCTACAGCCCATGGGGTCGCTAAGCGTCGGACATGACTGAGTGGCTGAGCACGCATGAATCTCCTCCTTCCTCCTCTCTCGTGTCAAAACAGGAGTTGTCTGGCCCAACCACCTTCCCACGCTGACTTCTTTGGTCTCTTCACAGAGCTGCATCCAACACCTGGACCTCGGTTCCATGGGAGATGGAAACATCCAGCTGCAGATTTCTCACCAGTTCTACAACAAAAGCTTCAGGCAGGTGGTGTCGGTCATCGTGGCCATGGAGAAGCTGAGGAACAGTGCCTACGCACATGTCTTCCATGATGATGACCTGAGGAGCATCCTTTCATTCATCTTTGAAGAAGGTACCTAATGAGAGCTGAGGGCAGACATGAGATCGCTGGTCATTTCCTTCTCAGAGGCCATAACCCAACAGCTAACACCCCCCAACCCCCGAGGCTGAAACCCTTTAAAAGTAGAGGGCCCAGTAATGAGAGGAAAACAGAGACACCTAGAAGCTCAGTTAATCATCTCTTCAGTTGAAACCAGTCTTTTTTTGTTTTGTTTTCCATCAGATTGATTTGCTCCCTTAAAAGACTTTTTAAGGAATTCTTCCTTAATGAAATAATGATGTAACTGGCTAATCATGCTATGCATCCTAAAATTATGGAAGCTTTTCTCGAATTTACAGACTTGCATAAAATGGTACCCAAAATGTTACATTTCAATACACTACTGTATAGAATCCAACTTGGTGATGGTTTCACTCTCCTTTTTAGTTGTTGAAACTATTCTTAAAATAGGACCTTGATAACTACTCATATTTGCAAAGCAGCCAGTCATTCTGTATGCTTTCATTTATATTATATCCTGTGAATCTCAGGATGTCCTTGTTCGGCCACATCTGTTGCCACCACCATTTTACATAAGTGACTCCATGGCTCATCCACGGCAAGTAATAGAGCTGAAGTTTGAACCTACGTCTTAGGGTGCCAGGCGCAGTGTTCTGACCCACCCCAACTTCCTCTCCACTGATGTAATCGAGCATCAGCTAGGCATGCTCAGATGTCCTCCAAGGAAACAAATTCTGCCTCCCATAATCACCTGGGAATCTCCCTAAACAAGATCTGTGCTCCACATTTCAGAGCCTGTCATCTTCGAAACGTCCTCCGACGAGTTTCTGTGTGACGCACCCGTGCAGTCAGTAAAGTGCAAACTCCAGGACAGAGAGCAAAAATCCCTGGTGCTGGCTAGCCCCTGTGTGCTGAAGGCTCTCCACCTCCTCTCACAGGAAATGAACCGAGAAGGTACCTGGGGACTTTGTCTCTTTTCTTGGCCTCTTCGTTGCTTGCTAATTCTCTACATTTTCAACAGAGCAGACCATTAAGGAAAATGATCCATAGCAGTGAAATAGCATATAATAAAGAACATGCTGGGGCTTCCCAGATGGCTCAATGGTAAAGAATCTGCCTGTCAATGCAGGATACATAGGTTCAATCCCTGGATCAGGAAGATCCTCTGGAGAAGGAAATGGAAACCCACTCCAGTATTCTTGCCTGGGAAATTCCATGACCTAGAGGGCTATAGTCAAGGGGATATGATTTAGTAACTAAATAACAACAACAATAATGAAGGACATGCAAACGTTTTGTTTGGATTCTAGTGATGAGACCACATTGAGTCCCTTAGTACGTTCATTTTTCAGCAACAGAGGTGACTCTGAGAAATTAGACTGCTCCAGCAAGCCCAGGACCACTGCCCAGCCAAGTCATTTAATGGCAGTGCTTCTGTTAGAAAGAGGTCATTTGATGGACATGACCTAACTGCCTGTGGGTTCTTTCTTCCGGTTGTTGGGGTTGAAACTAGAATGGTGAGGAGATAATTTGTCCCTCCTCATTCTCAACCCTGCCCCCTTACCCCTAACATCCTTCCCATCCAAAACCAGATGGTTCCTTAGAGGGAAACCTAACTGACAAGCAGGAACTTATATCTCTCTACTGTCACTGGCAACCTTTTTATTTTTATTTTTAAATTTTTCTTTATTTTTGGCTGTGTGGGTTTTTGTTGCTGTGAGGGCTTTTCTATACTTGTGATGAGCTGGGGCTACTCTCTAGCTGTGGTGCATGGGATTCTCATTGCAGTGACTTCTCTTGCTGTGGAGCATGGGCTCTAGGGTGAGGGGGCTTCAGTAGATGGCTCATGGGCTCTAGAGTACAGTGTCAGTAGCTGTGACGCACAGGCTTACTTGCTCTGTGGCATGTGGGATCTCCCCAGACCAGAGATCGAACCCGTGTCTCCTACACTGGCAGGCAGATTCTTTACCATTGAGCCACCAGGCAAGCCCATGTCACTGGCATTGCTTCAAGTCCAGGGGTGGCCCACGGGCTGCAGGAATCTGTCTGGCACTTTGCCACTGTGGCTGAACCCTGTATGCAGGGGCGTAACCAAGAGGGCAGCTGAAAGGAGCAGCCAGACTGTTCTCTTCAAAGGGTGTTGACCTTGAAGAGAGGCATCCCTGAGGGAAAGCATCCTGGTTTCAACCAAGCCAAGACAACGTTGTTTCTTTAGAACAGCGTTCTGAGCATGACCTTCGGGCCTCTAAGTGAGACAGCTATAACTAAGGAAGACTAAAAATGCATGTCTTTTCTTTGGAACCCCTTTTCCCAGCTAAGCTTCTCCTTTCCCAGGTTCTTCCCACTTTTCTGTTTATAGTCTTGAAATAGATCCATGACCAGTGTCTTTCAGGAGCCCAGTTTTATCTCTTTTCTCAATTTTCATGTTGATCATACTGTTCTGTTCTTGTGGACCAGTCAGGGACATGAGAGCTTTCTCCTATTTTTAAAAATTAGAGCCCCTGATTTTTCATTGCCACTATGATGAGTCTCTGAGAAACCCCCAGACCATTTGAGGGAAAAACCTGTTTCAAGAAACTGAAGCTGCTATGATCTGTGGGATTACCCTATCTGTTAGGCTGTAGGAACCTCAGTGTGGGTTGCCATAAGAACCTCAGTGTGGGTTCCCACAGAGGATGCTATACTGTATGAATCTTGGGCTTGGGGTCCAGGGATTGGGCTGACCCTGCAGTGCCATATCCCTGACCACAAGACCCCTCTCCTCTTCCCAGTGGTGTTCTGCATGAGCTTCGTGCAAGGAGAGGAAAGAGACAACAAGATTCCTGTGGCCTTGGGTATCAAGGACAAGAATCTATACCTGTCTTGTGTGAAAAAAGGTGATACGCCCACCCTGCAGCTGGAGGTGAGTGAATACCAGGGGCTGAAGGCCCTTCTCAAGCTCTTCTGGGGCATCGCTAGCCATCACTTACTTCATAGACAACTAACTTTCCCCCTTCCCCAGAACCTCTGGGAGTAGATCTACATGATAATTTTGCATAAATGGAAATCAATTTAATGTAAGTGTCAAATGCATGTAGCTTTCACTCCCATCACACAAAAAGTAAATTATTCTGCAGATTTTCTTCCATCTTGCCACCCAACAGATTATACATTGTTAGAGTTCCTCCATTTGATGGGACTTCCGTGGTGGCTCAGAGGTAAAGAATCTGCCTGCCAGCGCAAGAGATTCCAATTAGACCTCTGGGTCGGGAAGAACCCCTGGAGTAGGAAATGGCAACTCACTCCAGTATTCTTGCCTGGAAATGCTATGGACAGAGGAGCCTGGTGGGTTACAGTCCATGGGATCACATAAGAGTCGGACACTTCTGAGTGACTAAACAACAACCACCATTTGATAGATGACACTTTGAGGACTTAATCGGTTCAAGGGACCAGTCACTGCCATCTCCACTGCACTCCCAAAACCACACCTCCTTTTCCCACCAGTTTTCCCAGCAAAAATTTCATGTCCAACTTGAAGTCATTCTAGCCAGAGCCATGAGGAAAAACACAGGATAAGTCCCTGGAAACTAGCTACACCTAGAAGCTTTTACCTAATTTTCACTTTTGAAAACATTTCCACCTATATTATACACACTAGCATTTGATGCTAAGTTTCAGAGAAGGACAAGTGTGCCTTCTGTCACCACACAGAAGGCCGGGGTCACAAAGACAACTCAGGAGTCTGGCTCCTGGACCCGAGCCCTGCTGATCCATTTTTAAATGACCCAGAGAACAACTTTGTCCAGACCAGGGTAGAATGTCTTTGCCCTTTCCTTCTTAAAGATGTTTATTTCTGTTTTACTGCAGGAAGTAGACCCCAAAGTCTACCCCAAGAGGAATATGGAAAAGCGTTTTGTCTTCTACAAGACAGAAATCAAGAATACAGTTGAATTTGAGTCTGTCCTGTACCCTAACTGGTACATCAGCACTTCTCAAATAGAAGAAAGGCCCGTCTTCCTGGGACATTTTCGAGGTGGCCAGGATATAACTGACTTCAGAATGGAAACCCTCTCTCCCTAAAGAAAGCCATACCCAGGGAGTCCACGTGGGCTGAATAACCCCGAGGACTGGCAGAAGGGAAGGGAAGAATGTAGCTGCAGCCTGAACTTCACTGTTGTCTGATCCATGCCCGACTGCCTTCCCTGCATTAGTGCTTAGAGATCTCCCCACGGCCAGGAGGAACAATCCCCTCCTCCTAGAGCCCATCCTCAGACCCCATCCACTGAGCCACCCCTCTCTCACTTCTTCTACTCACTCAAAGCCAGCCTGGCAAAAACCATGGCACACTAGTTTCAAAGAAATCCTCTGTCCTTTGCACCCAGCTTCTGATGAGCAACCACTTAACTATTTATTTATTTATTTATTGATGTGTTAGTCTATTTAATTTAGTTCCAGGGGGCCTAGAAGCAGGCGCATCTGTGAAAAATCCTAGCCTTCAGTAACTGTGGAACCAATTTCCTTTGGGTTAGAGTGCCATCCTTCTGTCAAGTCCTTTCACCAAGCCTGAAAGCATACAAGCTCAGATTATTTAAATAGAATTATTTATGAATAGCGGAGAAGGCAATGGCACCCCACTCCAGTACTCTTGCCTGGAAAATCCCATGGATGGAGGAGCCTGGTAGGCTGCAGTCCATGGGGTCGCTAAGAGTCGGACACGACTAGGCGACTTCACTTTCACTTTTCACTTTCACGCATTGGAGAAGGAAATGGCAACCTACTCCAGTGTTCTTGCCTGGAGAATCCCAGGGACGGGGGAGCCTGGTAGGCTACCGTCTATGGGGTCACACAGAGTCGGACACGACTGAAGTGACTTAGCATAGCATAGCATTTATGAATAGGGAAGAATGATCAGATTGTTCAATGATTTTGAAATAAATTTCACTGAAAACAAATGTTTTTTCCACGTGGTCATTGACTTGTCTTGGATCTGATGTAGAAGAGTAAAGATGAATGGAGTCATGAGCGATCTCCTTGGGGAATTAGAAACCCACTCCTCATCACTGAATGCAAAGCACTTAGGAACATCACTGGCCAGCAAAGACCAGCTTGAACACCCTTCCCTTTCACTTCTGTTATTCAACAAAAGTATATATGGCACACAAGTTTCCTCTGAAAAACAGGATCAGCTAAAGTATTATAGGGAGTAAGGGCTGGTGGTAACAGCTGCCAAGTGTTTCTCTATTCATTTATTCAACAAACACATCTTAAGCCAGTGTTATGTCCTAGGGGCTTCGAGTACAGAAACCAGAAAGGTAAGGCCGTGGCTGCACAGGTGCAGGAGGGCCTAGAGGACCTATCCCACGTTGAAGGTCAGGAAGGGCGGCAGTGAGGAGATACCCCTCTTCCAAGGTAAGGAGCAATGGCTGCGCTTTGCTGGAGCAGCCCTGAAGATACCCCATGCCCAAAGTAAGAGAAACCAAAGTAAGATGGTTGGTGTTGCAAGAGGGCATCAGAGGGCAAACACACTGAAACCATACTCACAGAAAACTAGTCAATCTAATCACACTAGGACCACAGCCTTGTCTAACTCAATGAAACTAAGCCATGCCCGTGAGGCAACCCAAGATGGGCGGGTCATGGTGGAGAGATCTGACAGAATGTGGTCCACTGGAGAAGAGAATGGCAAACCACTTCAGTATTCCTCCCTTGAGAACCCCATGAACAGTATGAAAAGGCAAAATGATAGGATACTGAAAGAGAAACTCCCCAGGTCAGTAGGTGCCCAATATGCTACTGGAGATCAGTAGAGAAATAACTCCAGAAAGAATGAAGGGATGGAGCCAAAGCAAAAACAATGCCCAGCTGTGGATGTGACTGGTGATAGAAGCAAGGTCCAATGCTGTAAAGAGCAATATTGGATAGGAACCTGGAATGTCAGGTCCATGAATCAAGGCAAATTGGAAGTGGTCAAACAAGAGATGGCAAGAGTGAATGTCGACATTCTAGGAATCAGCGAACTGAAATGGACTGGAATAGGTGAATTTAACTCAGATGACCATTATATCTACTACTGCGGGCAGGAATCCCTCAGAAGAAATGGAGTGGCCATCATGGTCAACAAAAGAGTCCAAAACGCAGTACTTGGATGCAATCTCAAAAACGACAGAATGATCTCTGTTTGTTTCCAAGGCAAACCATTCAATATCACAGTAATGCCCCAACCAGTAACGCTGAAGAAGCTGAAGTTGAACGGTTCTATGAAGACCTACAAGACCTTTTAGAACTAACACCAAAAAAAGATGTCCTTTTCATTATAGGGGACTGGAATACAAAAGTAGGAAGTCAAGAAACACCTAGAGTAACAGGCAAATTTGGCCTTGGAGTACAGAATGAAGCAGGGCAAAGACTAATAGAGTTTTGCCAAGAAAATGCACTGGTCATAATAAACACCCTCTTCCAACAACACAAGAGAAGACTCTATACATGGACATCACCAGATGGTCAACACCGAAATCAGATTGATTATATTCTTTGCAGCCAAAGATGGAGAAGCTCTATACAGTCAGCAAAAACAAGATCAGGAGCTGACTGTGGCTCAGACCATGAACTCCTTATTGCCAAATTCAGACTTAAATTGAAGAAAGTAGGGAAAACCACTAGACCATTCAGGTATGACCTAAATCAAATCCCTTATGATTATACAGTGGAAGTGAGAAATAGATTTAAGGGCCTAGATCTGATAGAATGCCTGATGAGCTATGGAATGAGGTTCGTGACATTGTTCAGGAGACAGGGATCAAGACCGTCCCCGTGGAAAAGAAATGCAAAAAAGCAAAATGGCTGTCTGGGGAGGCCTTACAAATAGCTGTGAGAAGAAGAGAAGCAAAAACCAAAGGAGAAAAGGAAAGATATAAACATCTGAATGCAGAGTTCCAAAGAATAGCAAGAAAAGATAAGAAAGCCTTCTTCAGCGATCAATGCAAAGAAATAGAGGAAAATAACAGAATGGGAAAGACTAGGGATCTCTTCAAGAAAATCAGAGATACCAAAGGAACATTTCATGCAAAGATGGGCTCGATAAAGGACAGAAATGGTATGGATCTAACAGAAGCAGAAGATATTAAGAAGAGACGGCAAGAATACACAGAAGAACTGTACAAAAAAGATCTTCACGACCTAGATAATCATGATGGTGTGATCACTGACCTAGAGCCAGACATCCTGGAATGTGAAGTCCAGGGGCCTTAGAAAGCATCACTATGAACAAAGCTAGTGGAGGTGATGGCATTCCAGTTGAGCTATTTCAAATCCTGAAAGATGATGCTGTGAAAGTGCTTCACTCAATATGTCAGCAAAGTTGGAAAACTCAGCAGTGGCCACAGGACTGGAAAAGGTCAGTTTTCATTCCAATCCCAAAGAAAGGCAATGCCAAAGAATGCTCAAACTACTGCACAATTGCACTAATCTCACACGCTAGTAAAGTAATGCTCAAAATTCTCCAAGCCAGGCTTCAGCAATATGTGAACTATGAACTTCCTGAAGTTCAAGCTGGTTTTAGAAGAGGCAGAGGAACCAGAGATCAAATTGCCAACATCTGCTGGATCATGGAAAAAGCAAGAGAGTTCCAGAAAAACATCTATTTCTGCTTTACTGACTACGCCAAAGCCTTTGACTGTGTGGATCACAATAAACTGTGGAAAATTCTGAAAAAGATGGGAATACCAGACCACCTGACCTGCCTCTTGAGAAATTTGTATGCAGGTCAGGAAGCAACAGTTAGAACTGGACATGGAACAACAGACTGGTTCCAAATAGGAAAAGGAGTTCATCAAGGCTGTATATTGTCACCCTGTTTATTTAACTTCTATGCAGAGTACATCATGAGAAACGCTGGACTGGAAGAAACACAAGCTGGAATCAAGATTGCTGGGAGAAATATCAATAACCTCAGAAATGCTGATGACACCACCCTTATGGCAGAAAGTGAAGAGGAACTCAAAAGCCTCTTGATGAAAGTGAAAGTGGAGAGTGAAAAAGTTGGCTTAAAGCTCAGCATTCAGAAAACGAAGATCATGGCATCCGGTCACGGGATCACTTCATGGGAAATAGATGGGGAAACAGTGGAAACAGTGTCAGACTTTATTTTTCTGGGCTCCAAAATCACTGCAGATGGTGACTGCAGCCATGAAATTAAAAGACGCTTACTCCTTGGAAGGAAGGTTATGACCAACCTAGATAGCATATTCAAAAGCAGAGACATTACTTTGCCAACAAAGGTTCGTCTAGTCAAGGCTATGGTTTTTCCAGTGGTCATGTATGGATGTGAGAGTTGGACTGTGAAGAAGGCTGAGCGCCAAAGAATTGATTATTTTGAACTGTGGTGTTGGAAAAGCCTCTTGAGAGTCCCCTTGGACTGCAAAGAGATCCAACCAGTCCATTCTGAAGGAGATCAGCCCTGGGATTTCTTTGGAAGGAATGATGCTAAAGCTGAAACTCCAGTACTTTGGCCACCTCATGCGAAGAGTTGACTCATTGGAAAAGACTCTGATGCTGGGAGGGATTGGGGATAGAGGAGAAGGGGGCGACAGAGGATGAGATGGCTGGATAGCATCACTGACTCGATGGATGTGAGTCTCAGTGAACTCCAGGAGTTGGTGATGGACAGGAGGCCTGGCGTGCTGCAATTCATGGGGTTGCAAAGAGTCGGACATGACTGAGCGACTCATCTGATCTGAAGGCGTTCCTAGTTAGATAGGGAAGGTGGATTTTTAAAAATAAGACAGTGTAACAAGTAGAGACATGGCAAAGTATGAAAGGAGCAGCTAAGAGGGGTGACAAGATTTGCTCTGGAGACTGAGGGTCAAGTTGTATGATGTTTGAGTCAGGCCTAAAAGGATGAGCAAGAGTTCTCCACACAAAGAAAAGGAGAGAGTAGCCTAGATAGATGGACCAGTATGAACACAGGCATGGAGGATGAAAGAATGAATGGGGCCAAGAGAAAACTTTCAAGTTTGCAGAAGTCACCAGTCAAAACACAAAAACAACCCAGGGGGAAAAAAAGAAATTGTAATCTCAGACAAAGAGATAATTTGCCTAGTATATAGAGTTCCCACAAAACAGTAGAAAAAAGCAATCATGAAAATCCATCAAAACAATAGGCGGAAATTTAATAAAACAGTATATTAATAGGTTGTCCTCTGAAAAGGAAATACCATTTAATCTTGGACAAAGTAAAAGATGCTCCATATTACTTAGAATAAAGTTGAATTAACAGAATTAACAGCACTTTGAGATTACACTCTTCTATCAGATTAGCAAATACCAAAGTTTAACGTCACACCCCGTTGGAAAGATTGGGGAAACGCTCACTCCTGAACATTACAGTGCATGTATGAGGAGAATAAATGGGTTCAACTCCTACAGAGGAAAATTTGATAGTAATTATGAAGATTACAAATACACATCCACCTATAGCCCAGCAATTTCACTTTTGGGGGTTTATCCTACAAATGGACATACAGTCATGAGCATTAATGATCAAAATGATTCATTGTGCATCACTTGTAACAGCAAAAGATGAGCAACAACTCAAGTTTCTATCAAAGAAGACTGGCTAAATGAATTGTGAGACATTCGTAGAATGAATTATGGGACATTCGTAGAATGAATTATGGGACTCCTCTCCAAGATATCGTGAAAAGTAAAAAAGAACAAGAGGCAGTGTTTATAGTGTGCTAGCTTTTATGTGGGCTTCCCTAAAAGTTCAGTCATTAAAGAGTCTGCCTGCAATGCAGGAGACCTGACTTCAATCCCTGAGTCGGGAAGATCCCCTGGAGAAGGAAATGGCAACCCACTCCATTATTCTTGCCTGGAGAATCCCATGGACAGAGGAGCCTGGCAGGCTACAGTCTATGGGGTCACAAGAGTCAGCCACGACTGAGCAACTAAGAACACAGCTTTTATGTAACAAAAGGCAGGAAAAAAATATATAAGGCAATACTCTAATGATTAGGACATGGAACTCTGCTCAATGTTATGCGACAGCTGGATGAGAGGGGAGTTTGGGGGAGAATGGATACATGTGTATGTATGGCTGAGTCCCTTTGCTGTCCACCTGAAACTATCACAACATTGTTAACCAGCTATACCCCAATACAAAATAAAAAGTTTAAAAAGAAGTAAGGCAGTCCCTTCCAATGTCTTTTATCTGATTTTGAGAACTCCGGAAGATACATAACAAATTTAAAAAGTAGTCATGGTGCGGCGGAGACGGCATGGGCTGCAGCGGGAGACTTTGGCGTGATGTCTCACACCATCTTGCTGGTACAGCCTACCAAGAGGCCAGAAGGCAGAACTTAGGCTGACTATGAATCTGTGAATGAGTGTATGGAAGGTGTTTGTAAAATGTCTGAAGAACATCTGAAGAGAATGAATCCCAACAGCCCCTCTATCACATATGATATCAGTCAGTTGTTTGATTTTATTGATGACCTGGCAGACCTCAGCTGCCTTGTTTACCGAGCTGATACCCAGGCATACCAGCCTTATAACAAAGATTGGATTAAAGAGAAGATCTACGTGCTCCTTCGTGGACAGGCCCAACAGGCTGGGGAATAGCTGAGTTTGCAAGCATTAGGGGAACGGGGGTGGGCTTGGAACACAGGTGTGTGCAGTGTGCTGTAGTGGAAGTTTTGTATTATAGTTTTCCTGTTTCCATTTTGGTATATACTAGCCAGAATTGAATGTATTAGATAAAATGTGATGATCTTGTTCAATCTGAAAACCCCTTTGCCCCCCCCCTTTTTTTTACTTACACATTTTTATGATGATTTAGATGGAAGTTGGTTTTTGTCAGTTAACATTGGTTCCAGTCCCTCAAACTGTTCATACCTGCTTTATAACATCCACTGTACTAATCCTCCTTCAAGTTGGGGTGGGGAGTGGAAGCACAGTTTAGTTACGTCCTCAAGATAAAGTCTTGGTGAAAAACAAATAAATGTTCTTTAGTTAAAAAATAAAATAAAAAGTAGTCATGAGGGGCTGGGGAGTAAGATACAAGGGGATGAGGGTGGGAGCAGGACATTTCTTTCAATACTTTTTATATTGTTTGATTTTTGAATCATGTGAATATATTAACTACTCAAATAAAATAGTACTAAGTTTTTAAAGCCTTCTATCAAAACAAAAAAGGGAGAAACGGCATATGACTTAGTTGGGGAAAAACAATGTGCCCATCCTCAGTGGCTCACTGCCAACACCCTCTCCTCCTTCTTCACAGTTCTCCCAGCCAGGGCACAAGACGTGGATGGAACTAGACCCTGCAACCCAGCAAAGCCTCTCTCCCAGCTCAGTCTGCTTCCTAACTGCAGTGCAAAGGATGGGACGGCTGTTAGGAGCAGGCATCCAAGTGGTACCCATCCACAACACGGAATAGGACTCCTGGGAGGCACATAGACTCTAGTTCCCTGACCAGGGATCAAACCCGGATCTCCTACATTAGGCGCATGGAGTCTCAGCCACTGGACAGGGAAGTCCTGACAGTGCCTAATTTATTTTTAACATGACTTACTGTTCCACTACTGAATGTCTTCCCTAAAGAAGCAAGTTTAAGGACTTTTACTTTAGAATTGTTTAGGAAAAAGTAAACTGGAAACAAGCTAAACATCCTTTGTTAGGAAAAACCTTAAATAAAACACAGCAAATTAAAAAGAAAATGAGAGCACTGAAAGGAGAGAGATCCAGGTGAATCATTGTGTGCAAAAGTCAAACTGCAGAACTCTAAGCACAGAATGAGATCATTCATATAAAAGAAAAAATAAACACTGCCCATCCAAAATGTATAATCCGGACTTCCCTGGTGGCCCAGTGGCTAAGACTCTGTGCTCCCAATGCAGGGGACCCAGGTTTGATCCCTGGTCAGGGAGCTAGATTCTACATGCCGCAACTAAAGATCCTGCATGCAGAAACTAAAAAAAAAAAAAAAAAGATCCTGCATGCCACAGTGAAGATCAGAGGTCCAAAATCTTGGGTGCCACAACTAAGACCCAGCACAGCCAAACAAATAAATAAATAATTTTTTTGGAAAAAGAAGTAAAATGCATAACCATGCGATTCTAAGAGTATGGAAGGCAAAGAGCCCTAGAGAGTACAGACCAGGCTGAAAATAGTGGGATGGGGCTGGGAGGGGGTTGTCAAGAGGAACTTCAACTTTATTCATAATGTTTGAATTTTTTACAAGAGGAATATATGCATGAATTATACATATATATATGTACTTACATTTTAATATTTTTCATTAAGATATTGTATTTTAATTGTTTCAATTCCTGGACCTGAGACAAAGACTAAAATAGAGCCTCCAAGGGCTATTCTATTCCTGGTTTGTGGACAAGTTATTTCCCAAAACCAGCTTTCCTCCTCTGCACTGAGGAGCCTTATCCTGGAAAAGAAAAATGGCCTATTTTCTGTGTGTATCATTCCATGCCTTCTTTTTTTGTTTGCTGTTCTTAATTTTTTTTTTTTGGAGTATAGTTGCATTACAATGTTGTGACCGTTTCTACTGTACAGCAATAGCCCCTTCCTTTTGGACTTTCTTCCCATTCAAGTCACCCAGATCACTGAGTAGAGCTCCCTGTGCTATACAGTATGTTCTCATCAGTTATTTATCTTATACATAGCATCAGTAGGGTATAAACGAGAATCCCAATCTCCCAATCCCCCTTGATGTCCATACCTTTGTTCTCTACATATGTGTCCCTGTTTCTGCTTTGCAAATAAGATCATCTATACCATTTTTCTAGATTCTACATATATGTGTAAAAGATAGAGGCATCCCAGTATTCACAGCCGCATTATTTACAATAGCAAGGACAGGGAAGTAACCCAAGTGTCCATCCACAGATGAATGGCTAAAGACATGGTACATGTATACAATGGAATGTTGCTCAACCATAAAAGGAAAAAAATTGGAGACCTGGATGGACCCAGATACAGCGTGTCATACACAGTGAAGTAAGTCATAAAGAGAAAAACAAATGAAAATAGTCTGTTGGAAAGGAAAGGGAAAGGGTCAGAGGGTTTGAGTGAGGAGAGCTGACACCCTCCCACCCACCATGAACTCAACCGGAAATACAACGGGAAGTAGGAAGTCTCTCCAATGAACTGGGAATTCAATTTGTCTGCCCCTCCAGCAGGTTGCACTCTCCACCACCACAGCTCCAACTATCTTTCAAGGAGATCCTATCCAGGTACTTGAAGAGTAGGGGGCCAGTGCTTGGGGATTTTGGTTTGATGTACTGGATTCTGTATCAGGCCAACATAGGGTTAGGGCGTGGCTCATGCCGTAAGCTTGGCTTGCAGTAAGCAGGTGCGGGAAGGTAAATGATACAATGATGGATGGGAGCATGTCCGGTCTGAAAGACAGGTTGGGGGTGGTGACTGTGCCAGCATCCCTGTCAGAGGGACAAGGGTAAGACTGTGCCTTCGGGTAGACCTCCTCCCTACCCATTCCCTACTCCCTGGTACAACCTTGCTGAAGTACTCAGAACCATCTGGTTGAACCGGACACCGGGGTGAGGATGATCTAGAGAACTGGTGAGATGCCCGCCCAGGGGTGTGGGGCCACAGTCAGAGCCTCCTCCCAATTCCTATCACATCCCACCCACATCCTGGCTCCTAAATGGGCAGTGTGGAAGCAAGCCAAGTGACGTCCACGGGAAGTCCAGAAGTACTGCTTTTCTTATTTGCAGAAGCATGTCTGTTTGCTTACACCAGTAATCGTGAAAATTCACATCCCTCTCTGAGAGCAGGTTATAAAACCATGAAATGCAGGATGTGGACAAGGAAAAGTAAGACTGGGAGGTGCAAGGAAGGTGCCACGGGCCTGGGACTCAGGACATCACTGCCTCTGAGAACAAGTTCCCTTCTGGCAACTGGGGCAGCTAGAGACAGAGGGGCCCAGGTGGGCTGAGGCAGGAAAGGCCCTCTGGAAACCAAGGTGTGAGTTATGGTTGTTATTTGAGTCTGTTAAACTCAAACTTCGTCTTGAGTTTCCCCACAAGCTGTTTGAAAGGGCCAGTGCTTCTCTTTCTCTCCAGCCCCTGTGCCCCCATCCCACCAGCCCTCGGAGACAAAAGGTATGAAAACTTTCATCTGCCAGGGATCATACAGAAGTAACATGGGAAGTGAAGGTCACTCCAGCATCCTTCCCACCATTCATGGGACTGTTGCCCTGGTGCTGTGTTGCCTGGACTGGTTGAACGATGCCAAGAGTGACAGCAGCTCATGTCGGTGTGTCAGGTGATGGCAGTGACAACACTTAATCAAGTTCTGCCGCACAGTGATGAGGAGAAGGCTGAAGTGGGGGCCTGGGGCCACTTTGACCTCTGGCTTCTTTTCTTTCTCTGTAATGCTGGGAGTGGAGGGGAGGTTGGGTCATCGGCTCTAGCATCTACACCAGTGATAGGAAAATAGCAAAGCTTTCTTAGGATAGAGAATAAAGGGTGGGTGCAATCTTTCTTAGGATAGAAAATAAAGGGTGGGTGCAATGAGAGGTGCCATTTTATGGGAGGTGGCTTGAGCAGAGATGTAAGAGGATGCCAATCTTGCAAAGATTTGGGGGGACAGCATGCCAAGGGGAGAGAACCACACAGAGTAGAGGAGGAAAAAACTTTCCTCTACCATTCTAGGATCTTTTGAGCTGGTCTAGTAATGAAATTGACAAAAGACATCAAAAAGAGAAAGAAAAAGTCAAATTTAATTGCACACATCCAAGAACCTCAAAGGTATATAGCTCAAAGAAGTGACCAAAGCGGGCAACTGTTATACCTGTAAGACAAAGAAAATTTGAGAAAATTTGACAAAACAGAGGGAATTTTGCTTGGGGCAGCAGACTATTGAAGTAACGAAGCTTATTTGTTTATACAGCTTTCTTGGCCTTGAATTCCGTATCTCATATTCCCTATGTCTGACATCCGTCTTGTGTAGGTAGGGTAACTTTCCATGATAGATGTATTTCTGGCATTCATGGGAACAGAGGAGGGTCAGAGCCTTCTTCTTACACTGTTTCCAAAGTAACTTTATTTCAAAAGAATCAGTACATTTAAGTGACATACTTGGAGGTGGCCTGCTTTGAATCCCATCAAAGTAAGGTCATGTGACTGAAGCAGAAAGGGCAAAGGAGCGAGAGCTGGAGGATGTCCCCCGTGGCTCAGTAGTAAAGAATCTGCCTGCCAATGCAGGAGACACTGATTCGATCCCTGGTCCAGGAAGATCCTGCATGCCTCAGAGCCATCAAGCCCCTACTGCTCTACTGAGCCTGTGCTCCAGAGCCCGGGAACTGCAGCTACTGAGCCCACATGCCACAACTACTGAAGCCCATGTGCCCTAGAGCCCATGATCCACAACAAGCCCGCACACCACAACTAGAGAGTAGCTGCAGATCGCCACAACTAGAGAAAAGCCCTCTAGGCAATGAAGACCCAGCACCATCAAAAATACATAAATAAATAAAATTATAAAAATAAAAAGAGAGAGAGAGCTGGAGAGGAGGACAGGAAGGCAGGCGAGGGCCAGGTCTCTGTGTAAGGAGTTTGGACTTAGCATGTTACACAAAGCATACTACACCCGGAAGGGATGACGTCATAGAGGCTTTATCACTCTTGCTGTCATGTGAAGAATGGACCCTGGGGACAGAGGAGAGGATGTTAAGAGTGGAAGCAGAAAGACAAGTTGGAAGACTGTGGCAATGAACTACAGAGGAGATAATGTTACCTTGGACTAGGGTAAAAGCAGAGAAGGTGGGAAGGGATGTGTTCTGGCGTAGTGACTACAGAACTGGCGGATGGAATAAATGTGGGAGGTGAGGGAAAGAGTGTAATCAAGGGGAACTCACAGGTCTGAAAGCTGGTTAAGTGGGCAAATGCGGGTATCTAATGGAAGTGGGGAAGACTTGGGAAGGAACAAAGGGTATGGCGAGGGGAGGGGTGGTCCAGAAGTCTTGTTTTGTCCAAGTTTCATTTGAGGAGTGAAAACTTCATTTCATATGAGACTTCTATGAGAATATAAAATGGGCATACTCCTTGAGATTCAGATTCAGAAATAACTGGCATGTAAAGGTATGAAATGCTGGGGGTCTCGTGAGAATAGCTACTAAGAGTATGTAGCTATAAAAGACAGAGTGGCCAAAGACCGAGCCAGAGGCACTACATGGAGAGGTGGAAAGGGAGAAATGGAGCCTTCAAAGAGAGGTATTAACTACAATCCAGACAGGAGGCAAGATTCTATCTATTTACATTGCGTGAGGGAAAGATGAAAATGGTTAAGATAAAAACTGCATAAGGATGCCATTTGAAAGATGTCCATGGGGCTTAGATATGAAATCAACTCACAGCTCAAAAGCTTGATTTGAAGGCTGCCCATTGAGGAGGAGGAAAGACTGAGGGAAGAGAAAAATCAGGAAAAGGAAGAGAATGACAGGAGAAAAATGACTAAGAGGGGTCCACCAAATCCAACGATGCTGACAGGTTGAGTACGTGAGGACCTGGCCACTGGATTCAGTGAGAAAGAGGCGGTGTGTGGCCATAACGAAAATGAGGATAAGACTTCTCTGGTGGCTCAGTGGTCAAGAAAACCCCTCCCAATGCAGGGGACTCAGGTTCGATCCCTGCTCCGGGAAGATACCTCATGCCAAGGAGCAGCTAAGCCCACGCACCACAACTACTGAGCCTGTGCTCTAGAGCTCAAGTACCACAACTGCTGAAGCCTGTGTGTCCTAGAGTCTGTGCTCTGCAACAAGAGAAGCCACAGCAATGAGAACCTGCACACCGCAATGAAGAGTAGCCCCCACTCACCACAACTAGAGAAAACCTGCACGCAGCCATGAAGACCCAGTGCAACCATAGATAAATAAGTAAATAATGTTTTCTTTCATTTTAGAAAAAAGCAAGGACAAAGCTGAGGACATGGCAACCCACTCCTGTATTCTTGCCTGGAAAATTTCATGGACAGAGAAACCTGGCAGGCTACAGTCCGTGGGGTCACAAAGAGTTGGCCATGACTGAGTGACTGAGCACATCCAATAGAAGGCGAGCAAGTGAAGCCAGTGAGTAGGCAAGGCTCCTCTCAGTAGTTCTGCTGTGAAATAAAAGTGGGAGTGAGAAGGCCAGACAAATGCCAAGGTAGCTGGAGGGGGCTGTGGGGTCAAAAGAGGATTTTTATGTTTAAGGTAAGAGCTGTTATAACACACAGGGAGGTTTATATGAGTCAGTCAGTAGAGGGAAGAGAAAAAGGAGAATCACAGGAGCCAAAACCTTCAGTAGCTCACAGGGGAGGTGATGCTTGGCGCAGGTGTGCAGGGATATACATGGGTACAGCAGCAGGTAGGTCAGTCATTCCTAGGATGGAAATACGAAGCAGCTCTTTCCTGCCTTCTGAATGAGACAGTTCAGAGTGCTCAGTGATGCCAGCTGTCAAGGTCCTTGTGGTCATTAGTCCTGCACAGTCTGGGTTCTCCTCTCCTGATTCCCTAAGCAGGACTATTTCACTGCCTCACTCTTACTCTCAGATCCAGCAGACTGAGCTGCCCCGACTATGTATGTATGTTCTAGTGGAGTCTCCTCTGCCAAGCCCCAAACACTATTGTGCTTTACCATCAGCTCTTTTGGGCTTCCCTAATGGCTCAGATAGTAAAGAATCTGACCACAGTGCAGGAGGCCCAGGTTCGATCCCTGGGTCAGGAAGATCCCCTGGAGGAGGAAATGGCTACCTACTCTAGTATTCTTGCCTGCAAAATCCCATGGACAGAGGAGCCTGGCGGACTATGTTCCACAGAATCAAAAGAGTCAGACATGACCGAGTGACTAACGCTTTCAGACTTTCACCTCCTTTAAGGTCGTACCAGGTTCTAGAAGGCCCTGAAAGTCATCTCCCCTTTATTCATTATTACATGATGACTGTCAACAGTGGCTTTCACAGGCAGTAAATGCATGAGAATGCTGAAATGTTATGTGTATGAGTATTAAAGTTCCCATTAATCAATACAATGAGTACAGAATCTCAGTCATCAACGAACACTTGGCGAAAAACTCAGGTAGTAAAGAAAGTTGCAACTGATAACCAATGGGAGATATTAACTACAATCCAGACAACAGGCAAGATTCTATCTATACACAAGAGGTGGGGAAAAGATGAAAAGCGGTTAAGATAAAAATTGCCTAAGGGTGCCCTTTGAAAGACGTCCCTGGGCTTAGTTGTGAAATCAACTCACAGCTAAAAAGTCTGATCCGAAGGCTTGCCACTGACTCAGCAGCCTGACTCCAACACTAAGGGTTGACTGAGTGTGTTACATTGTGGTTTGCGTCGAGAATTATCCAAAAAGAGGTCACTAACGGGTTCAGATTTTCAAGCCAATGGTCCAAATCAAATTCCTAAATCTTTCACCCAGGAACCTCAGGGTCAGATTCTTTGACCTACACACCATCTAAGACAGTTAATCTATGATCTGTGCCCCTCTGTTAAGGAGTTTAACAACACTGGGAAAGTACTTAAAGGAGAAAAAAAAAGGGTAGAACTGATGATATAAATAACATCCATTGTTTTGTCACCTTGGTATTAGTTTAGAAATAAGTTTCTAAGATTTTCCTGGTAAACTGTCTTTGTTATTTAATGTGCCTGAAACCATTAAAAAATTGAAACATTAAAGAATTTGAAATATTAACTTTGCCATTCCAATTTGAAATGTGTAATTGATATTAGGCTTCTGATTTTAATTTGAAGGATAGAAAATTTGATTATGTTGGTAAAAAGTGTTTGAATTTTTAGAGCCTGATTTACTAATTTCTTTTTTCTTTTTCTTTTTTTGGAGTTATAGAAATTGCTTAGGTGTTTAGAAATACTTTACTCACTAGATTTCTAAATCTGCCCCTGGCAGGTTTTTGAAGTGTTTGCAAGAATCACTTACTAAATTTGTAGGTATATTAAATTTATAGCTTAAAATATTTAAGGAAAACACAATTTACTATGCTAAAATAAAAGCTAAATATTTAATGAGATTTAATATTTTAAGCAGTGAAATAACTGTCTATTAATTTAAAAAATGAGAGTGATTTTCTCATTGCTGTATCAAAAATTAGCCTTATAAATAGAGTAGCAAGGTTTGTAATTTGAATTTATTAAGAAAAATCTTGGTTTTTAAATTTATAATGGGTATGCTGCTGCTGCTGCTGCTAAGTTGCTTCAGTTGTGTCTGACTCTGTGCCACCCCATAGACAGCAGCCCACCAGGCTCCCCCGTCCCTGGGATTCTCCAGGCAAGAACACTAGAGTGGGTTGCCATTTCCTTCTCCAATGCATGAAAGTGAAAAGTGAAAGTGAAGTCACTTAGTCGTGTCCGACTTGTAGCAACCCCATGGACTGCAGCCCACCAGGCTCCTCTATCCATGAGATTTTCCAGGCAAGAGTACTGGAGTGGGTTGCCATTGCCTTCTCCAATAATGGGTATAGTTCACAACAAATTTAGGCTCAAATAAATGTTTTTTCTAAACACAAAAATTGCTCCTTTTTTTTTTAAATTATTTATGTGGCTGCACTGGGTCTTAGTTGTGGCATGTGGGATCTAATTCTATGACTAGGGATCCAACCCGGGTCCCCTGCATTCAGAGTCTTAGCCACTGGACCACCAGGGAAGTTCCCACACAAGCAACTCTCAATCCTTAAGGAAAAAAAAAAAGAATTAACTAACATCACAGGAAGTCATCCCACTAAGAGAAGCTGGTCCCCAGTGGTCTTCAGGATGCTGTGCTTCTTCTTTCTTCCCAACTTGTTAACAGTCCTTGAATGCTTCATTCTCACTGGCCCCTTTGAATCTCAAATGATGGACAACTCTGCTGCCTAGTCTCAGGGCTGAGTCCTAGTAGGGAAAACATCCACCCAACACACGCACGCGCGCACACACACACACGCACACACACACACACATTTTGGCCACAAAAAGCAATTTTCAAGTAATTCAGATTCTTGGCTTATTTCCACAAACCCCATGAAAAGTGTCCATAGCCCAAGCATCACTTCTTCTTTTTTTCCCTTCAAGATTGTTTTTGATGTGGGCCATTCTTAAAGTCTTTATTGAATTTATTACAATATTGCTTCTGTTTTATGGTTTTGTATGTTGACTGTAGATCTTGTGGGATCTTAGCTCATCCACCAGGGATTGAACCCACACCCCTTGCATTTGGAAGGCCAAGTCTCAACCACTGCACTGCCAAGAAGTCCCTGAGTACCATTTCTTAGAATGTCCCTATCTCTTCCATCCATTTCCTTCACAGCTGCCTCCACCCTTGCTCTTCCAAGCTCTCTGTTAAAATCTCTGCCGCATATCCTAGACCCCTTCTCTTTACCGACTGACATCACTAAAGTCTAAACAATTGGACTTACTAAGGCAGAACTGCTCATTTAAGGCAGGCATAAGAGTAAAAACATTATGTTGAGAAAATTTATCCAATGGGGAAAAGACAGAAAACTATTTGCACCTTTTCAGCATCTAACTTGGAGAAGGCGATGGCACCCCACTCCAGTACTCTTGCCTGGAAAATCCCATGGACGGAGGAGCCTGGTAGGCTGCAGTCCATAGGGTCGCGAAGAGCTGGACACGACTGAGCAACTTCACTTTCACTTTTCACTTTTCCCTGTCATGCATTGGAGAAGGAAATGGCAACCCACTCCAGTGTTCTTGCCTGGAGAATCCCAGGGATGGGGGAGCCTGGTGGGCTGCCGTCTATGGGGTCGCACAGAGTCGGACATGACTGAAGCAACTTAGCAGCAGTAGCTGCAGCATCTAACTAGCATGCCTAAAAGGCACCAGATGTTCTAAATATTTTTATTTCCTAGAAGAATACAGATAGTAAATCTTTTATGCTTGAGAGTCATAACATCTCCATCACAATTGCTCAACACCATTGCTTTGGCATAAGACCTGTAACAAATGGACAGGCTGTGTCCCAATACATTTTTATTACAAAAACAAACAAAAGGCCAGATTAAACTCATGGGTCAGTTTGCTGAACACCTTCTCCAGAGGAAAGTGCGTGCGCGCTAAGTTGCTTCATTTGTGTCTGACTCTCTGTGACTATAGATTGTAGCCCACCAGACTCCTCCCTTCATGGAATTTTCCAGGCAAGAATACTGGAGTGGATTGCCATTCCCTTCACTACGGGATCTTCCCTACCCAGGGATTAAACCTGGGTCTCCTGCTTGTCCTGCCTTGTAAGTGGATTCTTAACAACTAAGCCGCCAGGAAAATCTCTAGAGGAAAAGTGTTTTTGTTTAACTTACTGTTTACTATTGATCAAGGCCCAGATGGTGTTGAGTTAGATCTTGATCTGCAGAAGATGGATGAGTGGTGAATCATTTTTTTCCCATAGGATAGCAAATCAATCCTGCCCAGAGAAAATAGTGAACTATATTATTACCCTAGTTTGTATCTAGCTTTGCTATATACATATTGATACTTGTATACATAATTTACATGTATATATATGTAATATAATACATATTATATACATTAATTACATATATACACACATAATATATGTGATATATAGTATAGTGTGTATGTTTTAGGTAATGCATATTTTACATGTATAATATCTGCTCTAAAAAGGTGAAAGATTAGACAAATCTGATGTTTTGTTACATCAGCGAGGTTACATCTATGCTCTGGTAGACTGGTTTTGTGTTCTCAGAGGAGGGAGAAGTTAGGGCCAGAGAGCTACTTGTTGAGAGTTTTTGTGTTTCATGCTGCTTAGGAGAAGCCAAAGGCCAGCACAAGTATTGAAGGCCCCTCCCAATTCAACTTACAGACTGTAGAGCAACTTTGGGAAACCCTCCCCTACACTGGAGCTCAAGGAAGCCATGTGCAAATGAGAGGAAGCAAAAACGTGTGTGGATCTGTTCTGAAGCTCCTGGGTTGCACCATGGCTTTGGGAAATTCCTGACACAGTGGAAGAGACTAGGCGAGAAGGGAGAGGTCACACATCAGCAAGTCCAAGCAGAAGCCCACATAACATAGATTCTCTGGCTGATGAAGTCTAAGGACATTTGAATCACACCATAGTTCATTTTTTTTTTTTCCTTTTTGGCTTAAAACTCAACATTCAAAAAACAAAGATCATTAAAAAAAAAAAAAAACAAAGATCATAGTGTCTAGTCCCATCACTTCAAGGCAAATAGACGGGGAAACAATGGAAACAGTGACAGACTTTATTTTCTTGGGCTCCAAAATCACTGCAGATGGTAACTGCAGCAATGAAATTAAAAGAAACTTGCTCTTCAGAAGAAAAGCTATGACAAACCTAGACAGCATATGAAAAAGCAGAGACATTATTTTACCAACAAAGATCCATACAGTCAAAGCTATGGTTTTTTTCCAGTAGTCATATACGGATGTGAGAATTGGACCATAAAGAAGGCAGAGCACCAAAGAAGTGATGCTTTTGAACTGTGGTGTTGGAGAAGACTCTTGAGAGTCCCTGGGACTGCAAGGAGATCCAACCAGTCTTGGAAGGACTAATGCTGAAGCTGAAGCTCCAATACTTTGGCCACCTGATGCAAAGAACTGACTCATTGGAAAAGACCCTGATGCTGGGAAAGACTGAAGGCAGGAGGAGAAGGGGGCGACAGAGAATGAGATGATTGGATGGCATCACTGATTCAATGAACATGAGTTTGAGCAAGCTCCAGGAGATGGTGAAGGTCAGGGAAGCCTGGTGTGCTGCAGTCCATGGGGTTGCAAAGAGTAAGAAATGACTGAACAACTAACCAACAACAACAACTTTTTGGTCACACTAAGCCACATGTGGGATCTTAGTTACCCAACCAGGGAGGGAACCCAGGCCCCCTACACTGGAATTATGGAGTCTTAACCACCAGGGAGGTCCCCAGTAGTTCTGTTTTTAAAGGATGCAGATTTTTGTTCAGTGCTTTTTGTGCATCTATTGAGATGATTATATGATTTGTGTCTTTTATCTATTACTATGGTGTTTCACATTGACTGATTAATGTGGAAACATCCTGGCATGGCAGAAGTAAATCCCACCTGATCATAGTGTATGATCCTTTTAATGTACTGTTGAATTTGGCTTGCTAAATTTTTTTGAGAATTTTTGCATCTATATTCTTCAGGAATATTGGCCTGTAGTTTTCTTAGTAGCCTGTTGTGATAGCAGGGTAGTGCTGGCCTCATAAAATGAGTTTGAAACTGTTCCCTCCTCTTCTAAATATTTTTTGGAAGGATTTTGGGAAGAATTGGCATTAATTCTTCTTTAAACGTTTGGTAGAATTCACTAGCCATCTGGTCCTAGAATTTTCTTTGTTGAAAGTTTTTGATTACTGATTCAAAGTCCTTATTCATTATTGATCTGTTCAGATTTTCTATATCTTCATAATTTAGACTGGTAGATTATACCTTGCTAGGAATTTATCCATTTCTCTATTTTTTTTTTTTGGTGTTTTAAAAAATTTTTTTTTGTATTTTATATTTCTTTTCTTTTATTTTTTTTTTTTTTTTTTTTTTTTTTTTTTTTTTTTTTTTTTTTTTTTTTTTTTTTTTGTACTTTACAATATTGTATTGGTTTTATCCATTTCTCTAGGTTGTCCAGTTTGTTGGCTTATAATTGTTCATAGTCATTTATTATGCTCCTTCGTATTTCTGTGATTTGAAATCACGGTTGAAAACTCTCTTTAATTATAATTTTGCTTATTGAATTCTCTTTTTTTTTCAGGGTTGTCAACTGTGTTTATCTTTTTAAAAAATCAACTCCGTTTTGTCACTCTCACCTATTGTCTTCCTAATTTCTATGTCACTTATTACTACTGTGAAATTTGTTCCCTCTTTTGTTCTGCTAAATTTAGGTTTAGTTCATTCTTTTCCTACTTTTGTGAGAAGTAAGGTTAGGCTACTTATTTGCAATACTTCCTTTCTTTTAATGTAGCGTTTATCACTATATACTTCCCTCTTAGCACTGCTTTTGCTTCATTCTGTAAGTTTTAGTATATTGTGTTTCTTTTTTTGTTTGTTTCAAGATTTTTTTATTTTCCTTTCTATTTTATCCTTGACTCATTGGTTGTTCCTCAGGGTATCACTTAATTTCCATAGATTTGTGAATTTTCCTTTTTCCTCCGTTATTGATTCCTAGTTTCACAGCACTGTGGTCATAAAAGTTACTAGGTATGATATCAATCTTCTAAAATCTGCTAAGAAATGATCCCCTGGAGGAGGAAATGGCAACCCACTCCAGTATTCTTGCCTGGAAAATTCCATGGACAGAGGAGCCTGGTGGGCTAGAGTCCATGGGGTCGCAAAAGTTGGACACAGCTGAGCATACACAATGTGTAAGATACATTTTGTAACCTAACATATGATCCATGCTGACAATGTTCCATACGTGCTTGAAGAAAAACATCTATTCTGCTGCTGTTGGATAGAACGTTCTATATATGTCCGTTAGGTTCTTTTACTCTAAAGCACAATTCATCTTCAGTATGTCTTTCCTGCTTTTCTATGTAGATGAGCTATCCATCGTTGAAAGTCCCCTATTATTGTACTGTTGTCTATTATTCCCTTCATGTATACTAGTATTTGCCTATAGATTTAGGTGCTCCAATGTCGAGTACATACATGTTTACAACTATTATATCCTCTTGATGAATTAACACCTTTATTATTAAACAATTACCTTGTGTCTTGTTACAGCTCTTCACTTAATGACTATTTTATGTGACGTAAGTGTAGTTTGTCGCCAGGTGGGGTGAAAATGAAGTGAGTCCTTCACGTAGTGCCCCAAAAGGGAAGCTGGTGGCTGATCCTGCTTTCGCCTTCCCAGAAACAGGGACTCTCTCAAGCTGGGGAATTCCCTCTTGGTGCTGTGCAACACTGGCTCGAGGGATGGGATGATGTAGGCAAAATGGAACTATTCTTCCTTCCCGTTTTGTGCGGTTATGCTCAGATTTTCTCTTCCTCTCTTTTTCTCTTCCACCTTCTTGCTGATATTTTGTAAGTGGATTCCAGAGCTCTCTTGAAGCTGTTTTCATTCATAGATAGCTGTCTAAGTGTTGATCCTTGTTGGGAGACAGAGAATGGGGTCTCCTATCACCATCTTGTGACATCACCTCAGTGATCCTGTTTTAGATGAGGAAATTAAGGCCCAGGAGGATAAAGAACATAAAGAAGTTAACATATTCATTCAGTAATGTTTAGTGAGCACCAACCATGTGCCAGACCCTGTTCTAGGTACTAGGAGGCAACAGGAGGCAACATTTTAATGTGAAGAGACAACAGTAACCATGTAAAAAAATTATTTAGTCCTTCCCTGGTGGTGCAATGGATAAGAATCTGCCTGCCAATGCAGGGGACCCAGGTTGGATCCTGGGTCCAGGAAGATTCCGCATGCGTTGGAGCAACTAAGCCTGAGCACCACAACTACAGAACTAAAACCTGCACAGCTACCTGCACACTAGAACCCACCAGCCACAACCACTGAAGCCCCGGTGCCCGGAGCCTGAGCTCTGCAGCAAGGGAAGCCAGCACAATGAGAAGCCCATGCACCACAAAGAAGAGGAACCCCCGCTCGCCGCAGCTAGAGAAGGCCCACACAAAGCAGTGAAGACCCCATGCAGCCGAAAAGAAAATAAATAAATAAAATTTAAACTTAATTACTTCAGTTAGAGGTAAATGCTGTGTCAGCAATAAAACAGAGTGACACAGCAGAATTAAGGAGGTTCATCAAGGAAGACCTCTCCCAGGAGATAACTCTGAACTAAGCACTAAATGATAAGAACAAGTCAACCACAGAAAGGAAGAACAATCCAGACTGAGAGAACTGTAAGTTTATATAAGCATAAAGACCCTAAGGCAGCAACCTGATGGATGAGTTCAAGTAAAAGCTAGAAGGCCAGTGTGGCTGGAGCATCATAAGAAAGAGGAGACCCTCTGAGAGAAAACAAAAATTCTTGGGTTTTGTCATATACCAGTTTCCAAGGTGTCAATAGTTCCATCATGGCCAACTTCAAGCTACCGACATGGTATCAATAAATGCGAAGCTGGAAAGCCCGGCACAGAGTCATCTCAGAAGCAGATGTAAGTGGCTTCAGCACATCACTGAGCGTGGTATGAAATGAAACTGATAAGGACCAACATCATCAGGTTTTATAAATCATTTTGAGGAATTTGGAGCTATTATAAGATTATTGGGAAACCATTGTAAGATGTTAAGTAAAATGTAACACTACCAGATTTACATTTTTTAAGCATTATTGTAACCATTGTGTGAAAAATGGATTGGCCAGGAGCAGAAGTGGAAGCTGAGAGACCAATTAGGAAGCTACTGCACCATCCAAGGAATATGGTGGCTCAGAATATGTTGCATCCAAATTTCTCTAGAGAAAAACAAAGAAAGAAAAAAATGATTTTGGATACAATTCAGAGGTAGAAGTAATAGTCATCCTAGTGGATTGGATATGGGAATGAGGAAAATTAATGAATCAGATAGTTTCTTTAAAAAAAATTGTTTCAGGAGATTGGGATTGACATATATTCACTACTATACATAAAATAGATAACTAATAAGGGCCTAATTATAGCACAGGGAAACTCTATTCTGTAATGACCTGCAAATAGAATCTTAAAAAAGAGTGAATACACATGTGTGTATAACTGATTCACTTTGCTGAACAGCAGAAACTAACACAAACTTATAAATAAACTATACTCCAATAAAAAGTTTTTTGAAAAGAGAACTTCTTAAGATTAACTAGGTAAATCTTGGTGCTATTTACTGAGGAAGACCAAGAGAGGAACAGGCTTAAAGTAGGTGATGAGTCAAAGATTCTCATTCGGGCATGTTTAGTTTGAGATATCAATTAGATACTCAAGTGATGATGGCAAAGAGTTGGGTAGATGTACAAGTCTGAAGCTCAGAGAAAACAAACACAGGCTGGAGATATAAACTTAGGAGTGGACAAACAGAGGGTAAATGAAGCATGGGACTAAAGAAGACAGACACAAAGCTGAGCCTGGGACATGCCAATATTAAGAGGTAGGAGAGGAAGAGCCAGCAAAGGTGATTGAAAAGCGCAACCAGGGGCAGAGGAAAAGTAAGAGGGAAACCAGGAAAATTAAGTGTCACACAAACCAAAGCAAGGAAGCACTTCAAAAACAAGGGAGTGGCCACCTGTGTCCAGTGCTGCTGATAGGTTGGGGCAGATGAGGACAGATAACCAGCTGCAAGATGGTGGTCAAGGATTGGCTTTGGCATCAGGGGAGCGGTGGCCACAGAAATCACACTGGAGTAGAATGAAGAAAGGGCAGAATTACAACCCTCCAGGAAGGAACACAAAGAAGTGAGGTGGTGGCTGAAGAGGGATGTGGGGTCAAAGAGGACTTATTCACAAGGTCAGAACTTAGGCAGAGACCTGGGAAAGAGGGAGGGATGGATGATGTAGCTGAGAAAAGGGTCCTGAACAGACCATGGGCTGGGGCACGAGGGGAGATGTAGAAGCCAGAGTTCAAGATGACCATTGTCCCTAGGGACACTTCGTCCACCATAATAGAAGCAGAGATAGGTGAACTCGGTGTTTCAAGTGGACAATAAGAGAGTTCCTGCCCTACTGTCTCTGTTGTTTCAATAAAGTACAAAATGACTATCAGTTGGACTTAGGGGTGGGCAAATGTAGGCACATTTCTCCCTCTATTCAGCCATCTCCCCTGTAAAAGTAATTGCAGTTTTGCATTGTTGAAATTTGCTCTTTACTACTGGAACACATTCTTAAATAAATGTGGTTATGTTATACATCATTTTAATGCTCATTTCTTGCTTTTTTTTTTTTTTTAGCTAACAACTTATTACTTGCTGTTTATTTTACATTTGTTTTAGACTATAGAAATGATATTAGACAAAAAGCAAATTTGAGGGATTCTTTTTTTATTCAAGTTCAAAATGGATCATAAAGTAGCAAAGATAGCTGACAACATACACAACACGTTTGGTCCAGAAACTGCTAACATACAGTGAAGTGGTGGTTCAAGAAGTTTTTCAAACGAGATGAGAGCCTTGAAGATGAGGACCATAGTGACCAGCCATCAGAACTTGACAATGACCAATTGAGAGCAATCATTGAAGCTGATCCTCTTACAACTACATGAGAAGTTGCCAAAGAAAAATGTCGACCATTATATGGTCATTGGGCATCTGAACCAAATTGGAAAGGTGAAAAAGCTCAATAAGTGGATGCCTCATGAGCTGACCAAAAATTGAAAAAATCATCATTTTGAGGCATTCTCTTACTCTACACAACAAAGAACCATCTCTCAATTGGATTGTAAGGTGTGATGAAAAGTGGATTTTATACAACTGATGATGACCAGCTCAGTGGTTGGACTGAGAAGAAGCCCCAAAGCACTTTCCCAAAGCCAAACTTTAACCAAAAAAAAGAAAGGTCATGGTCACTATTTGGTGGTCTGCTGCCCATGTGATCCACTACAGCTTTCTGAATCCCGGCAAAACCATTACACCTGAGAAGTATGCTCAGTGAATTGATAAGATGCCCCCAAAACTACAATGTCTGCAGCCAGCATTGATCAACAATATGACCCCAATTCTTCTCCACGACGATGCCCAACTGCACGTGGCACAATAAATGCTTCAAAAGTTGAATGCATTGGGCTGTGAAGTTTTGCCTCATCTGCCATATTCACCTGATCTCTTGCCAATGGACTACCACTTCTTCAAGCATCTTGACAACTTTTTGCAGGGAAAGTGCTTCCACAAGCCGCAGGAGGCAGAAAATACTTTCTATGAGTTCGTGGACTCCAAAAGCATGGATTTTTATGCTACAGGAATAAATAAACTCATTTCTCATTGGCAAAAATGGGTTGATTGTAATGGTTCCTATTTTGATTAATAAAGATGTTATAATGATTTTAACCTAGTTATAATGATTTAAAATTCACAGTCTGAAACCGAATTACTTTTGTACCAACCTAATTAATACACACTGTCATACTTGATACCCTGAATTCTTCCCTCCTCTTTTTGTCCTTGTCCTTCTGGTCCTGCTCGGAATCACCATGCTCCCTCACCTGAGTAAGAAGTATACATTTTTTAATTTTTATTTATTTATTTATTACTTATTATTTTTGTCTGTGCTGGGCCCTCATTGCTTTGCATGGGCTTTCTCTAGCTGCTGCGAGCGAGGGCTACTCTTCATTGCGGTGCATGGGCTTCTCATTGAGGTGGGTTCTCTTGTTGCAGAGTACAGGCTCAGGACCCTCTTGCTTCAGAAGTTGCAGCACATGGGCTTCAATAGTCGTGGCTTGTGAGCTCTAGAGTGCAGGCTCAGTGGTTGTGGCACATGGGCTTAGTTACTCTGAGGCATGTGGAATCTTCCTGGACCAGGGATAGAACCTGTGTCCCCTGAATTGGCCGACAGATGTGCCAAACACTGTGCCACAAGGGAAGTCCAAGAAATCTACATTTTTAAAGCAAAGCATCTGGAAATAACACATTAGTCCCTCAACCCTCCAAGTGCTTCTCTATTCAGAAGTATCTCAGCCTAATAGGGAAATTTTGTTTCCCCAGAGCTAGTAGGAAGGCCTTAACCTTGAACCGGATACCACAGCTATTCACAAATGATGAATGACATATGAGACTCTGGCATGTTACTCTCTGGCCTGCAGTATGGCTGCATAACTTACATTTAACCTCCCACCCTCCATCCATAGAAAGTGAGATTTGGGTTATCTGCCCCAAAGCAGGGATGGATGTCCCAGAACCATTCACAGTCCTCGCCAATACCTCGAAAGTGGCAGATGGGGATTCAGATACAACCTGTAGAATGTCTACACAGCTGACACTCAGCTCTGCTTACTGTTACAAGTGGATACCCACCCATTTCCCTTTCCTCCATAATGACACCAGGGCCTTCTTCCTCTGCCATCCCAGACAAAGAGGAACCAGTCCTCCAAGCCAAGCAGGGGTGGAGGCCAATGCCTGAAAAATAAATTATTTCACCCACAGCTTTTTTTTTTTTTTTGTCAACAAATACCTCTAGGCTGAGTTGGCAAATGAGAACCTGGGAAACGTGCAGGGAAATTCTGGTCCCTGCTGCAGCTACTGAGTAATCACTCTGAATTCGTCTTGTCTCTCCCAGAACTCTGCCTCCACTTCCTTGGGAATTCCCCCAGAACAGGGAGTTTGCAATGAACTTGATGTCCTGCTGTTTATTTCTAAGGCTGCACATGGAATATTTGTGGAACTTCCTTTGCAAGAGCAAACGGTGACCTTTAAACTTTCATCGAAAGAAAAGGAAGTAAATGCTATAATAAGATTCTCTCAGCCGATACTATCTAGCAGGGCTAAGAGACTCTTACCTTTGGAGTGACCCCAGCAGAGCCCCTGAGAGACACCTGGGCAGGGGATCCCTAGTTTCTCAGGGCCTAAACCCCAGAGACCCTTCCTCCTCCCAGCCACTCTCCACTCTCAGGAAGCCTTAGATTCCATTTACTAAGATTAGGATAACAAAAACTCATCTAGATGAACTCTGTAGTCTCTACCTGAACCTATTTCCCAAACCTGTCCCTCCACACCCACCCACTCATCAGCCACTTGGTCTTTCTGTATGAGGAAGGAACTTTCTACCTCGTCACCAAAAAAGTCCAGGCCTTCAGGCTGCTCCTCATCAGCTGAGTTCCTGCCACCTCAGAAACTATAACGCTCTTAAATTTCTCTTCCTGGGACTTCCCTGATGATTCAGTGGTGAAGACTCCATGCTTCCACTGCAGGGGGCATAGGTTTGCTCCCTGGTCAGGGAACTAAGATCCCACATGTCATGTAGCATAGCCCCCAAAATAAAAACTAAGTCTTTTCCTGGTCTCAGGCCCTGGAACCCCTTAGAAATGAAATGTAAGTCAGTCAGTCGTGTCTGACTCTTGCAACCCCATGGACTGTAGCGCACCAGGCTCCTCTGTCCATGGAATTCTCCAGGCAAGAATACTGGAGTGGAATGCCCTGCCCTTCTCCAGGGGACTTTCCCACCCAGGGATTGAACCTGCACTGTAGGCAGGTTCTTTACCATCTGAGCCACCAGGGAAGCTCAGAATCCCCTTACTCAGAGGCTTATCTTAACTCCCTTCCCTTTCTCCCTCTTCTTTTCTTGGCAGGAAGACTCACCTTTAACTGACTCCTGAGGTGCCTCTCTTGACCTTCACAGCATCCTAAACTAAGCTGCAGCATCTCATTTGTCTTCATTTACCCTTACTCACGGCAGGCACGTTCTCCTCCTGGGAAGTTTCCCCACATCAGCTGCTGAAATAAAAGAAGAAAAGGAGGGATGAAGGGAGACAGAGAGGGAAGGAAGGAGAAACGAGCTTTTACTGAACAGTAAACATAACCAGTACATTGGGCAGTCTGAACAGCACGAATGGCAACATGAAATGATTTTGTTTTCAGCTTGTTTTTGTGTATGGTGTTAGAGAATATTCAAATTTCACTCCTTTACATGTAATTGCCCAGTTTTTCCAGCATCACTTATTGAAGAGACTATCTTCTCCATTATATATTCTTGCCTCCTCTGTCATAGATTGCTGTGTGTGTGTTGTGTTGTTGTGCTCAGTCATGTCCGACTCTGTAGCCCCCTGGACTGTAGCCCACCAGGCTCCTTGCTGCTACTGCTAAGTCACTTCAGTCGTGTCTGACTCTGTGCGATCCCATAGACGGCAGCGCACCAGGCTCCCCCATCCCTGGGATTCTACAGGCAAGAACACTGGAGTGGGTTGCCATTTCCTTCTCCAACGCATGAAAGTGAAAAGTGAAAGTGAAGTTGCTCAGTCGTGTCCAACCCTCAGCGACCCCATGGACTGCAGCCTACCAGGCTCCTCCGTCCATGGGATTTTCCAGGCAAGAGTACTGGAGTGAGGTGCCATTGCCTTCTCCACCAGGCTCCTCAGTCCATGGGATTCTCCAGGCAATAATACTGGAGTGGGTTGCCATTTTTTCCTCCAGGGGATCTTCCCAACTCAGGGATCAAACCTGCATCTTCTGTGTCTCTTACATAGGCAGACAGATTCTTTAACACTAAGCCGCTTGGGGAGCCTTGTCATAGATTAACTGACATAAGTGCATGGGTTTTGTTTTGTTTTTTCCAGGTTTTCTATCCTGTTTCATTGATCTATATGTCTGGTTTTGTGCCAGTACATACTGTTTTGATTACTGTAGCTTTGTGGTATTGTCAGGCAAAGTGATTCCTCCAACTCTGTTCTTTCTCAAGATTGTTTTGGTTATTTGGGATCTTTTGTGTTTCCATACAAATTTTAAAATGATTTGTTCTAGTTCTATGACAAATGCCATCAGTAATTTGATAGGAATTGCGGTACATCTGTACAGTGCCTTGGGTGATAGGGTCATCTTAACAATATTGATTCTTCTAAACCAAGAATGCAGTATATCTTTTCATCTGTTTTCCTGCAGCAACTCCTTCAAACATGCTGTCAGAGCCCTCTGATGCCTCCAACCAGTGCAGAGCTTTCTCTCGAATAATCTTCATTTTTGAACAGTCTCAGATTCCAGATAAAGATGGCAGATATGAACTCATTCACTACTGTTATTTCTGTTCCCAAACCCACTAAAATAACATTAAAGGGGTCTTTAAAGGCACAAACCCACAAGGATGAAGAGAACAGGAAAGGAGACAGCAACAATGACCAGACAGCTCCCTGGCATGCCCTGTGCTGAGTTCACCTTCACAATAGAGATGCAAGAGTTCCCAGACTCACACAGGAGTTTTTCAAGGGGGAAAAAAAAAATTGAAAGCTGGAAAGCAGTAATTGGACCAGTGGAAGCTGACCTTAAGTGAGCAGAGGGAAAACTGAGAACCAGGCAACATCTAGTATCTCTGAAAAAGGGAGTAGAGGTTAAACTATGGAAAGTTGCTTAAAAGCTGATAAACAGACCAAAAAACAGTACATCTTGTGCAATTCTATTTTCATAAAACTCTAGAAAATGTAAACTAAGTCACAGTGACAGAAAACAGATCAGTGTTTGCTGGAAATGAAAGAGGGGAGAGGAATTATCAAGAGGCCTGCAGGAACTTATGAAGTGAGGAATGCCTTCACTATCTTGATTGTCGTGATGGTTTTGCATGGGTACATCAAAACATATGAATTGCACAATTTAAACATGCGCAATTTATCATATGTTGGTTTTACCTCAGTAAAGTTGTTTTTACCTCAGTAAAGTTGTTTTTTTTTTTAGAAGTATTGACAGGGCTGTGAGGGAATTCTCATTTGTTGCTGCCTGGCTCAGTGTTTTTGAAAAGCAATATGATAGTCATTTAACATCTGGATAATAAAGTGGAGAAGGAAATGGCAACCCACTCTAATATTCTTGCCTGGGAAATCCCATGGACAGAGGAGCCTGGTGGGCTACAGTCCATGGTGAAGCAAGGAGTCAGACATGACTTAGTGACTAAACAACAACAACAAACAATAATTAAAATGACATTACCAGGGGAAAAAATTAATAAGTAAATCTACAGATCATTTTTCCCATGCTAATACAAGACAACAAATTGATTCTGTAAAGGCTGTAAAATAAAGTGTCGTTGAACTAGGGAACACCAAGTATATCTGAAGGTGGGAGAAGTATTACAAACAGTAATTGCTTAAATTTATTTATCTATTTTTATTTTTGGCTCCACTGGGTCTTCGTTGCTGCAGGTGGGCTTTCTCTAGCTGCAGCAAGTGGGTTTAGTTGCTTCCCTGCAGTGCTGGGGCTTGTCACTGTGGTGGCTTCTCTTGTTGCAGAGCATGGGGTCCAGGGTGTCCGGGCTCAGCAGCTGTGGGACACGGTCTTAGTAGTGCCACAGCATGTGGACTCATCCCGAACCAGAGATGGAACCTGTGTCCCCCGCATTGGCAAGCAGATTCTTAACCACTGGACCACCTGCGCTACAGGAAGAACCTGTGCTACTTTTCAAACTTGTCTGGATGTTTAAGGATTTTTGTGGTGAGAACTGGCAGGGGAGGACAGGAAGCAAAAATACCAATCTCACATCTAATTCAAAGTTTCTCATGGGCCCTACTCAGCCTGGCCCATGGCTCTGGGACAAAGAGGCATGTCGGTTCCTTCACTTTTTCCTCCTTGCCCTTCTTCCTCTGTCCTACCGTCCTCCCTGATTTGGAGCCTAGGAAGAAGCAGTGGGGAGTAGGGAAAGTCTTTCATGTCTGGGGTTTGCCAACCAGACCGAGCCTGCCCTGAGTGATGGGAGGGCCGGGTGGAAACCTAGGTCAAGCCAGTGCTTGGAGACAGCTGGTCCAGGCAGGTCAGATGAGCAGGTGGGGCAAGCAGCAGGAAGTCCCTCATTGGCATGAGCTGATTTGAATGCGGGGGCAGGAGAATCCACCCAGGAATCTGCGGTGAGGAAACATTGTGGCATTCTTCTTTAGTAAGTGCCTCTGTTCAGGCACTGAAACCAGAGAAGGGGCTTGGGAGAGTTATCTCATCAGAGACTCCAAGAGAGGTGGGGGTAAAAAAGTACCCAAGACACAGAGGCAGGTGGTAGGGACATGATCTGCTCTCTTCCGTCCTGATGCAGAATAGCCTTGATGCTTGTCCACAGGCAGGTCCTCAAAGGGCAGCCCCTCCTGGAGGGACCGTGCCTCTGGCCTGTACATCAGTTTTCTCTGCTGATACCCGGCAGCAGGGCCAGCACCATGCCCTCAAGAAGCATCACAAGCCACTCCCAACAAGAGCAGCGTCAGTGCCACTGTGGAGACTGTAATTCCCAGGCCA
>NW_011494592.1:1211586-1243607 GCF_000754665.1 Bison bison bison
CCAATTTACATATGAGATAGTGTCAAAGCTGTCTCTGCCTCTAAGATAAGCCGGGTGAGACACAGGAGCAGACTCTGAGTTCTTGGCCAGAAGGAAACAGCAGTCAGGGGAAACTGGAATTACGCTTTTGTAGTTTCTTCTTTTTTTTTTTTTTTATTTTTATTGGCATGTAGTTGATTTACAATGTTGTGTTAGTTTCAGATTTATTGAATAGTGAATCATTTATACATATACATGGCAATCCACTCCAATATTCTTGCCTGGAAAATTCCATGGACAGAGGAGCCTGGCAGGCTACAGTCCAAGGGGTCACAAAGAGCTGGACATGACTGAGCATGCATACATGCATGCACTTATTTTTTAGATTCCTTTCCATATTTGTTTTGTTTTTTGGCCACACCATGTGGCATGCAGAACCTTAGTTCCCTGACCTGTGATCAAACCCATGCCCCCTGCATGCGAAGCACAGAGTCTTAACAACTGGACTGCCAGGGAAGTCCCCATTTTTACTACAGAGTATTGAATAGAGTTCCCTGTGCTATACAGTAGGTCCTTATTTGTTTTTGCAGTTTCTTTACACCCACACAATTGTGAGACCCAGAGTACCTTTGTTTTGTCTTTTAACAGCTTTATTGAGATGCAACTGACCAGTTTAAAAAAATGCACACACTGAAAGAGTACAGTCTGATCATTTTGACAAAGGCATACACCCGTGAAACTATCCCCACAGTCAAGATAATGAAGATTTCCATTAACCCCCAAAGTTTCTTCATGCCCCTGTGTAACCCCCCCTCCCCTGACCAGCCCCCAACACCAGACAACTACTAATGCTTACTGCCCCATAAGTCAGTTTGTATTTTCTAGAACCTTCTATAAATGAAATCATACAACATGTACTCTTCCACGTTTGGCTTCTTTCAGCATAACTATTCTGAGATTCATCCAGATTGATGTGTATGTCATCAGTTTATTCCTTTTGGAAGCTGAGCAGTTTTCCACTGTATGTGGATGTACCATAGTTTGTTTATCCATTCATTTACTGATGACATTGGGTTGTTGCCACTTTTAAAATATTTATCTTTATTTACTTATTTGCTTGCTTCACGTTTTATTTGTGGCACGAGGGATTTTTAGTTGCAGCATGTCAAATCTTAGTTGCAGGATGTGGGATCTAATTCCCCAATCACGTACTGAACCAGGTGCCCAGCACTGGGAGTGTGGAGTCTTAGCTACTGGATCACCAGGGAAGTCCTTGCCATTTTCAAATAATGACAAAGTTACTATAAATACTTTTGTATATGCTTTTGTCTAAACATATGTTTTCACTTCCCTTAGATAAATAAAAACCTAAGTGGAAGGTCTGAGTCATATGGTAAAATAAATGTTTAAATGAATAAACTGTCACCTTGTTTCCCAAAGCAGTTGTATCATTTTCGTTCTCACCAGTACAGTATGAAAGTTCTATTCCTCTACATATTCATCAACACTTGGTATGGTCAGTCTTTTTCATAGCAGACATTCTTGTAGGTGTGATATGAGGTCTAAAGAGTCTAGAGTACACCGGTATCTTCTTTGGCACCAAGAACAATGCCAGGCCTAGGGGAAATATTTGTTGCTTGATTGATCAATCTTCTTCCAGTAAATGGAATCAGTTACTAACTGGTAGTCCTATGGGTTAAACTGTGCCTAACCAAAGGCACAGACACAGAGACAATGATGCAGAGAAGACAGAATATCTAGTAAAATATGAGTTAAGTAGCCATGGGCAACTCACTCAACTTCCCAGGGGCTCAATTTTCTTATCTGTAAAATGGGAAACTTTAGAACAATTGATTTGCATAAGTTTATGGTTGGTCAGGGAGAAGGCAATGGCACCCCACTCCAGTACTGTTGGCCGAAAAATCCCATGGATGGAGGAGCCTGGTAGACTGCAGTCCATGGGGTCGCTAAGAGTCAGACACTACTGAGCGACTTCACTTTCACTTTCCACTTTCATGCATTGGAGAAGGAAATGGCAACCCACTCCAGTGTTCTTGCCTGGAGAATCCCATGGATGGAGAAGCCTGGTAGGCTGCAGTCCATGGGGTCGCACAGAGTCGGACACGACTGAATCGACTTGGCAGCATGGTTGGTCAAAATTTTATCAGTGAATAAAGTTTTCCTCTATCATATTACAGAAATTTCATTTCTATGAGAGATGCAAATTTCCAAATATTTTAAGGACTGCATCAGATGCAAAAGCAGAGAATTTGAATATTTTTGAGCATTTATTTTTTTTACCAGGAAACTCACCTTTTGTTTGATTTCCACACCTACCTTATAAGGAGAGGTACCCCATTTCAGATGCTAGAAAACATCAGTCTGTCAGACTCCAAAGCCCAGGTTCTCCTTCCTGCAGCAAGAAGTGAAGGAACTAGTTCTCCACAGATGCATTAACCACGCAGGAACCCTGCCTATGTGAAATCTGTCCGCCAAATCTGAATGGAGTTGTAGTTTCCCAATAATCTCCTCAATCATTCTCAACCCAATCCTTAACATAAATAGCTTCGCCAGGCCTAGAGACAAAGTTGTTGAGGATTTAAAAAAAAAAAAAGAATGTGTTACAAATGAATTTATATGCAACACAGAAATAGAACCCCAGACATAGAAAATAAACTGATGGTTACCCAAAGGGAATGGGGGAAAGAGAAATAAATCAGAAGTTTTGGATTAACATATACATACTACCATATATAAAATAGGGGCTCCCCTGGTATCTCAGCTGGTAAAAAATTCATCTGTGATGAAGAAGACACTGGTTCAATTCCTGGGTAGGGAAGATTCCCTGGAGAAGGGGTAGGCTACCCACTCCAGTATTCTTGGGTTTCCCTGGTGGCTCAGACGGTAAAGAATCTGCCTGCAATGCAGGATACCTGGGTTCGATCCCTGGGTTGGGAAGATCCCTTGGAAGAGGGCAGGGCAACCTTCTCCAATATTCTTGCCCGAAGAATCCCCACATAGAGGAGCCTGGCATGCTGCAATCTATGGGGTGGCAAAGAGTCAGACACAACTGAGCAACTAAGCACAGCATAGCATATACAAAATAAGGGTCTACTGTAAAGCACAGGGAATTATACTCAATCTTTTTTTATTTTGTCTTGGGGTATAGCCCATTAACAATATTGTGATAGCTTCAGGTGAACAGTGAAGAGACTCAACCATACATACACATGTATCCATTCTCCCCCAAACTCTCCTCCCATCCAGGCTGCCAGATAACACTGAGCAGAGTTCCCTGTACTATAGAGTAGGTCTTTGTTGGTGGTTATCCACTTTAAATATAGCAGTGTGTACATGTCCATACCAAAATTCCTAACTATCCCTCCCCCAAACCCACCCTAGCCCACGAGCAACCGTGAGTTCATTCTCTAAGTCTGTGAGTCTCTTTCTGTTTTGTAAGTCAGTTCATTTGTATCATTTCCTTTTAGGTTCCACATGTAAGGGATGTCATACGATATTTCTCCTTCTCTGTTTGACTTACTTCACTCAGTACAACAATCTCTAGTCCATCCATGCTGCCGCAAATGGCATTATTTCATTGTTTTTACTGGCTATATATGCAATGCTTTTAATAATCTACAAGGGAAAAGAATCTGAAAAAGGATAGATAGATGTATAACTGAACAACTTTGCTGTACACTTGAAACTAACACAAAATTGTAGATTAACTATACTTCAATAAAAATAAAAAATAAAAAAATTTTAAATTGTAGTTAAAATAAAGAAGAATGTGGTTCACCTTAGCTCCATTAGACAGAGCAGAGCATGAGCAGCAGAAAGGCCAGCCCATACTGTTCTTCACACCTGGAGAACTCAGGAGTCCACATATTTCAGGAGGGCCACAGAAAAGCTGAGCCTTCACTGAGGAGAGAAACCAGCTCAGTGAGGGGTCTGAGAGACAAGCTATGTGAAGAGAACTCAGAGAAAACTCGGCAGGGGGTGGGGGTTGGGGCAGTGCATATGATCAATGTCATCACCTTCCTCAAGAGCTCTGCTGTGGTGTCATAACTTCCGTGCATCTTTTCGGCTATATCTTGGATCAACAGCTGGAACTCACAGAGGTACTTACAGGCTTCAGTTCATTCACCAAAAGCGAGAACATTCTACTAGCAGAGCTGTCCACTTGCAGAGTGGGCTGCTTCACAAAGTTTGTCGTTGTTTGTTGTTTTGGTTGCTAAGTCCTGTCTGATTCTTTTGCGACCCCATGGACTGTAGCCCTCCAGGCTCCTCTGTCCATAGGATTTCCCAGACAAGAATACTGGAGTGGGTTGCCATTTCCTCCTCCACGGGATCTTCCCAACCCAGGGATTGAACCCGCATCTCCTGCATTTGCAGGCAGATCCTTTACCACTGAGCCATCAGGGAAGTATGCTTCACAAAGCTACAAGTACCCCCATCTCTCACATCACCCTAGTCTTTGCAAGAAATGCAGGTGAAGGTACTTACTTCTACCATGAGGAAGAGTTGGACTAGGAAAACAGTCCAAAATTCTAAGAAGTAAGGTACGGTCAATCACATACTAGGAGTTTTCTAAGGTCTCTGTTTAATGAAACTCAAGAACTGAGACAGGAAATGCCAAATTAGACATTAAGAGATTGCATTAAGACAACGCAAATGGATGGAAATGAAGTAATGAGTTCTAGGGCCTGGCTCAATTATAGTGAAGAGGGCTGAAAAAGAAGATTTCCCAGAATATTAAGTAAAGCTAAACATGGGCCCAGGCCAACTGGAGAGGAATAGTCTGGAGGGACTTTTATACAATGATCTGCTACCCAAAAAACTATCAACATATCCAGTGAAAAGAGGCATACCCACCCCCTTCAGAAGCCCAGAAGAGAAAAACCCCAAGAGCTGAAGGCCAGAGGAAGAGCTCTTGTAAAATTTTCATAAGCAGTTGGGAAAGACTTTTTTTTAATGTTTTAAATGCTTTTAAACAGTTTTAAATGTTTTTCTTAGTATAACAAAAGTAATATATGTTTGTGGTTGAAATACTTTAAATAAAGAAAAGCACAAAGAAGAAAATTTTAAATATCTGTAATCGAAAATTCAAAATATTTCTGTTTGTGACATACTGGTATATATCCAACCAGTCTTATTTGTTTTTATAACATGGGACCATAAACACTGTTCGGGAACTGAAATGCAGACCAAAAGGGAAAAAACATATTTGCTTCAATGGAGTCAATGAGTTTACATTATTATTTTATAAAGAAGTTTTAAAAAGTAATAATAGGGACTTCTCTGGTGGTCCAGTGGCTAAGACACTGTGCTTCCAGTGTAGGGAGCCTGGGTTCGATCCCTAGTGAGGGAACTAGACCCCACATACCACAGCTAAGAGTTCACTGCTGCTGCTGCTGCTAAGTCGCTTGAGTCAGACACCAGGCTCTGCCGTCCCCAGGATTCTACAGGCCATCTAAAAACCCTACATGCCACAACCAAGACCCAGAATTATGTAAATATCTGCCTTTACTTTCTTCTCATAATTTTATGATTTCTTTTTTTTTTTTTAATGTCTATGCCTTTCATTTATTTGGAATTGAATTTGGATTTGGAGGCTTTCCTGGTGGCTAAGACAGTAAAGAATGTGCCTGCTAATGCAGGAGACCCGGACTCAATCCCTGGGTCGGGAAGATCCCTTGGAGGAAAGAATGGCAACCCACTCCAGCATTCTTGCCTGGAGAATCTCATGGACAGAGGAGCCTGGTGGGTTATGGTCCATGGGGTCACATAGTCTGACATGACTGAGAGACCAGCACTTTTTGGCATGGAGAAGGTAAACTTTTCATTTTTTCAGTGGATGATTCCTTCCTGAACAGCATTCATTCATTAACGTAAGTATTCCCCCACTGCTTTTAAATACTGGAAGTTTGGCTTTGACATGGAGTCCACCACCTTTCAGGCTACATTTCAAGAAATTTAGACTGAGCCTCAGAAGATCCTGTCTCCTCCCTCAAGCCTATGAGACAGAGAATACGTCACTTCCTTTTTTTTCACTTTGTTTCTATGAATTTCTTCTTTCCAAACTCTGCAAGGAAAGGCCACTGGTTCCGTTTTGTAGAAATTCTCAGGACCACAGACAAAGCAGAACTAAATAAAATGGGGAAATACGGGAAACGCTTTCTATGCGTGAAGCCCACCCCATGTGACTCAAACTGTCTAGAGGATAAATCATTATTTTCCTCCCCAAACCATTTCCGCCTCCAGACTTCTCCAATTCTATTGTCCAGACTGATGTCACAGTAGAGTCCTTGTTCTCTCTCAACACCCAGGACCCATCAGGGTCCATTCCTCTTTCCCCACTTGGGCCTCTCTGATCCATTTTCTCCATCCGGTCCCATCACGACTTCCCTCTGCCCAGCCTTCTGTCACTTTTCACCTGGAGGAGCAGACTGAGCTTCCACCCCGACTCACTTCCTGTGCTAATCACTGTCAGAAATTTCCCCCATGCAGCATTGCTCTGCTCCAAACACTCCAGGGGTTCCTTCTTGGACATAAATGGAAGTTCAGATATTATACTTAGTGATGCCCACCACAACTTGGGAACCCCACCCACCTCTTCAATCTTTTCTCCTTCCTCTGACACAAGCTCTCAATTGATCTCTTCAACATTTCGTTATTTCTCTCCTCTTTTACCTTCAGTCTCAGCTGGATTTAAGGATTATTTATCCAAGTATTGAATAAAGCATGACAGTGCCCAATGTTAATTTCTAACATTTTAAATTACATTGTACCTTAATTCTCATGTATTTACTTTTCTCAGTGGGTTAGTAAGGCTTCCTAGTTGACAAAGTGGTAAAGAATCCACCTGCCAATGCAGGAGATGCAAATTCCATTCTTGGTAGGGAAGATCCCCTGGAAGAGAATATGGTAACCCTCTCCGGTATTCTTGCCTGAAAAATTTCATGGACAGAGGAGCCTAGCAGGCTACAGTCCACCGGGCCACAAGAGTCAGACATGACTGAGCACAGCACTGCACAGCAGTGGGTCAGTACCCTCACAAAGCACAGTTCTCAGGCCCAGCCTAAGACCTTGCTTTCTCCAAGCTCTTCTTTCAAGAGACATCAATATCTGCAAGGTGCACTATATTTGGTCCTGGAAATTTTGCATGGAAGATTTTATCAGATCACTTTCCTCTAAGCCACGAAAAGGCTGGGGGCACAATAGGCCATGGGGTGACTAAAATGAAAGGGCTGGAACAGGTCAGAACAAGCTAGAAGGAGCAATGAGTAACACCACAGGTGAGCCGATGGCTTCAGCTGCACTGTGCCCTATGGATGGACCAGAGCTGGCAGCTTCTTTGACTCCCAGGAACTCACACTCTCTATGCTTTCCCTACTTCCTTGGCTTCCCATTTACTCTTTCCACCCTTTCCCAGGCACCTGCCCTCTGACCGCCAGGTGCACCTCTCAGAGCCTCTCACCCTTTCTCAAGACTTGCACTGCTAAGGATTCCACATCACCATCTCCAGCCCATTGGCTCTTTCTGAGCTGTAAACATATGGCCCCAACTCCCACTGGCTTCAGTCACAGGTTCCTCCCACTCCACAGCCTCTTCTGCAAGTCCGTTACCATTTATCTTAGAATATAGTGCTGTAATTATTCCCCTCACTGCTCCTTCCACAATAGGGATAACTGTTAATCAAATACATCAGCCATTCGAGAGGATAGTTTTCTTGGAGCCATCTATCTTCCTCACATCCCTTGTCTAATCATCAAGTTTTGTAGGTTCTACCTTCTAATAACCCAAATACACCCTTTCTCTCTACCTCCACTGCCAGGACCCACGTCAAAGCCATCCTCATCTCTTACTGGGAGGATTCAGTAGCTTTCTCCCCTCATTTGATTTCTCCAGTTTAAACACAATACAGATCTTTTAAAAATACAAACCTGATTTTACCTGCTCAAAACAGCTCGATACTGCCTTCAGGGTAAATCCGATGTCCTTAATGTGTTTACAAGGCTGCCAGTCATGACCTAGCCCTGCCAACCCCTTCACCCTCACGTCAAGCCACTTAAAGTCCCCTCACTATTTTGGCTTCTGCCAAGCTGGCCCTTTTTTCAGTTTCTCTAATACACCATAGTCCTTCTAGATTGGGGGCCAACATGCATGCTGTTCTCATTGCTCAAGATGTGAATTGCTTTCCCTACATCTACTTGCACATTCATCGGGATAAATCCTCCTCTTTCTATGCATTACATTGTTTCCCTTTAAGAATAGATTCAGTTCTCCCCTCCCCCACCCCATATACATCTCCATAGCATCCCACATGACAGCTTTCTTAATAACCACCCACAATTGTGATCACATGTGCAAGATATGGTTTCTGGCTAGCAGAAATGATCCATGAGGTTGTTTTTTGGGGGCGGGGCAGAGGGAAGGGAGGGGTTTGGCTGTGCCATGCAGCTTGTAGCATCTCAGTTACCTGACCAGGGATTGAACATACACCATTGGCAGCTAAAGTTCAGAGTCCTAACCACAGGATCGTCCGGGAATTCCCAGAACCATGTTTCTCCTAATCACTCTCTGGCTTCAAACAGGTTCCCAGATCAAAGATCCCCATCTTCTATGAATGAATGAACTGATAACCTTTAATAATTACTCCAGCCTACTATACCCACTCTAGACAAGCTTGCATTAGAATTCCTTTGACTGTAACCTGATCTCTTACCAGCTACGTTTGACATTCCCTGCAGCAAATCTATGCTTTCCATTCTGTGTCCAGGAGGGAATAGGGCTAGGGAAGAAAGGTCCTAATTCCATGGATGGAAGAGGCGGAATAAATCCCAAAGCGGGAATAGCTTGAGGAAGGGTGGAAAGATGGGAGAATGTGGGACATTTGGGGAGAAGGAAAAGGAAACTAGTAGTAAACTGAATGCTCTGGGAGTGGGAGGAGCCTACTGTATAGCACAAGGAACTCTACTTGGCGATAGTACTGGAGTGGATTGCCATTTCCTTCTCCAGGGGATCTTCCCAAACCAGGGCTCGAACCCGGGTCTCCTGCATTGTAGACAGATGCTTTACTGTCTGAGCCACCAGGGAAGCCTACTTAATGCACTATGGTGACCCAAATAGGAAGGAAGTCCAAAGGGGAGGGGATATATGTGTAAGTATAGCTGATTCACTTTGCTGTATGGTAAAAAACTGACACAACATTGTAAAGCAACTACACTCCATTAAAAATTAATTTTAAAAACTGATTGGCATTTCCTGACTGCAGATGCACTAGAAATTTGAAGTTCACTGGGGAGAATGAGTGGTTTCAAGTTCTGTGTCTAATAAATGACTCAGTATTCCTCCTTTTAGTAGCAGAACTATACCTTAAGCTAATGTGCTAACTGAATAATAAAAATCTCAAGATAAGAGTTAAATAAATAAATAAACAAACTGAACACTCTTGCAACCTCATTTAACCTTTCCAAAATTCCTAAAGAATTACTAGCCCAGTTTTATAGATAAGGCAACTAAAGCTGTAAAAGTTAAGGAATTTGCCCAGGGCACAGTGGGCTTCCCAAGTGGCACTAGCGGTTAAGAACCTGCCTGCCAGTGCAGGAGACAAACAGGATCAAACTTGTAGGTTTGATCCCCGGGTTGGGAAGATCCCTTGGAGGAGGAAATGGCAACCCACTCCAGTATTCTTGCCAAAAGAATCCCATGGACAGAGGAACCTGGTGGCTACAGTCCATAGGGTCACAAAGAGTCAGACACAATTGAGCACACACAGAGCAGGGGAGACAGATATGAAATGTCTTATGCTTTTACTTACATAATTTCTTCAGCCTGTACTGTCCATTCTCCACTATCTAGATCTAATTCTTTGAGACAAAGCTAAAATCCAGCCCTCAGAGGTCCTGAAAGTGAAAGTCGCTCAGTCGTGTCCGACTCTTTGTGACCCCATGGACTATATAGTTCATGGAATTCTCCAGGCCAGAATACTGGAGTGGGTAACCTTTCCCTTCTCTAGGGGATCTTCCCAACCCAGGGATCGAACCCAGGTAGCCTGCATTGCAGGCAGATTCTTTACCAGCTGAGTCACAAGGGAAGCCCAAGAATACTGGAGTGGACAGCCTATCCCTTCTCCAGCAGATCTTCCCAACCCAGGGATCGAACCTAGGTCACTGGAACCTGGACTTCCCTGGTGGCTCAGACGGTAAAGCGTCTGTCTACAATGTGAGAGACCTGGGTTCGATCCCTGGGTTGGGGAGATTCCCTGGAGAAGGAAATGGCAACCCACTCCAGTACTTCTTGCCTTGAAAATCCCATGGACGGAGGAGCTTGGTGCAGGCTACTATCCATGGGGTCACAAAGAGTCGGGCATGACTGAGCAACTTCATTTCACTTCTTCTTTACCAACTGAGCTTCAGTAACTCCTTTCCCATCTATCTGCTTCTGTCTTATTACAGCACTTTTTTTATTCTGCTTGTCCTGTCAGCATCTGCACAGGTCTTGCCCACAAGTTCCAAGGCTGTTAAGGCCCAATGGAGTTCTTTTTCACCTCTTTAATGTGGCTTCCAATACAATGCCTTACACGGGATGGATCTGTGAAGCAGGTTGTCAAGAGGGCTCCAGGAAGGTTTCATGGAAGTGTGCTCTATAGAATCACCTGCTCCCCTCTGCCTCCAGGTCCCCCTGCTGAGTCCAGGCTCTCTTAGGCTGCCCCTTCTCTCCCAAGGAAGTCAGTGCTTTGAGCAACCCTGCAGAGAATATAGTGGTCTACTGAGGACAGCCCTGGATGGAAGGAGGAAATTAAGATCATATTTTTTTCTTAGATGTTCTTTTATCTTTTTTCAAAATACTCCAACAATTATCCAGCCTTTCAGGCTCAGAAACCTAAACTTCCTTTTCTTGAGGGTAATAAGGACTCAGATGGTCCTCTATGTATACCAAGCTTTCTAGAAAACAAGCCTGAGTCATCATCACTTAACAGATAAGAGTACAACTGCCATTTCCTTCCAATTTATCAGCAACTGTTACGTACTTCTGTCCTAGAAAAGGAAATTATTTCTATTTATATTCAGAGTGACAAATCAAATTTGCCATTGGAATCATGAAAAATATATATATGTCTTTGTGATTCAACTGTATGTGTGACTGAGAAAGATTTGACCAAAGCATAGTGCAGAATGAGTCCAGTGTAGGCTCTACACAACGGAACATAACATTTCAAGGGCACAGAGGTGCCACGGTCACGTTCAGGGTAGTCAAGAAATGTGGAATGGACAATCTGGGCTAGAAGTCCGTACAGTCATTCAGTAAAACTTCCTCCTTCTATAGATAAGGAAAGCCTGGGGAATGTGTGGTAATTGCCAAAGGTCACCAACTGGTTAGGGTCAGAGTCAGATCCAAGATCTCTTGCCTCTTCCACTGCCCTGTCTGCCACACCTGCGACTCCACTCCCTGGGCCACAATTGCTCTTATCAAGGGAGCATTCTCTCCAGCTTCCAGGAGTTCATACCAAAGGGAGGGAGGAGAGAATCATGTGCTGGGCATGGAACCTTTGCGATTTAACATTTGCATGCATAATAAGCTGTATTCAGTGCTTATACTGAGTTGGCTCAAAAGTTTGTTCAGGTTTTTTCCATAGCATTATACAGAAACACCCAAACAAACTTTTGGGCCAACTCAAAAGTTTTGTTGATGAAAAAATGCTTTGAAAAACTGTAAAATATCGTATACAGGTTAGAGTTTTAATGTAATTATTATGTGTTTCTATTCCGGGAGGTTAATTCAACTTTATCATTGGCTATTTTGCTTTCACAGTTAATTGATCTTTATATCTGAAATTGAAATTCAGCCAAAATGAAAACATCTGATTATATTCTTGATTGACCTTAGTGGAATAGTCATCTCCCAAAGGTTGAAGAATGTAACCAGAAGAATTCTAAGACACACTTTTGTCCAAGGAGGAATCGACTGTATGAAAGAGGAGTTTTGAGGAAAAGTATATGTCATCATAGAGTTTGTGATAGAGAAAGGAAGGATGGTCATACATAGTAGTAGTCAGAATAGGTTAAGTTATACCTGGGTAACAAATAAGTCCTAAAATCTCAGTACGGTTAACACTAATGCAGATTGTTCTAATCGCAGGCTTTTTCCACCCACACCTCATGCATTTGTGACCACACCCTCTGGAACACATGACCTCTGAAGTTGCTGCATCAGGGGAACTTGGCAATGATGGTGGCGAACACTGGCCCTTGATTGCATCACCCTAGAGATGTGACAAGTCCTGTCTCACTTCCGGCTCACAGGGCACTAGCTGGAAAAACTGTGTATCTAATCTAACTGCAAGGGAGACCAGGAAATAAAGACAGACACTTATTAATTCACCCCAGAAATGAGACAAATATTTGATGAACATGGTCTACCAAATATATACTCCCTAAATCCCAGGAAAGCAAATATGAAAGTACTTGGGGTATCTCATTTGTATGAAACAAATAGATTCATGGCTTGAAAAAAAGAGAGACTGAAAGGAAATGCACCAAAACAGTAATAATGAATATTTCTAGTTATTCAATTTAAGAGGGGGTGTATTTTCTTCATTTTTTTTAAATTTCCCTGGCAATATTTAATCTGCATGTTTTAGAACCCATAAAAGTAATACAAGCTTTTTTTAACTGAGAAACAAGTTCAGACCAGAGATAAACATGACTCCTATGAAAAAATGACTCAAAAGAAAATGAAATTACTTAAAAATGCAGTTCTAACTAAGCAATCACAATTAGCCAGAAAGAAGAAAATGAGAAACAGGCCCAAACATGTCTGTTGCCACACAGGAAGCTTTCTGATGAGCTCTGGTTTCTATAGCTTGTCTGTGAAAGAGAGAAAAAGGGACACAGGGTCAAGAGAGAAGGCAAGGAGGAGACACAGCCCTATTTACCACCACCCCAAGAGAAAATGAAAGCGAATTTAGAAACAAGAAAGCGGCAAACTCTGCCCCGAAGCCAGTGCCGGTGGCCCGGCGCACTGAGATCCCGGGGACCCGCACGAGCGCAGGTTGAGACCAGCCACCCCTGGCCCGGGACAGAAAATTTAAAAAAAAAAAAAAAAATAGAAACAAGAAAGCACATACATTAGGGAACAAATAAGCTTTATGCAAAGCGAGGAGATCACAGCTAAATAAGGATTTGCTAACCGATCATGAAACTGTCCCTTCCTGACTCTGCCAACTTGAATTTCTCCATCTGGAGAAAGTTACAGCCACCCCTCTGCTCTCTCAGTTCTCAGAGCACCTGCCCAAAGTTTCAGTTCAGTTCAGTTCAGCCGCTCAGTGGTGTCCGATCCCATGGACTGCAACCCACCAGGCTTCCCTGTCCTTCACCAACTCCCAGAGCTTGCTCAAACTCATGTCCATCGAGTCGGTGATACCATCCAACCATTTCATCCTCTGTTGCCCCCTTCTCCTCCTGTCTTCAATCTTTCCCAACATCAGGGTCTTCTCATCAGGTGGCCAAAGTATTAGGTTTCACCTTCAGCATCAGTCCTTCCAATGAACACCCAGGACTGATCTCCTTTAGAATGGACTGGTTGGATCTCCTTGCAGTCCAAGGGACTCTCAAGAGTCTTCTCCAACACCATAGCTCAAAAGCATCAGTTCTTCAGTGCTCAGCTTTCTTTATGGCCCAACTCTCAGATCCATACATGACTACTGGAAAAACCATAGCTTTGAAGATACAGACCTTTGTTGACAAAGTAATGTTTCTGCTTTTTAATATACTGTCTAAGTTGGTCATAACTTTGCTTCCAAAAAGTAAGCGTCTTTTAATTTCATGGCTGCGGTCACCATCTGCAGTGATTTTGGAGCCCAAGAAAATAAAGTCAGCCATTGTTTCCATTGTTTTCTCATCTATGTACCATGAAGTGATGGGATTGGATACCATGATCTTAGTTTTTTGCTCAAAGTTTACCCAAAATTAAATGGGTAAAGAGCTTAGTGGGGGCAACACAAGGCCCTGTCTGACAGGTTCTTGCTTTCCTTCCCCTCTAATCTCACCACCTTCTTAGGTCCCTTCCCCCCATCAACTCTAGGCTCCAGCCTCAATGCCCTACTTTCATTTCATCATTTGACCCCCACAGCCTTTGTGCTGACTGGAATGTTCCCTCTTCCCTCTCCCGTTGAACTACCCACTCCCAATCTCAGACTAGCTCTTCTGTTCGATGCTCTCACAACACTTTTATCTCAGTTTGTATAAAGCTGAGCACCGAAGAATTGATGCTTATGAACTGTGGTGTTGGAGAAGACTTTTGAGAGTCCCTTGGACTGCAAGGAGATCCAACCAGTCCATCCTAAAGGAGATCAGGCCTGGGTGTTCTTTGGAAGGAATGATGCTAAAGCTGAAACTCCAGTACTTTGGCCACCTCATGCGAAGAGTTGACTCATTGGAAAAGACCCTGATGCTGGGTGGGATTGGGGGCAGGAGGAGAAGGGGACAACAGAGGATGAGATGGCTGGATGGCATCACCGACTCGATGGACATGAGTTTGGGTGAACTCCGGGAGTTGGTGATGGACAGGGAGGCCTGGCGTGCTGCGATTCATGGGGTCGCAGAGTCGGACACAACTGAGTGACTGAACTGAACTGATCTGAGGGGATTATCGATGAATGCCTTTACTGTCAGCTTCCAGAAGAGTAGAAAATACAGATGGTTTTGCTCGCTGAATGGAATCTCATTTTGTTAATTCCTTTTTCACATACTGGTGAGACACCATAAAAAGATTTTTTTATTAACCTAACCTTTCTTTATCATAGAGCCAGGGTCAGATTTCCCTAGCGGCACAGTGGGTAAGAGTCCACCTGCCAATGCAGGGGACATGGGTTGGATCTCTAGTCAGGAAAGATTCCACATGCCTCAGAGCAACTAAGCTTGTGTGCAACAACTACTGAGCCCGCACTCTAGAGCCAGCAAGTAACAACTAATGAGCGCCCATGCCACAGCTACTGAAACCCGAATGCCTAGAGCCTGTGCTCCACAAGAAAAGTCCCCGCTCCCTGCAACTAGAGAAAGCCCACATGCAAGTGGCAACAGAGACCCAATGCAACCAAAAATAAAATTAAAAAGAGTCAGTAGCACTAGATAGTAGGGTATTTTGAAATCAAGAAACGGTTTTCATTTTTCCTTCCCACTCTCATAATGAGGTCTCTGTGTGACCTTGGGACTTTTTACTTTCCCTCTGAGTGACTCCCTCTTTGATCAAGTAAGAGTTTAATTTAGAGTGTCTGCAGTGCATCCTTCTCCAACATATCTTTCTAGGTCCTTTGATAGACTAACAAGACAAAGCAGAAAAAAGTAGACATCAACAAGGGCAAAAGAAAGGAAGAGGTCACACTAAGAGAAAGAGTCCCTCGTGGTTGAGTGAAACTCTGGAAACTCTGGACTCTGAATCCTGTTTCAGCAATTTGGTAACCTCGAGGCCTTAGATAGACTGCTTCAAGTCTCTGGGTCTTGACTTCCTCTTCTGTAAATGTGATAAGAGTACTGTGATTAGAGGATTAAAGGAGATAATGTAGTATAACACCCAGAACATCAAAGACAAGGTTACCTGTTAGATCCTTTCCTCTTTCCCACTAACTGGAATTTAAAAGCAGATTATAGGAGTGGGAAGTGGGAGGGAAGTTCAAGAGGGAGGGAATATAGGTATACTTAGGGCTGATTCACGTTGATATATGGCAGAAACCAACACAATACTGTAAAGCTATTATCCTCCAATTAAAAATAAATTTAAATTTTAAAAAAGCAGATTACAACTACGTAGGGCATCAGTTAAAACAAAAATCTCTGCATGTGATGGTTTCTGCACACTTTATTTCTCTGAAGAGGCTTTTCACCTCTTAAAAAGAAATCACTGCATCCCCCGATAATTCACAGAGAGGAGTTACATTTCTCTCTCTGTTCAGACACCCTGTTACATCCCACTATTTGCAATGATTTTAAAGTTGGTCCCCAAGATGCATACAGATGCTTCCCATCTTCATGGTACAAAGGCAAGAGCATCACTAAAGTCCTCAGCCAGGCTCTACCAGGACTATGCACTCGAGTACACTCACCACCTTCACCCCTTTCTTGTATTTCAGAGAAAAAAGTGGTATTTCATTGGAGACGAAGAGAGGGAAGCTATTTCAAACATTTCCTTGTTTATCTTTTTTTCTTTTACAAAGAACCCCAGAATCACTGAATGATAGGCTGTTTAAAGCAGGAAAGATCTTCAAGAACAATCCATTTCAGCCCTGTCACTTGGCATTGGTTGTGATGAGAGATAAGCATCAATCTATATGCAGTGGGAAGAGAAGCCCGGGCTTGGAATCAGAAACTTGAGTTCGAGTGCTGCTTCTGCTGGTTTTGTGACTGTAGGTTGGTCACTTAACCTCTTCAAGAGTCCTCAGCTGTAAAAGGGCGTGGTGATCCATATCTCTCATAGGTAAAGCAGGTAGTCAGCGAGACTGCCTGGGTGAGAGCTCTTTGTGAACTACGTAAAGCAGTTTCCAAATGAAAAGTATCACTGTGACTTTTTGGACCCACAGCCTTCAAGCTCGTAAAACGTATCTACTCACCAACCAAAATACTACATCATCTATCCCACATACCTAATTTTGTGAATCATGAAAGAAAATATACCGATGCCCAGCAAAATACCCGCCACAGAAGAAGTGAGCCATAAAATTTTTTAATGATGTAGGTAAATAGGACTAAAGAAGGATTGTTGAGGTCTCCTCAGAATCAAGAAGTGGGTATAACATGAAACCACCCAAAGTCCCAGTCGCAGGACAACCTCCAAACACTCTTGGGATTCCATAAGTTTCTCTCTCTGTTTCTGAGAAAGAGGGGTTCTGATGCTGAGACTTACTCACAAGTCAAGTTTTGTTCACATTCACAGAAAAGCAGTTCCCCAAAACAAAGCAAGGACCTCTCACTCTCTAAACCTCACCCACATTTTTGTTCTTTCTTTGAAAACTGGTTTCAAGGAAAGTCACGTCCTGGAAAAAGACTCCAACCAGAATTGGCTGACTAGAAAGAAACGTTCAAACCCTCCTTGAAAAATTCAACAACCACATTTGAGGAATTTTCTACAACTGAGATGTGACATCGGCCAGGATGGGCGTTGCCACTGCCAATACAACCAAGGGTATTTTCCTGGATTACCAAAGAGGTGGTATGTATCCCTCCCAGAAACTGGGTATCTTCAGGGTTTCAGTGGAGGCCTTCACCTGAAAATGTCCTCCCTATCGAAGTTTCCAATTACTATTTTCATATGAACGATATTTTCTTCAGTGAACTAAAGTGTTACAGTGATGACTATACAGGTTCCCAAGAAACAGAATCCATCATTAGCGCTGTTATTATTTTTGTTTAGTCGCATCTCCATAGCAGCCCACATTTACAATGTGCTTTGCAATTGTTTCTTAGTAATAGTTCTCACAAGATCTGTAGGAGGCAAGAGGGGGTGATCGGGCTTAATATTTCTGTGTTGCCTGAAGGGAAGCACGTGCATGTATGTGTGCTCAGTCATGTCCAACTCTCAGCGACCCCATGGACTATAGCCTGCCAGGCTGTTCTGTCCACGAAACTTCCCAGGCAAGAATACTGAAGTGGATTGCAATTTCCTTCTCCAGGGGATCTTTCTGACCAGGGATCAAGCCCACGTCTTCTTTACCATTGAGCCACCAGGGGAGCCCAAAGGGAAGCACAGATGTAGAGAATTGGCTGCCATCACTGTCCACAAGAGGATCCATTCTGAGATCCCCAAGCTGGACCCAGCCTTGGTCCTACATTTACATTGCCTGCATCCAGGATTGACTTCCCTGGTGACTCAGATAGTAAAGAATCCACCTGCAACTTGGAAGACCTGGGTTCAATCCCTGGGCTGGAAAGTTCCCCTGGAGGAGGGCGTGGCAACCCACTCCAGTATTTTTGCCTGGAGAATCCTCAGAGACAGAGGAGCCTGGTGGGCTACATTCCATGGGGTCACAAAGAGTCAGACACAACCGAGCGACTAAGCACAGGACAGCATCCAGGATACCATTTATTTCTGTGGCTCTTGTTCGTAACTATTATAACACCAGGTCTATGACCAGGAGGAACTGAACTGGGCTACAGAATCAGAACCAGAGACTTTGCACCTAGGACAGACCTTAATGATCACAAAATCAGCCTCATCATTTACAAGTAACAAAACCAAACAGCATACCTTACTCACACTTTACTTCTGGTTCTAAGCTTTTTTGCTTTTCAATAACATGTTGCACTTTGGTGCCTTGCCTTTCTCTCTTTACCTTTTTTTTTAATTCCTCCATCCATTTCTTTTATTTAAAATTATGTGGCTTAAACTCCAACCAGGAAAACAGAAACATTTATCTGCTGAGTCTGGTGTTCTGCCACCTGAACTGGGCCATCTTCGGGATACTTAAAAAGTCTTTGATGATAACAGCCAGGCAACACTGAATCAGTTTCACGTATAAGAGTTCCTCCTTCCTTTCTCCCAATCTTTATTTTTTTTTTTGGCCATGTGATATGGCATGCATGATCTTAGTTCCCCAACCAGGGATCAAAGCCATGCCCCCTGCTGTGGAAGTGTGGAGTCTTAACCACTGGACCACCACGGAAGTTCACCCAATCTCCCTTGAATCCAGCTACTCCCTGAGTCTCCAGCTATCCTAATATACCTTGGGTTTAACCTAGAGAAGACTAGACTTCTCCTTGGGCTCTGGTAGAAGGTAACTTTGCTGTAACATGAGCCAGGGCATAGAGTTTTCTCATAAAGCTCTGTCACTTCTGTCTGAAACAGACTGACAGTATTCAGAGGAGTAAAAGGATTGACTTCAGTGGTTGACTGTCGATTTTCCGTCTTCTACCCTGCCCTAACTGGGAGCTTGTCTTCCCACACTCAGAGTGATTTATGGCTACTCAAGCAAACGTCCCTCTTCAGAAAAGATGGATAGGCTTCCCTCAAGACCCACTCCTTAGCTGCCAGGGGCTGTCAAATCATACTCAGCCCCGGGGTGCAATAAACGAATTAAGCCGAAACACAAGCTTCTAAGCACCCCTCCAACTCTAACCATCTACAATTCTGCTTTGAGGACTTTTCCCTCCCTCTCCCACCAAATACTTTTAGAAATTTAAATTTCTTGCTCTTTCCCCCTTTTCTAAGACCACACGTTTAAAACTGTTAACAGCAAAAGCAATAAATAAATGAATCAAGTCAGAAACTCCTGGAATCTCTAGGAATTTTTCCTGGAAACACTATATTCAAGTATATAATTTGTCATTATTTGGACCGGTATAGGTTGAATGAACTGACATACAAAACAGAATTCTTGTAAATTCCCAGTGACGCAATCGCAATCGTGGCCACGCCCACTCCGGAGCAGACAAAAGGCGAAGTAGCCTGACTCAGTTCAAGCCTCCACGCGAAGACGAGGGAGCCAGTCATCTCATTGTTGCTAGCTCGGTTCAGCAAAGGTATCGTCCTTATCACATGTTTGGCTCTTATAGTATTTTTTGCTTTTCCTCCTTGGCTGTGATCTCTCAAATTGCCCTCTCTGAAGTTGAAGCCTCTTCCTTCCTTTGCCGTCCCACTCTGGTTTGGCGGGTGAATTAGAATCATAGTCAGATTTCAGAAAATGATTCTCTCTCTGCTGGTGGGAAATTGAGCAACAGAGGAACTGGTTTCCTATGAGAGCATGAGATTACAGCCAAGCCTTCCTTTGGGGGTACTCTCTGCTATCAAAAACTATTCAGAGAAAACTGGGAATTTCTAACTCTTTCTCTCTCTTGCAACTGTATAAATTAAATATTTCATGCTTGTTGAGGTTTTTCAGTTTTGATTTTTTACTTATTCAAATTTTCATCAAATGCCTACCAAATGCAATGCATTGGGTTGGATGCCTAAGAGATACGGAGATTCTAACAGAAGTTTACAGTCTAGCAGAGGAGGCAAATACATATGCAGATCATTCAAAGGGAGTGAAAAGAAGAATGCTGGGTGTGAGCTCAGTCATTCATTAAGTGTCTTAGAAGGGAGGTGGTTCCCCTTGCAGGTGTCTTATTCACACAAAGGCCAGACTGACAGCTACTGGTGTTTTCTGTTGCAGAAGTGAAGATGGCCAAAGTCCCTGACCTCTTTGAAGACCTGAAGAACTGTTACAGGTAGAAAAGAGATTCTGTCTCTTGTGACTTAATGAGGGAAGCAAGGCACATTAGAATCCAGCTAGGAGGGATTTGCCAGGGAGTCCAGTGGGTAAGACTGTGTGCTCCCAATGCAGGGGACCCAGGGTTCCATCCCTGGTCAGGGAACTAGATCCCACATGCTGCAATTAAGACCTGGCTGAGCCAAGTAAATAAAATAAATATTTTTTAAAAAGAAAGAATTCAGCTAGGATTACACTAACTATCAATGGGGCAAGACCAGCAGAGGCTGTAGAGATGTGTTCTATCTCTGAAGTCAGGGCAGATTCAGAGAAGACTCAGGGAAATTAAGCATCTAGTAGGTAAACCAAGGTGAAATTGTTGACAGGGAGATGACCATTTTAGAAAGATTACTTTTAAGGTCTCCTGACTCCTAGCAATTCTCAACATCTACTTAGACCCAGCTTCAGTCAAATTCACATGCCCTGCTACAGTAATAGATTGTCAGAAAGAGAAACCTTTCTTAGGAAAACTTCTTGATCTCAATCTGGAATGGGAAATGGCTTCACAGCAATTTGAGCATGTGAAACCTACGCAGTCAGTCTCATTCAGACGCGAAAGAAAGATAATAAATAAAAAGTTTAACTTGTAGAACACCTTAAACAGATGCAGTGTTCCACATTACCTACACACTAACACAGAGTAGACAGTGGAAATATTGCCTGCATGTTTTGCAAAGTATAAATGATTAAATCTGTTTTAGTGAATACATGAAAGCAAAGTGTAACAAATAACCTATTTGATTCAAATTTAGATGAAGTGCTTCAAAAGGATTTCTCTCTTAAGTTTAAATTTTTTCCCTGAAATTCAATTACCACTCTTCAATCCGTTAGCCAAGCCTCATTTATTTGTTTATTTTGGTGAAGGGGGAGCTAATTTTAAAAATTTTTTAATTGAAGTATAGCTAGCTTACAAAGTTGTGTTAGTTTCAGGTGTACAGCAAAGTGATTCAGTTATATATGTATATATGTATTTCAGATTATATTCCATTATAGGTTACAGTACCTGTGCTATATAGTAAATTGGCCAAGCCTCATTTTTATCGATAGAATACAAGTAAAGTTCAAGGCCTGGCCTGATGATTACTAATTTCAGATTATCAGGTACAAATTACTGTATGGATGTGAATGCATAGAAGTCCTTAATTTTCAAAGATGACAATAATGGCTATGCATGTGTGTTACCCAAGGCTAGTTTGGTTATTAAAATATGTTGCCCAGTGAATGTAGTGATACAACAAACAGAATTAAATTCTCATCATCTTGTTTAACAGTGAAAATGAAGACTACACTTCTGAAATTGACCACCTCTCTCTCAATCAGGTAAGCAAATGACTGTAATTCTTAGAAGATTGCTATCCGTACACAGTATTTTCTCTACTAGAACAGCAACAGCTTGAATCTTAGATGCATTTGTTTTGCCTTCACTAGAAGTCCAGAGAGATTCATTTCTTCATGATAAGTGAGGCCAGCTCCTTCTCTAGACTAACAGGTGATGGCACCCTTCATCTCAGTGGATTTTCCCAGAACAGAGCAGAACGAACCTGAAACTCCAAGAATGAAATCTCCTGGGTCAGCCTTCCATCAGAAAGTTGCTTATGCCCTCCCGGGCCAGCCCCCTTGGGCTACTTCCCCAGGGGTCTTAAATGATATGTTGTGGATATCCTCTCTAACATCAGCTCCAGAGATTAGAGATCGCTTTCTAGATCTAATAGTCCATGAAGCTGAGGTGGAGGAAGCAGGCCAACTGAAAGTAAAAAATCTGCAGTCATTCAGATTCTGTGTTATTTCGCTAAGAGACCACAAAACAGTATAGGTCCTGCTTTGTGTGTCTTTGATAGTGACTCTAAAAGCTGTATCTGTATCTAAAGGAGTATTCCTAAAATATTTGAGCCTTGTCAAGTAGACGTTTAGCCTTCTGGGAAGAACTAACAGGAAGGCTAAGTTACTCACTAGCATCACTTGAAGACCTGTCTCATCACAACATCTTTTTTTTTTTTTTACCGAAGTGTAGTTGATTTACAATACTGTGTTAGCTGCAGGAGTAGAGTACAGTGATACATTTTTTTCTGATGATTTTCTGATATAGGTTATTACAAGATACTGAATATAATTTCCTGTGTTATGTAGTATATCTTTGTTGCTTATCTATTTTATGCATAGTAGTTTGAATTTACTAATCTCATACCCCTAATTCATCCCTCCTCACCTTCCCTCTCCCCTTTAGTAACCATTAAGTTTGTTTTCTATGTCTGTGAGTTTATTGCTAATCTGTATATGGGTTCATTGTATTTTCAAGTTATTTTTTAAATAATTTTATTTATTTATGTTTGACTGTTCTGGGTCACTGCTGCGCGGGCTTTTTTCTAGTTGCAGCAAGCAGTGGCAACTCTTTGTTGCAGTGCTCGGGCTTCTCCATGGGGTGGCTTCTCCTGATGCAGAGCATGGGCCCTAGGGCGCATGGGCTTCAGTAGCCGCGGCGTGTGAGCTCAGTAGTTGTGGTTCCCGAGCACTAGAGCACAGGCTCAACAGTTGTGACATAGGGGCTTAATTGCTCCACAGAGCTTCCTGTGGAAGTGAGCCTTGTTAGGGGGATTCTTTACCACTGAGCCACCAGGGAAGCCATGTATTATTTTTTAGATTCTACATGTAAGTGATATCATACAGTATTTGTCTTTCTCTGACTTACTTCACTAAGTATAACAAGGTCTCATTTTTGAGTCTGAAGAGGGATAACAAAAAACCTTGCCAAGATCACATCCTTTGAGGGAAATCCTAAAAGGAGAGGTGGGAGGAAAAGGGGAAAGGGGAGGGATACAGAGGAAAGGGGGAAGGAGAGTGGGGGGAGAGAAAGTCCAATGAAACGTGGGTTGCCAAGGCCAAAATGGCCACTCTTCTCTCTGAGACTGTTGAATAAAACTCCTACTGTAAAGGAGTCTTGTTCACTGGCCTCTTAGTTTCTATTTTCCTTCATCGCAGAAGTCCTTCTATGATGCAAGCTATGAGCCACTTCGTGAGGACCAGATGAATAAGTTTATGTCCCTGGATACCTCGGAAACCTCTAAGACACCCAAGCTTAGCTTCAAGGAGAATGTGGTGATGGTGGCAGCCAGTGGGAAGATTCTGAAGAAGAGACGGTTGAGTTTAAATCAGTTCATCACCGATGATGACCTGGAAGCCATTGCCAATAACACAGAAGAAGGTAAGGGGTCAAACACAATAATATCCTTGTTTTCTGTTTTCAAGAAAATGCAGACAGCAGAGTACAGGGGAAAATAAAACCTAAAATCAGAGTAACAAGAGGGCAACCACCCATTTGATAATTATAAGAAATAAAATTAATTTTTATCCTTCTGCAAAGGGCAGAGAGCAGTAGGTACTTGAGCTTAGCATATGTGCTCACAGGCTTACTTGGTGGCCATATGATTAAGTCATGTGACTTCTAGCCTGTTGGCAGAAAGTAATTATATACCGTTAGTGAGTGACCACTTACAAGTTATGCTGTCCCACATACTAGTTATGTCTTGGGCAAGTTACTTAACCTTTCTGTTCTTCGGTCTCCTCTACTGTAAATGGAGTTAATCCAAGCCCCTACTTGTTGTGAAGATTAAATGAGTCAACACTTGCTAGCTTCTGAACGAAAATAATGCCTGGCACATAGAAAATACCTAATAAATGTTCGCTATTATTGTTATTATTACTTTTGCTAATACTACAAACACTACTAACTTATTAATGATTGCATTATCTCTAACCTTCAGACAACCCTGCATTCTCATTTTATATGTGAGGAAACTAAGCTCAGTGAGATAGTGACCTGCCCAAAATCTCACAGTGTGTAAGGGTAGAGCATCAAATCATATCACTTCTACCTGACTATAGATGTCATGAGTTTTCTCCCATGCCTCTTCTGTACAAGCCTCTTCGTGAATTATAAATCTAATATTTTTAAAGTAACAGTTGATCACACGTGTTCACCTAGAAAATACAAGGAAAAAAAATAAAATTACTTACACTACCCCACAGAGTTTACCACTGCTAGCACTACATTACTTTCCTTACAGTCTTTTCTGTAATAAATCTTGATTTCTGTCATCATATATTTCCTCAGTGATAAAAGATTCCTGGAAGTAAAATTATTCAGAGCCATGAAGATTTGTAAAGCTTTGAAACATACCACCGTTCAGAAAGGTGGTAGATAGAAAAAAAAAAAAAAACTTTTTTAAAGCAAAAAGATGGCAGACATTTATACTGGCACCTCAGTGACATATAAAATTTTTAGTGGATTCTTTTCTCAGGGTGCATTCATTTGAAAATGTAGTTGAAGAATACAAGGAGTCTTCCCAGTTACTTCCAAACCTTCAAACAACCAAAAAAGTTGTACATGTGATCTCTTAAAAAAAAAACCCACCATTGCCGGAAGAATCAAAGTTTTTAGAGATAAGTAACCACAGGGGAGCCTGGTGGGCTTCCATCTCTGGGGTCGCACAGAGTCGGAAACTACTGAAGCAACTTAGCAGCAGCAGCAGCAGCAACCACAGGGGTAATCCTGAAATAATTCCGCTGATAGGGTGATTTCACTTCTATGTCAATTTCCTCACCTCCCTTGGGATATTCTTCAGGTGCCTTCAATAACTACTTTGTATGCTTGTATTAGAGAAGATACATCATCTGTGTTTGTACTTGGACACTAATCTAAGCTTGTGATAATGGTTTTAGAAATCATCAAGCCCAGATCAGTACATTACAGCTTCCAGAGTAATGTGAAATACAACTTTATGAGAGTCATCCACCAGGAATGCATCCTGAACGACGCCCTCAATCAAAGTATAATTCGAGATATGTCAGGTCCATACCTGACGGCTACTACATTAAATAATCTGGAGGAGGCAGGTAAATGGACAATTCTGTCATCTCCCCATCTTTAAAAAAAAAAAATGATTTTATTTATTTATTTATTTTTGGCTGTGCTGGGTCTTCATTGCTGCAAGAGCTTTTCTCTAGTTGTGGGGAGCAGGGCCTACTCTCTAGCTGCAGTGCTCTGGCTTCTCATTGTGGTAGCTTCTCTTGTTGGAGAGCATGGGGTTATGGGGGACTCAGCCTTCAGCAGTCGTAGCACAAGGGCTCAGTAGTTGTGGTTCCTGGGCTCTCAAGCAGTGGCTAAATAGTTGTCCACCACATGTGAGATCTTCCCGGACCAGGGATCAAACCCTTGTCTCTCACATTCACAGGCGGATTCTTTTACCATTGAGCCACCAGGGAAGCCCTCTTCTCACCTTTTTATTTCTGCATTTCTTTTAAGCTTTCTGCTTTTAAAGAATAAACCTTTCTAGATTCCTGGCTTTGCACATGAAGCACTTCACCCCTGGTTTAAAAAAAAAAACAAAACTTCTGGGTTAGGCCAGAAACTTCAGCCAAATCTGAAAGCTTTAACAAGTGTCCTAGCTCTGAAAGCACTAAGTGCAGTAAAAAGCTTTCTGAGGTATTATCTCCCTTGGTTCTCTGAGACACTCTTATCCTCAGATTTTAAAGGTAAGGAAACTGAGTCTCAGAAATATATAATGACTTACCCAAATTTACTCAGAAGCCAATGAGGAGCCTGCTGATCAAACTTCCTAATAACACCAAACTAGAAAGAATCCTTATCTTTGATAACATAATTGTGATGCAAAGCACCCAATAATTTTAAAGGAAAAAAAAAAAAAACAGGAAGATTTGCATGTGTTCTGAAGAATGAAATTTAGGATCCAAGAAATTTTGTTACACCGAGCCAGCTTCCATGTTGCACATATTTTTAGCTTAAGGACATGTCATCAGTAAACAAAATGATTTCCAGAGATCAAAAGAGGTTACTCTGTGCTAACAAGCAGGGCTGTTTCTGATTGGGTATATTTCAGCTAACATGCTTTCTACTCTATGACATTCACAAATTATCTTGTGTTCTACAAAATAAATTGTTTTCCTACTTGATATTATTTCACATAATTTGCCCATATATAGACAGAGTATATGTTATTTGCCATTTTTAATGGCACTAGGATATTCAGTCATGTTGCTATGCAGGTGTCCAGGGTTTCCTCTAAATAATTCAGTTGCACATGTCTTTGTATAAATTATTTCTTTTCCTATGAGGATATTTCTTTGGAGCATATTCCAAATGCTGGATTTCTAGGCATAAATAATTTTACAGCTCTTATTAAGCATTGCTCTCTAAGGAAAGCTGAACTGCTTTTCACTATTCTTAGCAACATATGAATGGATCAGCTTCCCTAAATCTCCCCATTTTACTCATGACTTCACAAATTCCAGGGTCTTATCCCATTAACATAATTATAAGAGATTCAATAATACTCCACCCACAAACATTCGTTCAACATAGAAAATTCTAAAGTCATTAGGTATTTACTTGCCTAGTGAATATGGCAGACATTGTGAGGGATACAAAGATGTATCAATGTAAATTCCATTTCTGAGCTTCAGGTACTTACATCATAGTTGGGGACATAACTACACACACACACACACAGCATCTTCATGAACACTTGATTTTATACAAATACAATGGATTTACTTTCTTTTTTGGCTTTTCTCTTTGCCAGTGAAATTTGACATGGTTGCTTATGTATCAGAAGAGGATTCTCAGCTTCCTGTGACTCTGAGAATCTCAAAAACTCAACTGTTTGTGAGTGCTCAAAATGAAGACGAACCCGTCTTGCTAAAGGTCAGTTGTTCCCAGTCTCCAATTTACCTTCATTTACAGCCCATGCATTTGTAGATGATCCCAAGAGGCAGACACCCATAGCAGGATGACCCAGTTCTTTCCTTCCTACCACAGTTTCACCTGCCTACCTACCTTCCCATCCTACTTCTGATCCACTATCCCCAGAGGCAGTTCTAGGCAGGATCTGTGAGACAGCAAGACGGAGCAAGATGGCAGTGGCAAAGTACATAAAAGGGAAATTGCCTTCTTCTTGCTCTTTTCCCTGCCTGATCCTTATTCACCTCCCGTTCCTGGGCATCTATTTATTCCATCCCTCTTTGAGCTCTACTGACACTTACCTGACCTACGTGATAGTAGGCGTTAGGACAATGGAGTCTGCCTCTAAGAAATTCAGTAAGCCACTGAGATTAGGGAGGATGAATCACCTGTCGAAGGGTACAAAGCAAAAAGCTGTGAGCCAAGCCCCGAACCCTGGCCTTCTGACTCCACCTCCTCCCTCTCTTCATTGGTGCCAGTTTTCTGTGTCATCAGCCTCATCTCCACTACCACCTTCCCGTCCGAACATAAAGACATAAACACATGCCCACTACAGCCAAATGTTTCTCCACTGACTAGTAGATGACTCTTATTCACTAAATGTATAATTCACCACCCAGTCCCTCCCTAACTAGGATTTATGTGGGTGCATGTGTTTCTTTCCTGGATCAAGTGAGATGAAAGTGATGTCTACAGAGTAGGGCAGTAGCTTCAATCATGAATTCATTCAACAAACGTTGTTTATTGAGAGCCTTCCGGTTTTCAAGCAGAGTGTCAAACAGCTCAGTAGACAGTAGTGAGCCAAAGTCTTATAGAACTCAATCTTCCAAGGGACACAGACAGTAGATGAGCCAAATGACCAGCAAAAAAAAGGGCAAGATGCTGTAAAGCCAATGAACAGTGTGCTGAGAGAGAAAATAGGACCCTACTGTTTAGACAGAGCTCCCTGTGAGATGAGAGCTGTCAATAGAAAGGAGTATACCATCAAAGGGGTGATGGGGCGAGCATTCCAAATAGAGAGGTCTGAGTGCGCCTAGCCCTAGACCTTCAAGAGGTTACAGGCGAGTTTTAAAGATCAGAAGGAACACCCAAGGATCTGGAAGCTAGGGTACTCTGCAAAAGAGGAAAGATAAGTAGAGGAAAGGAATTCAAACTGAGAAGTGTCCTGTTTTTGTATATTTTTTCTAACTTGGAGAATAGAATAGAAAGGAGGCAATAGAGTCCAATTAGGATGCTATAATAACAGTTGGGGTGAGTGAGGAGAATTGTGAGACAAGTGAAAAGAAGGAGACAGAATCTGGTTATATTTGGGAAATTGAACCAACAGAAGGAAGAGGGGAGATTCCATTTACTGAGATAGGGGGGAAAAACAGGAGAAAAATAGGTTTGGAAAACAAAATCCTTGTTGACATTGAAAACCCCAGGGAAACCTCAAAAGGATGTTTAGTTCTTTTAGATTAAAAGAACAGAGAAGCATCTCAAGTTAGAATTTGAATTTTCTTTTTCCATGAAAGCACTTTTAGACTTTTCTCATACTCACAAGAGGAGTATGATCTAAAGAGATTACAACTGTCAAAAAATTGTCTTGAAAGGATTGCCTTTCAAAGGATTGCATATCAAAGGACTGCTGATATGCCTGGGAAGTTGTGTGTGTTGAGGTGGGTTTTTTTTTTTTTACTTTCAATTGTTGACTTAAATACAGAGATAAACATGTCTGAATTCTAAATTATTTTCCCAAAGTATGCTTTGGACATTTAGAGGTCAAAAGGTTTTCAGGGCTTAGAGTCATTAGTGCTCAGATTTGAGCACTAATTTGATAATGCTTTATGCCCGTGTTAGAGGCGATGTTTCACCCTACCTGCCAGGATACAACGAGACACTAGTGTACTTGGCAATCTGCATGATGAAATTGGATTTCTCTCCACTTAACTAAGGAAATTAATTATTATGAATAGATGGGGCCATACATCTAATAGGCATGTAATGAACGCTTTTGGAATGAACAAATGAAGAACTTGTATCATCATGTTACGTAGTCATAGTCCTAAAGTGCTGTGTTTCTCACGAAGGCCAAATGCCAAAGGATTGAGGTCACTTCTTTTTTTAGCATCTTCTTGTTCTCTAACAGATCTTTGTTCTCTGTATCCTAGGAGATGCCTGAGACACCCAAAATCATCAAAGATGAGACCAACCTCCTCTTCTTCTGGGAAAAGCATGGCTCTATGGACTACTTCAAATCAGTTGCCCATCCAAAGTTGTTTATTGCCACAAAGCAAGAAAAATTGGTGCACATGGCAAGTGGGCCGCCCTCGATCACTGACTTTCAGATATTGGAAAAATAGCCTTGACTGTGCACTCTACTTACTTGTAAAGTGGTGACCATCCGTATGTACTATGTACATGAAGGAGTCGAGCCCTTCAGTGTTAGTCACTCGCTGAGCATGTGCTGAGCTTTTGTAATTCTAAATGAATGTTTACTCTCTTTGTAAGAGAGAACACAAAGTCCAACACTAACATATAATGTTGCTTGTTATTTAAAGAACACCCTATACTTTGCAAACTACCAATCAATTTAATTATTATTCTGCACAATAATCTTGGGAGGACTGAGGCTACTATCTGTGGCTACAAAAGGTTCTTTCCATATTATAGATGAGTAAACTAAGGCATAAGAATACTAATACCCATGACAGCAGTTGGAATAAGCCGTGGACACACAATTTCATTCCAACTGCTCAGCTTCTACTTTTAAGCCACTGATGGACCCTTTATCAAATACTATAAGTTTCTGGGGTCTCAGTTTGCTGCTGCTGCTGCTGCTGCTAAGTCACTTCAGTCATGTCCAACTCTGTGCGACCCCATAGACGGCAGCCCACCAGGCTCCGCAGTCCCTGGGATTCTCCAGGCAAGAACACTGGAGTGGGTTGCCATTGCCTTCTCCAATGCATGAAGTGAAAAGTGAAAGTGAAGTCGCTCAGTCGTGTCCAACTCTTAGCGACCCCATGGACTGCAGCCTACCAGGCTCCTCTGTCCGTGGGATTTTCCAGGCAAGAGTACTGGAGTGGGGTGCCATTGCCTTCTCCGGGGTCTCAGTTTGACCATCTTCAAAATCAAGGTAATGATGACAATAGCCCTCCTACCTCAACAGTATTTTATGACAATGAGTTCATTTAAGTAAAATTTTTCTTGAAGCTGAGCCTCAAGAAGAATGCAAAGCATGAAATGTTATTTTAAGTTATTATTTATATGCATATATATTTATAAGCATTATTTCTAAGATATTATTATTATTTATAACATATTATTATATTTATGGCAATTCCTTGCAATCTCTGAGTATGACCAGGTATCTTCAATAATAGTAGACAGTGTTTTCTAGGCTGAGTAAGTCCGAGGTACTAACGCACTTTGGTTCAAAGTGCCTTTTCCATTGTCATGAACTTCTGTATTCCAGTACCTGGGAGCCCTGTGATTACGATAATAAATTTATATTAATTGCCTTGTTTGTTTGAGATGGTAATTGGCCAAAATCTTTCACTCCTCTGCCTTTAAACTTGATTTGGCATTTTTGTGTTACTCAGTTTCATCTGTTATCAAATCCTACTAGCTAAAATGGGATGAACTTAACTTTAGCAACCATGAAACAAGCGTTATCTAAACTTTCGTTTCTGGAACATAAGCAATGTTCCTTCTAGGTTCTAAAAGTTATGATCCAATCGTAGTGTTACATTACCATCAACAATGAGAACTGACACATTATTGTCAATCATAATTGAATAAAGCTTAAAAAAAATAAATCTGGCACATTTTAACCATTAGTTTACTTCATGGTATAATTAGGAACAGATGATAAGAATTCATAAAAATAACTATAATTACTATTACTTTACAAAACTAAACCCAGATTTTATGCTTTTTCTCTCCTCTTTTTTAGCTTGTCAGTATACATAAATGGCATTAGGAATGATAATATTCCCTGGTTCATTTAAAACTTGTATTAAACACAGCATGTGTGTTCATGTGTTTATACAAATTCACACATTCAGAACCACATTAAAGACTAATGAATCCTTTTGGAAAGCATGAATACAAAGTATGTTGAGTTGGAAAAAGTTGAAATCAAGAGATCTTGGAATTAGATGTGGGAATTAATGGGGAAGGAGTAGTTCAAGATGATTCGCAGTTTCCCGCTATTGCAGAGTGGGTGAGCTCAGTTCAGTTCAGTTCAGTTCAGTCGCTCAGTCATGTCCGACTCTTTGCGACCCCATGACTGCAGCACACCAGGCTTCCCCGTCCATCACTAACTCCCGGAGTTTACTTAAACTCATGTCCATTGAGTTGGTGATGCCATCCAACCATCTCATCCTCTATCATCCCCTTCTCCTCCTGCCTTCAATCTTTCTCAGCATCAGGGTCTTTTCAAATGAGTCACCTCTTCGCATCAGGTGGCCAAAGTGTTAGAGTTTCAGCTTCAACATCAGTCCTTCCAGTGAATATTCAGGACTGATTTCCTTTAGGGTGGACTAGTTGGATCTCCTTGCAGTCCAAGGGACTCTCAAGAGTCTTCTCCAACACCACAGTTCAAAAGCATCAATTCTTCAGCACTCAGCTTTCTTCACAGTCCAACTCTCACATCCATATATGACAACTGGAAAAACCAAAGCTTTGACTAGACGGAACTTTGTTGGCAAAGTAATGTCTCTGCTTTTGAATATGCTATCTAGGTTGGTCATAACTTTTCTTCCAAGGAGCAAGTGTCTTTTAATTTCATGGCTGCAGTCACCATCTGCAGTGATTTTGGAGCTCCAAAAAATAAAGTCTCTCACTGTTTCCATTGTTTCCCCATCTATTTGCCATGCAGTGATGGGACCAGATGCAATGATCTTGGTCTTCTGAGTGTTGAGCTTTAAGTCAACTTTTTCATTCTCCTCTTTCATCAAGAGGCTCTTTAGTTCTTCACTTTCTGCCATAAGGGTGGTGTCATCTGCATATCTGAGATTATTGATATTTCTCCCAGCAATCTTGATTCCAGCTTGTGCTTCATCC
>NW_011494592.1:1243707-1244067 GCF_000754665.1 Bison bison bison
CTTTGCTAGCATGTGAGATGAGTGCAATTGTGCAGTAGTTTGAGCATTCTTTGGCACTGCCTTTCTTTGGGATTGGAATGAAAACTGACCTTTTCCAGTCCTGTGGCCACTGCTGAGTTTTCCAAATTTACTGACATATTGATTGCAGCACTTTCACAGCATCATCTTTTAGTATTTGAAAGAGCTCAACTGGAATTTCATCACCTTCACTAGCTTTGTTTGTAATGATGCTTCCTAAGGCCCACTTGACTTCTCATTACAGGATGTCTGGCTCTAGGTAAGTGATCACACCATCCTGATTATCTTTTTGTATGGTTCTTTTGTGTATTCTTGCCACCTCTTCTTAATATCTTCTGCTTC
>NW_011494592.1:1244167-1247121 GCF_000754665.1 Bison bison bison
TTCCAGCTTGTGCTTCATTCAGCCCAGCGTTTCTCATGATGTACTCTGCATACAAGTTAAATAAGCAGGGTGACAATATACAGGCTTGACATACTCCTTTCCTGATATGGAACAGTCTGTTCCATGTCCAGTTCTAACTGTTGCTTCCTGACCTGCATACAGATTTCTCAGGAGACAGGTCAGGTAGTCTGGTATTCCCATCTCTTTAAGAATTTTCCACAGTTTGTTGTGATCCACACAGTCAAAGGTTTTGGCATAGTCAATAAAGCAGAAGTAGATGTTTTTCTGGAACACTCTTGCTTTTTCGATGATCCAAGAGATGTTGGCAATTTGATCTCTGGTTCCTCTGCCTTTTCTAAATCCAGCTTGAACATCTGGAAGTTCACAGTTTACATACTGTTGAAGCCTGGCGTGGAGAATTTTGAGCACTACTTTGCTAGCATGTGAGATGAGTGCAATTGTGCAGTAGTTTGAGCATTCTTTGGCACTGCCTTTCTTTGGGATTGGAATGAAAACTGACCTTTTCCAGTCCTGTGGCCACTGCTGAGTTTTCCAAATTTACTGACATATTGATTGCAGCACTTTCACAGCATCATCTTTTAGTATTTGAAAGAGCTCAACTGGAATTTCATCACCTTCACTAGCTTTGTTTGTAATGATGCTTCCTAAGGCCCACTTGACTTCTCATTACAGGATGTCTGGCTCTAGGTAAGTGATCACACCATCCTGATTATCTTTTTGTATGGTTCTTTTGTGTATTCTTGCCACCTCTTCTTAATATCTTCTGCTTCTGTTAGGTCCATACCATTTCTGGCCTTTATTGTGCCCATCTTTGCATGAAATGTTCCCTTGGTATCTCTAATTTTCTTGAAGAGATCTCTAGTCTTTCCCATTCTATTGTTTTCCTCTATTTCTTTGCATTGATCACTGAGGAAGGCTTTCTTATCTCTCCTTGCTATTCTTTGGAACTCTGCACTCAAATGGGTATATCTTTCCTTTTCTCCTTTGCTTTTGGCTTCTCTTCTTTTCTCAGCTATTTGTAAGGCCTCCTCAGACAACCGTTTTGCCTTTTTACATTTCTTTTTCTTGCGGATGGTCTTAATCACTCACTGCCTCCTGTACAGAGTCACGAACTTCTGTCCATAGTTCTTCAGGCACTCTATCAGATCTAATCCCTTAAATCTATTTCTCACTTCCACTGTTTAATCATAAGGGATTTGATTTAGGTCATACCTGAATGATCTGGTGGTTTTCCCTACTTTCTTCAATTTAAATCTGAATTTGGCAATAAGGAGTTCATGATCTGAGCCACAGTCAGCTCCCAGTCTTGTTTTTGCTGACTGTATAGAACTTCTCCATCTTTGGCTGCAAGAGTATAATAAATCTGATTTCAGTACTGACCATCTGATGATGTCCATGAGTAGAGTCTTTTCTTGTGTTGTTGGAAGAGGGTGTTTGCTATGACCAGTGCATTCTCTTAGCAAAACTCTATTAGCCTTTCCCTGCTTCATTCTGTACTCCAAGGCCAAATTTGCCTTTACTCCAGGTATCTCTTGACTTCCTACTTTTGCATGCCAGTCCCCTACAATGAAAAGGACATCTTTTTTGGGTGTTAGTTCTAGAAGGTCTTATAGGTCTTCATAGAAGCATTCAATTTCAGGTTCTTCAGCATTACTGGTCAGGGAATAGACTTGGATTACTGTGATATTGAATGGTTTGCCTTGGAAACAAACAGAGATCATTCTGTTGTTTTTGAGAGTGCATCCAAGTACTGCATTTCAGACCCTTTTGTTGACTATGATGGCTACTCCATTTCTTCTAAGAGATTCTTGCACACAGTAGTAGATGTAATGGGCATCTGAGTTAAAGTCACACAGTCCAGTCCATTTTAGTTCGCTGATTCCTAAAATGTCAACATTCACTCTTGCCATCTCCTGTTTGACCACTTCCAATTTGCCTTGATTCATGGACCTAACATTCCAGGTTCCTATGCAATATTGCTCTTTATAGCATCGGACTTTACTTCCATCACCAGTCACATCCACAGCTGGGTGTTGTTGTTGCTTTGGCTCCATCTCTTCATTCTTTCTGGGGTTGTTTCTTCACTGATCTCCAGTAGCATATTGGGCACCTACCAACCTGGGGAGTTTATCTTTCAGTGTCCTATCTTTTTGCCTTTTCATACAGTTCATGGCGTTCTCAAGGCAAGAATACTGAAGTGATTTGCCATTCCCTTCTCCAGTGAACCACATTTTGTCAGAGCTCTCCACCATGAGCCGACCATCTTGGGTGGCCCTACACAGCATGGCTTATAGTTTCATTGAGTTAGACAAGGATATGGTCCATGTGATTAGATTGGTTAGTTTTCTGTGATTGTGGTTTTCAGTCTGTCTTCCCTCTGATGGGGAAGGATATAAGGCTTATGGAAGCTTGCTGATGGTGGAGACTTACTGAGGGGGAAACTGGGTTTTGTCCTGATGGGGAGGGATGCTCAGTAAATCTCTAATCCAATTTTCTGTTGATGGGTGGGGCTGTGTTCCCTTCCTTTCATCCACCTGGGGCCAAACTGTGATGGAGGTAATGAAGATAATGGCGACCTCCTTCAAAAGGTCCCATGCACACATTGCTACACTGGAGTGGCAGCTGCGCAGCACTGGAGCAGCGGCTGCAGGGCGCTGGAGCGACTTTGAGGAAATACCCCATGTCCAAGCACAAAGAAGCCCCAGCAAGACTGTAGGAAGGGCAAAGTCACGTTTAGAATCAAATCCCACACCCACCAGAGATGCTTAGTTCAGTTCAGTTGCTCAGTTGTGTCCAACTCTTTGCGACCCTATGAATTGCAGCACCCCAGGCCTCCCTGTCCATCATCAACTCCCAGAGTTCACCCAAACTCATGTCCATCGAGTCAGTGATGCCATCCAGCCATCTCATCCTCTGTCATCCCCTTCTCCTCC
>NW_011494592.1:1247280-1247589 GCF_000754665.1 Bison bison bison
CATCAGAGACTTTTCCAGTGAGTCAACTCTTCACATGAGGTGGCCAAAGTACTGGAGTTTCAGCTTTAGCATCATTCCTTCCAATGAACACCCAGGACTGATCTCCTTTAGAATGGACTGGTTGGATCTCCTTGCAGTCAAAGGGACTCTCAAGAGTCTTCTCCAACACCACAGTTCAAAAGCATCACTTCTTCGGCGCTCAGTTTTCTTCACAGTCCAACTCTCACATCCATACATGACTACTGGAAAAACCATAGCCTTGACTAGATGGACCTTTGTTGGCAAAGTAATATCTCTGCTTTTGAATAT
>NW_011494592.1:1247710-1276231 GCF_000754665.1 Bison bison bison
TTAAATAAGCAGGGTGACAATATACAGCCTTGACGTACTCCTTTTCCTATTTGGAACCAGTCTGTTGTTCCATGTCCATTTCTAACTGTTGCTTCCTGACCTGCATATAGGTTTCTCAAGAGGCCGGTCAGGTGGTCTGGTATTCCCATCTCATTCAGAATTTTCCACAGTTTATTGTGATCCACACAGTCAAAGGCTTTGGCATAGTCAATAAAGCAGAAATAGATGTTTTTCCGGAACTCTCTTGCGTTTTCGATGATCAAGTGGATGTTGGCAATTTGATCTCTGGTTCCTCTGCCTTTTGTAAAACCAGTGTGAACATCTGGAAGTTCACGGTTCACGTATTGCTGAAGCCTGGCTTGGAGAATTTTACGCATTACTTTACTAGTGTGTGAGATGAGTGCAGTTGTGTGGTAGTTTGACCGTTCTTTGGCACTGCCTTTCTTTGAGATTGGAATGAAAACTGACGCCGGCTGCGATGGACCACATGGCAGAAGCATGCCAGCTGTGACGGACCTCGCAGAAGCATGGCCGAGAGGAGCTACCCCACGTCCAAGAGATGCTCAGAGGGCTCAAAAACACCTTGTGCACACCAGGACCCAGAGACCCCACAGAGACTGAGACAGAACTGTGTTTGAGTGTCTCCTGCAGAGGTACAGGTCAGCAGTGAACTACAACAGGGGCAGGGGCTCTGGGTAAAGCAGACCTGGGTATGGCATAAGCCCTCTTGGAAGAGGTTGCCATTAACACCACAATAGAGTCACCAGAACTTACACAAGACTGGAGAAGACTCTTGGAGGGCACAAACAGAACCTTGTGTGAAAGGAGCTGTGACCCAAAAGAGACTGACCCAAACTTGCCCATGTGTATTCAGGAGTCTCTTACGGAGACATGGGTCGGCGGTGGCCTGATGCAGGGTTGTGGGCACTGAGTGTAGTGGGTGAGCAGTGGTGTCTTAATCAGTATTTTTGGTGGAAATACTTCCCAGGTGGCTTAGTGGTAAAGAACCACCTGCCAATCTGGGAGATGCAGGACACATGAATTCGATCCCTGGATGGGGAAGATCCCCAGGAGGAAGAAATAGAAACCCACTCCAGCATTCTTGCCTGGAGAATCCCATGGACAGAGGAGCCTGGCAGGCTGCAATTCATGGGGTCATAAGGGTTGGACACAAGTGAACAACTGAGCATGCATGGAGTGCTAAGCTCCAGGATAAAACATAATGAGTACCATTTTAGATACATGATTTTAGCTAATGGCAGGACACCCAGGTAAAATGAGCAGATGATGATGTGTCTGGAACTCAAGAGAAGTTAGAACTAGATACAGATTTGGAAGATGTCAGTAGGTTTATAGTAGGTAAAATCTTAAAAGTGACATCAGAGAGAGAAGAATATGATGAACACTGTTAGTAGTCCACACAATCACCATCTCCCCTTCTTCCTTACTGACAGGATGCTAACTTCATTCAGAAGGAAATATGTCTCTTTTTTTATAAACAGAAGTTTTAACACTATTTTTTTTAATTGTAGAAACTAATGCAAGGAAAATACTGCATGCAGTTGATAATTTGTTCATTAAACTTTGAAACAACTTCAGTATAAAGAATTACATAAATTGCAATTTGAGGTCTGCAACCACAGCAAGCCACCGCATTCAAGTCAAGTGAAGAAAAATGCTCTGTAAAGAGGGGAGAAAGAAAGTTGGGGAAAGGGGATTGTAATAAACTGAGTCCCTGGCTTTTCACTGGCAAGTCTTTGTCAGGGAAAAGGAGTCTTTCTTCTTATTATGGGGCTTGCTATGTTCACAGTATCTCGCCTGGAGAATTCCATGGACAGAGGAGCTTGGCAGGCTACAGTTCATGGGGTCGCAAAGAGTCAGACTAACTGAGCAACTTTCACTTATTTACTTATGGTCACAGGATATGACATCTCCCCCTGCTGGTCTCCCTAATCTACTGGGGGTTCCTATTTATTAATTTTTCAGTTCAGTTCAGTCACTCAGTCATGTCCGACTCTTTGCGAACCCATGAATCGCAACACGCCAGGCCTCCCTGTCCATCACCAACTCCCAGAGTTTACTCAAACTCATGTCCATCGAGTCGATGATGCCATCCAGCCATCTCATCCTCTGTCATCCCCTTCTCCTCCTGCCCCCAATCCCTCCCAGCATCAGACTTTTCCAGTGAGTCAACTCTTCACATGAGGTGGCCAAAGTACTGGAGTTTCAGCTTTAGCATCATTCCTTCCAAAGAAATCCCAGGGCTGATCTCCTTCAGAATGGACTGGTTGGATCTCCTTGCAGTCAAAGGGACTCTCAAGAGTCTTCTCCAACACCACAGTTCAAAAGCATCACTTCTTCGGCGCTCAGTTTTCTTCACAGTCCAGCTCTCACATCCATACATGACCACAGGAAAAACCATAGCCTTGACTAGACGAACCTTTGTTGGCAAAGTAATATCTCTGCTTTTGAATATGCTATCTAGGTTGGTCATAACTTCCCTTCTTTGCGACCCCGTGGACTGTAGCCCACCAGGCTCCTCTGTCCATGGGATTCTCCAGGCAAGAATACTGGAGTGGGTGGGGTCTGTAGCCCCATGGGATTCTCCAGGCAAGGGTACTGGAGTGGGTTGCTATTTCCTTCTCCAAGGGATCTTCCCGACCTAGGGATTGAACCCAGGTCTCCCGCATTGATCTTCCCGACCTAGGGATTGAACCCAGGTCTCCCGCATTGCGGGCAGACGCTTTAACCTCTGAGCCACCAGAGAAGGCGCTAATAGCAAAGAATCCTGCCAAACAGGAGACCTAAGAGACGCGGGTTTGATCTCTGGGTGGGGACGATCCCCTGAAGGAGGAAATGGCAACCCACTCCAGTATTCTTGCCTACAGAATCTCATTGACAGTGAAGCCTGGCGGGCTACAGCCCATACGGTCGCAAAGAGTCAGACACGACTTAAGCGACTGAGCACCCAGGAACTGCTGTACTAAGAACTAAGATCATTTAACTTCAGAGATCCATAAAAAGTAGGAAGTATACTCGTGAGGAGCTGCCAAATTCATCATTTTGGTTTTATACTGTTTTTATGTGAACCTTAGGATCTGAAACGGCGGAGGAGGAGCTTTGTCTGTGGGGCCCGGGTGCAGCTCCCCGTCGCCAGTCCTGGCCACCTTTCTCGTAACTGAAACCACAGAAACCCAGAAACCTCATCTTTAAAGGGGTGGGGAGGGTCCCGCCTCCCGCCCAACCAGCCGTCTTCAATGCCAACGGCCCTTTCCCTGTACATTCTTCCAATCATATGGCCCCAGGGTGGGGCTTGAAGGGTAGAGCCAACCGAAACGCTTCTATTTCCTTTGGGCCCGCCCTCCCCTATTTCCGATTGGCAGGTTTCAAACCCACGGGAGCCAATGAGAGCGGACGCAAGCGCGGCGCTCCGGCTTTCTCTCCAGGCGCGGCCTTTGAAGAAAAACTGTCGTTTGAGAATCATGGTGCGGCCTGGACTCTCCGCCGCCGCGGGTGAGTATGACCTCCAGCAGCTGTCTTACGGGCGGGGACGAAGGGAGGCCCCCGAGTGAGCGGAAGTGACCCGATCGCTTGCCTGCCTGCCTCTGTCTCCCCGTGGGCGTTTTTGGTTCTGCGGGGGCTGACCCAAGCCCACGCTCCAGGCCTCGGTGAGAAAACGGGGCTGGGGGGCTGGGAGGCTGTGCGCGGGGCCACGCCTCCAGGCACCTTCCCAAAGAGTCCCGCAGCAGCTCTGCAAAAAGCTGTCATTGTCACCTCGTTTGGGTAAAGAACCGAGGGTCCTTGCCCTAGATCGCACAACCAGTGGAAAGCCGAGCGCTCTCGCGGCCTAGATTTGGCTTCAGGCAGAGCCGGGGTGTGGCCCTCGGGGTAACGCCGCCCGCCCGAGCGGGCTGTGACAGCTGTCAAGGCGGGTCTCACCCAGACGCGGAGGTCTTCTTGCAACACACGCGCCCTGGAGGCTGATGGGTTAAATCTGCATCGATGCTGAGGGTCCTGGGCTCCCTGACTTTCCTAAATGTGTCTGGAGCCCTTTGTTGACTTTTTAAATATTCCTGCTCAGATACCTGTCACCTGCTCCAAAATGCACAGTTTTGTTAATTTCTGCAGTAACACCTGTTGACTGTTTCCAGGGCCCAAGCACTGTCTTAGGCATTTTACACAACAGCCCTTAAAAATGGGCATTTCTGCCCCATTTTACCTGCTCAGCAACAGCAAGGTTTGCTAACTGGCTAGACATCATAGAACTGGGATTCCAGCCACATCTCTCAGCTCCATCAGCCCTCTCAACACAGCTGTCTCCTGGGGAAAGATCAGAACCAGATATCAAAACACAGCTGTTGTTTTTGTTTGGCCGATAAAGCATGTCTGACCCTTTGAGACCCCATGGACTGCAGCACACCAAGCTTCCCTGTCCTTCACTGTCTCCTGGACTTTGCTCAAACTCAAGTCTATTGAGTCGATGTTGCCATCCAGCCATCTGGTCCTCTGTCATCCCCTTCTCCTCCTGCCTTTAATCTTTCCCAGCATCAGGGTCTTTTCCAGTGAGTTGGTTCTTTGCAACAGGCGACCAGAGTATTGGAGCTTCAGCTTCAGCATCAGTCCTTCCAGTGATTATTCAGGGTTGATTTCCCTTAGAATTGACTGGTTTGACCTCCTTGATGTCCAAGAGACTCCCAAGGGTCTTTTTCACACCACAACCATCTTAATTTTAGCCTTTTCCAATGACCCGCTCCCCCCACTCAGTTCCTGCCTCTGGACTCCCATAGTTCTTTCTTTGACCTGCTTTTATCACCACTACCAGGATGAAACTTCTCAAAGAGAGAAATATTAACTTTTCATCCCCTCACAGGTGGCTTGCTTAGAAAGAAAGTCACTGTATGGATAGATGTTTGCGATGAACCTCCAGCCTAGCCTATTTTGTCCTTAGTTCCAAAAGAAAGGGTTTGTGGGCAAAAATCATCATTCCTGTCAGAAAGGGATTAATAAAGCCCTGAACTCACCAGCTCAGGTGGGCCAGTAATAGCATTTCTTCATGCAAAGCTTGATAGGTTGTAGCTGAAAACAGTGGATACGAGGGCTCTGGGTTGAATAAACCTGGTTTCAAAATCTGGCTTTGTATACCATTTTGATGTTGTTGTTTAATTGCTAAGTCATGTCGGACTCTTGCCACCCCATGGACTGTAGCCCGCCAGGCTCCTCTGTCCATAGGATTTCCCAGGCAAGAATACTGGAGTGGGTTGCCATTTCCTTCTCCAGGGGATCCTCCTGACCCAGGGATCAAACCAGGATCTCCTGCACTGGCAGGCAGATTCTTTACTGCTTGAGCCACCAGGAAATTCCCTGTATAACATTTATCCATGTTTAAATTTCAGACTGTAAAATACCTTATAGGATTTTTGTGCAGATTAAAGGAAGTAATGTAAGTGTAAAGAGCTTAGCATAGAATGAGACATATTCATTTTGTTGTCAATGTTGATGTGAACCTGGAGGCAAGTCTGTAAGGCTAGGGACTTTAAAACATTATGGTCCAACACCAAAGTCAATACAGAAAAGTGCCTTCTTTTGGAATATAAGTGAGCTTGTTAAAATCTTGAGCTAAAATTCTGTTGTTTGCTTGCCTGTTTTGCAGAAGAGCGGCAGAGAAAGCTGCAGGAGTACCTAGCAGCCAAGGGAAAACTGAAGTGCCAAAACACCAAGTGAGTCTATTTCCCACAGTTATGCAAGTCCTGCTGCCCTGGTTGCTAATGGCAATTTAAAGCTCTGCCAAAACATAGCCCTTTTGTTTGCAGTCTGCTCAGACTGCATTAGGATCCTAGGATTATTCAAAAAGGGCATTTCGGTGCAGGTGTGATAAAAATGTTGGCAAAGATTAAAAGCATTATTATTGTGAGTCTCCCAAGGTGAGAGAGAAGGGTCTACAGTAGCACCTACAATGCTGGAAGCTTCTCCCATCTCTGCTTTGTTTGCTAGGAGAGGGATGGTCCTGGTCCTGGTGCTGCTTTCTAAAATGAAAACCAGTTATATAATCCATCCACTGTAAACTGCACATCCCCATCCTCTAGCCTGAGAATGTGCTTGGGTATTCCTCTTAGCACTGACTGTGGAGGTGAACAGAATATGACGGCCTCACTTTTCTCTTTTGTTGACATCTTGTCATCTCAATGGTGTCACCACGCTTACCTTAGCACTGATATGTTTTTTTCCCTGTGTTGCTAAATTTTTAGTTGAAAACAATTTTTTACAAACTAAGTTAGCTTTCAGCCTTTGTTTTAGCTTCTTTTTACTTTGAGTTTTTCATCTTGTTTATAGTTTCCCTTTCAGTGCCAGAGCTTTTAAGTTTAGTTAGGTCCCATTTGTTTATTTTTATTTCCATTACTTCAGGAGGTGGGTCAAAAAGGATCTTGTTGAAATTTATGTAAAAGAGTATTCTGCCTGTGTTTTCCTCTAAGTTTATTAGTTTCTGGCCTTAAATTTAGATCTTTAATCCAATTTGAGCTTTTTTCTTTTTTTGGCTGAGCCATATGGCATATGGGATCTTAGTTCCCCCAACCAAGAATCGTACTCATGCCCCCTGCATTGGAAGCGCAGAGTTTTAACCAATGGACTGCCGAGGAAGTCCCTTTGAGTTTATTTTTGTGTGTAGTGTTAGGAAGTGTTCTAATTTCATTCTTTTACATGTAGTTGTCCAGTTTTCCCGGTACCACTTAATAAAGAGGCTGTCTTTTTCTCCATTGTATATTCTTACCTTCTTTTACTTTGAGTTTTTACTTGACTTGATTTCCTTGATTAAATAAATAAACTTAATTCATTTATTCAACAATTTACTTAATACCTATAATGTATCAGTCCCTCTTGGTTCTAGAGATAAGGTGCTTACCAAAACAAAGCAGTCCCTGCCCTCCTGGGATGTGCATCCAAGACCAGAGAAACAAACATCAAGTCCTGATCAAAGTTCCTGTTTGGCAGTTTATGATCCGTGAAGTTTGAATCTAAATTCTCCTCTACTTTTCTTTTTTTTTTTTAATTTTTCTGTCTCACTAGCTAGTTTTCATGTGTGCCTCTATGTTCTTTTATTTATATCGCTTTCCTCACCTAAAAATTAACTAGTTGAAGACACTTAAAAAACAAGCAAGTTTTTTTAAGTTGAAGTGTAGCTGATTTAATACAAATGAATTTATTTGCAAAACAGACTCATAGAAAACAAACATGTGTTTTAAAGAAGCACTTATTTGGCATTGAATCTCTAGTGACTGGCACATTGCATTGTTCAGAGAATGATGTTTAAATGAGTAAGACTATGCAGATATGAAGAAAACATATTTTAGTAATATTGTTAGAATGTTGTATCTATGTATAGGACATCTATGAAAGGATCACAGAAAAAAAATAGGTAAGAGTGGTCATGGTCACCAAGGAGTGGAATAATAGGACTAAGGAAAGGTTGATAAGGAGACTTTTTATTAATTTTAATTTTTGAATTTTTTACCACATGGAAATGCTAATGATTTAAAATTATAACCATAATATTTTTTAATATTTTTAATCACTGTATTCCCAAGCCTTGCTGATTCTTCTGTACTAAGAATTAATCTTATTTCATCTTTTTTAGGCCTTACCTAAAAGCCAAGAATAATTGCCCAAATCCTCCACCTTCTAAATCTGTAAGTAGAAATTAGTCTTTGCCCTTAATGCCAAGTGGGTCTGGTTACACATTCACGAAACTTACATAGTAATTATTCATCATTTAACCAAACCAAAAGCAGAAAGTCGTAGCTCTAGCACTGACATATCTTTCCCTAGATAGTCAATAAATCTCTGACAAATTCTCCCTTCTAAGTAATCACTTTCAGTGTGGATGCTGTAGAATCCTCAGTGGCCTGTTTCTGTTTTTTACCATATTAATTCTAAACACCCCTCCCTAGTTTTCTGCTACCTAGTCCTCCCTTTCTTACCCAAAATTAAGTCACATGACTGAAGTATTTACTTATGAATAATGTAGAATCTAACCTTAAAACCCTGTCCTAACTTCACAGATATGACTCACTTTCTACTGAGATTTGATGCTTATTCAGAGTTGTCTCACAGTATGTCAGGCCTGCCAGCATCTCCCACCACTCCATACCACTAATCTCCAGGATGAGACAGTGTTCCTTGAGTGACACTCTGACCTTTCAAAGGCAGTGTTGTTTTAAGAGAATTAGTGTAGCAATACAAAGTACAAGGAAGGGACTTCCCTGGTGATCCAGTGGTTAAGACTCAGCACTTCCACTGCTGGGTACACGAGTTCGATCCCTAGTCAGGGAACTAAGATCCCACTTGCCTCTCAATACAACCAAAACAAAAAAAACAAACCAAAGTATGAGGAGGAACTCAGGAGGTACCCTAACATAAGTTTATTATGTTTGTATCTTTCTGGAATTCCAGGAAGGATACATCATTGGGACACCGTGAGCACTCAGCAAGTACTTGTTTATTTTGTTAAACAGCAATTTTTGTGTGTTCACTGCAGATCTGCAGAATTCTATTAGAATTCTATTAATTCTAATATATTTCTAATAGGAACTCAAGTTATAAAAGTCATCTGTTAGTGAATCTTTGTTTTGTCAAGTCAATTTTCTTAAGTTATCAACAAAATAACTAGTTGTGTTTTTTTTTACTTTAAAAACAATGGACTAATGTTTTTACCTTTAATTTATTTGTATTTTTAGACTATTGGACCCAAAAAAGATGTTACCAACCATGTTGCCTTGCCTGTCAAAACTACAAGATCCATCAGCATTAAACTGCAATCCAGACCTGCCAATATCACCAGGTCCCAGAGGCCAAAGTTGGAGCCACCAAAACTAGGCAAAAGGCTCACTTCAGAAAGTGTTTCTTCTAACCCAAACGGTAAGCCTCCTGGCAATAGTCAACAGCTGCGTGGATTTGGATCGTCCACTGATGGAAAACAGCCAAGAAAAACCATGGGATCACTTAATATACAGAAACTGAAAACTACAAAGCAGCAGGTAACAGATCAAAGAACTGCTAAAGGTACAGACCCTGTGGACAATACCCATGTTGAAAATGAATCCCTGGGTGGCTGTCTAAAAGAGATGAATAAAGAGAACTTGCCCCAAGACTTACCAAACTCGGAAAGGAAGCCAAATCCTGAATCCTGGACCATAAATAAGCCCCAAACTAATCAAACCAAAAGCAGTTTGGCTTCTACTAGAGAAGTCTTGGACAAAAGCTCAGTGAACAGTGCTGCTCTGAAAGAGGGAGTTATTAAACCATTTGTTGAAGAAACACAAATCAGTGTTCCACCAGGGAAGTCTCAGAAACTCTCTAGAGTAGCAGACCTTATAAGACCAGGGGGAAAACCCCCCAAAACCCTCCCTTCTCACTTTGTCCAGACACTTAATAGGACTCAAGCCACAAAGAAAACAGTGGTTAAGGACATAAAGTCTATAAAGGTTAATAGAAGTAAGTATGAAAGACCAAATGAAGCTAAGTTACAGTCATACACTGTTACTGAGCAGAAAGTAAAACACAGCAAACCCAGTACACACCCCAGTGTGCTTCAAGGAGGGTGTAACCACAGACATCCAAACATTAAGCAAGATCATAAACCCACTCAGGCTTGTTGTAGACCTCAGACATCATATGCACTGCAGAAATCAAAAGCCATAAGCCAAAGGCCAAATTTGACTGTTGGCAGCTTTAACTCGGTCATTCCAAGCACCCCTAGCATAAGAGCAAATGGAGCCACTGGGAATAAATGCAACAACAGTTGTCAACAAAGAGCGCGGACTCTGGACTCCAAGTTCAAAAGCGCTCCTCCCCAGAAATGTTTTCTAAACAAGACAGCTCCCCGGACTCAAGCTGGTGGCCCAACCATAAGTGGAAGAGGAGTCCCGAATGGGGCCCAAACTAATCCATGTAAGAAGATTGCGGCAGAGGATCGAAGGTACTTTATTTTAATTCCATACTTTTGCAAATTAAGATGGCTAGGCAAATTGACTATCAGGAGTGCTAAAGTCAGGAAATGGGTCATAAATAATGGCTCCTGGGTAATTTTTAGCTATAACTCTTAAAAATTCAAAGCAGATATTAAGACTTGATAGAACTGGGTGGAGATTGTACTCTGTAATCTTCTGTATGCTTGAAATAATTTATTTTTTAGTTTTCTTTTAATTTTTTTTTAAAGAAATTCAAGCAAAATAGTTGACCAAGAAGTAGGGGTTGCAGAGGTAGATTATTCATGCAGGAAGTGCCTGCCCCACAGGGACAGAACAGAGGCAGAGTGGGAGCAGCCAGAGTAGTGAACTTGCATAGATAGGAAGTGCAGAGATGGTAATCCCTCATCAAGCCAACTAGTGTGTAAAGCCAGAAAGGTTATCAGGGAAGAAGGAGCAGGCAACTTCTATGAGTCTGAGCAGGCCAAGTTTTGGAAAGTGAACTGAAGCAGAGAGAATTAAGCAGTTCACATAGAGTTCAGATGGTAGAAATCAGGACCTCAGGCATTAACATAGGTGATGCTTGAAACTGAGCCAAAGGACTTCATACACTTTCTGCACAGGACCATATATGTTCTCACGATGTGGTGAACATCCCAGGAGAAGCACCTCGGTATACTTGGTTGGAGTAGAAAATAAGGAGATTCCTGACAAGGGCGAAAGGACCACATAAAATACAATGGTAGCTAAAAGGTGTAGCAGAGTGAAGTGAGGGCAGGATTTATTTTCTGATACAGCCCTGAATACAACTGACAAACTCTCTGCCCCCTGAAGAAAGAGAAAATAAACAACTTGATTCAGGGTGAGGTGATTGAGAGAGGGAGGCCGGGATGACTTTTTTAGATAGAAAGGTCGGGGGAGGTACTTTCAACAGTGACAACTGGGCTGAAAAAGGACAGTGACCAGAAGAAAGATAAGTCTTAACAGAGAAAACTGAATGCAGAGACCTGGAGCTGGTGAACGAGGAGGCCAGGGTCCCTACCCTGGAGCTCACAGTCTAGACCACATAACCTACAGTGGATCATAAGATAGTCTGATTACAATTGGCCAGCGTTGATGACCAAAAGAGAAGGAGTCTGTAGAGGGAATAGATCTTCACTCATTCCTGAGTTGGTCCTTCAGCACCTACAATGTGTCAGGAACTGAGAGATATAGTGGTGTGCACACAGTCGCAGTCTACTCTTAGGGAACGGTTTTTTTCTGGTGTGTATATGAAAAGTACTAGAATAACAAATCTATGGCTTTCAAGTCCTGGGAATGAGTTGACTTTAGAAAAGGCAAATTCTAAGAGCGTTAATAGTTGTTGATTTTCTGGCAAAAGCAAAATAAGGACAGCAAACAGATCCGTGATTGCTGGAGGCTGGACGTGGGTAGCATGGCTGACCACCAAGAAACATCAGGGAATCTTTAAGGGTGTTATATCTTGATTGTAATCATGGTGACATGATATTCATGCATTTGTTGACACGCACAGAACTGTGTGCCAGAAAAGGTGAATTTTACAGCAATCAAACACTTACTGTGTTCCAAACACCGTGCTAGGCACTAGGCCATCCAAGGTTTCCATCTTCACAGACCTTGCATTCCAGTGCAGAAGATATTAATAGAAAATCAACACATTGATTAAATAAGATTAATTACAGAAAATTACCTCTTCAAGGAGGTATCATTTGAGTAGAGGACCAAAGATTGATAATACAAGGCCCTGAGACAGGAATGAGTTTGGGTCAGGTGATTGGAAGGAAGCCAGGGCTCCTGGATGGCAGGGGGTGAGCAGGAGAGTGGTGAGACGTGAGTCTGGAGTAGGCAGGGGGCACATTGCTCTGCGGCTCTGGCCATGGAGAACATTTTGAATTTTATACCAAGAGCCATGAGAAGTTCCTGGCAGTGACTCTGGTTTATGTTGTAAAGATCACCAGCAGCTGTGCACAGGATAAATTGGAAAAGGATTAGAGTGGAAGCAAGGAGGTGACTTAGGAGGCTTGCTGCAGCACTCCAGGCAGACGGTAATGGTGCACTGGACCAATGGTAGCAGTGGGGACAGAAGCAGTACTGACCACACGATGACGTGTCAGATGCGAGGAAAGAAGGGGCTACTCACGACATCTCCTGGATTTAGGCCCTAGCAGCTGGGTAAGTGGGGATAGTATTTACCAATGTAGGGAAGGCTCTGGGAAAGGATTTAGAGATGAAAATAAAGAGCTTTGTTTTGGACGATATTAAATTTTAAATACCTGCCAGACATCAAACAACAGATATCAATTAGGCAGAGGGTTTTACAAAGTTTGGGGCCCTAGGGAATGATCTGGGCTGAAATGTACATTTGTGAGTCATGAAAGTGCAGTTGTGATTTAGAGAAGCAGAAGAGCCTACACTCAGATGCTTGGGTCCTCGTGTTTTGGTGCCACCCCCAAGAGTGGACTGCCTCAAAGCAGGAGTGCAGAGTGGGAACAGTATGGGGAGGGTGCAGCCTAGGACTTGGTGCCATCAGAGACTAGCTACCTAAGAAAAGAGCCCTGAAATTATTACCCTTGTTAGGGGAAGCAGGGGTCCTGTGTCATGAGGAGAGGCTTAAGAAACTGGGCCAAGTGGGTTGCTTTGAGTGGCCAAGACCCTACTGAGGGCAGAATATAGGTTTGGTACATCTGGTTGAGTGGCAGATACAGAGCTTATGAGAAGAGAAATGGAGTGCTGAGTTAGTGATCGTGAAGATGGAGGGATGTCTTAAGAAAGCAACTGTCAGAAGTAGCATACAGGTGAAATAAAAATTTTCAGGGAATAATATTAAAGAATAATCAGGGAATTATTGAGATAGTAAAGGACACGGAAGCCTGGCATGCTGCAGTCTGGGTCGCAAAGAGTCAGACATGACTTAGCGACTGAATAACAATCAGGAAGTTAAGAAATTTGAAGATGGAGATGCTAACCACATGTTGTAATCCTAGTACTCCATCTGGCATCTACCTTCTGAAGGGTGGGAGCAACCAGTGCCTCCGTAGCAATTAGTAAATTGTTTTCAAAACATTCTCCCGACTTTGCAGTTGAAGGTGTGCAGTGCTAATCTATGCTCGTCGTATGTTAGAATCTTATCCAGGTACCAGAAAAAAACCTTAAACCTGTTCCCTGTTTTAATTGTATAACAGGAAACAGTTGGAAGAATGGCGGAAATCTAAGGGGAAAATCTATAAACGGCCTCCTATGGAGCTTAAAACAAAAAGGAAAATAATAGAGGAAATGAATATTTCATTCTGGAAGAGTATGGAAAAAGAAGAGGAAGAAAAGAAAGCACAACTTGAACTGTCCAATAAAATTAACAACACTCTGACAGAATGTCTGCAGCTCATTGAAAGGGTGAGTGAGAACGATAATCTTCCAAAGCTTTGCCAAGTCTTAAGGTTTTTAAACACTTTTCTTAAGTATAGTTTCAGGGAGACAACCTCTGTCTAAGCAGAAATTTAACTACTCCTTTTAATAGGGAGGAGTGATAGTAATAATAATAATGATACATATTTAAATAATGGCTCCTGGTATGCCAGGTACTGTTCTAAGCACTTCACTTATATTATCTCATATAATTATCATAACAACTATTACTATATTCACTTTATAAATGAAGCTGAGGCCCAGAGAAGTTGGGAAATTAACCCAAGCAGTCTGGATCCAGAATGATCCAAAAGGAACTTTGCCTTCTTTGTGTATCAAGGTCCAAAGAGTTCACATTTGACATTTGGAGGTGAAGCTATAGTCCAAAGGCAAGGCCTAGCCTCCAAACTTGGCTTTGGTCTTATCCTTCAGGTTTGACTAGGTAATGTTTCATATCAGTCAAGAGTCAAGTCAGGAAAACGAAACACAAGCAATCTCAGTAGAAAGAATGTAATATGAAAACCACTTTCACAGTGTTTTATGTGAGTTTCCTGGAAGCAGACCATACAAGGAGAATTTGTGTGGAAGTAGTTTACTAGGAAGAGGCTCCAGGGGACAACTGGAAGGGGAGTTGGGGAAGTGGGACCAGGAGGAGAAAGAGGGCAGGCAAGGCATGGTCTCAAGCAGAGTTCATGGAGAGTCGCTGCGTCACAGTCCCACCTGGGAGCTGCAGAGACAGTGCCGGTCTCATCTCTCAGAGCTGTCCTGATCGGGGCAAGGAAACTGTGGCATTAGTCATTCCATGGTCATTGATTAATGGCTGCCCTTGGGGGTCAAAAATGCCCAGTCCCTTCTGACTCTATGGACACATTACAAAGAGGCACAGATGCTGCCTGTAAAGTACTTTGTGAGCCTGTGTGCATAGAAATGATAAAGGAATCATCAAAGGAGATAGGGGTGCCGCACACAGAACGGACAGCAGAAATGAATCTCAGGTAACAGTGGCAATAACTGCAGGAAGCAGCTAGCAGCATCCACTGGGTCTAGGGGAACAAAGAGAGGTTGGGGACGTCAGAACCTAGAAGCTGGGAGAGACAAACCCTGGTGTAAATGGGACTCCAACTCTAAGGATGCTGGCGCCACAGGAGCTGCAGGAGGGGCCAACGGGGCTGGGATTCAGACCTGGAGAAAAGGATGCTAACTACCCAGTTGGGGCTTTTGCCTCTGAAGGAGCACAGTGAGACAGGATCCGTGCATGCCAGGGTGAAAAAGGTAGAGGCTAGAACCAACTGCTGCTGCCAGAGTGAAGAGCCTGGGGTGATGAAAGCAAACGAAAAAGAGGAAGTCCCCTCTCTTCTCCAGCGTGCAGCCTTCCTCTACTGCCCCACACTGGCTGAGCCCATCAAGGAACTGCTGTCAAAACAAAGTGATTTATAGACTTACAGAATTCTGTATCACAAAGCAGAGGATAAAAGGTGGGTTTAGAGCTAAGACACTGAAGCTCAATAACTGACATGTTCTCATTTGTTGCTAGTTTGACATTTCCATTTTGAGGTCTTCAACCCAGAAGTTACCTTAGAAGAGTATTTTAACTTCCAGATAGGTAGTTGGTTTTGTTGGTATCTGGTTTTTTTGTTTGTTTTTGTTTTTCTGGCTACCTGTCTGTCAGTTTTTAATTATACTGCATTGTGGTTGGTGAATGTAGCCTATATGTGTTCTGCTTTATGGAATTTGTTGAAATTTTCTTTCTGATCTTAATGTCTGATCAGCCTTGGTGAATGTTCCAAAAGTGTTTGAAAAGTGTATGTATTCTCTGCTGAATAGAAAATTCTACATGGATATCCATTAGATCAAACTTAGAAATTTTAAATAGCACGATTATTTTTTTGTTCGTTTACTTGCTTTTTTTTGCTCTCTGAAAAAAATATACCAAAGTCTTTTACTAGCACTGTGATTTCATAATGTCACTTTGTCTTTCTATCAATGTTTACTTGCTATTTTTCAAAGTTATGTTGTTAAGTGCATAAAGATTCATGACTTGCTCTGATTTTTCTATCTGATATTAATCTTGCCACACCTGCTTTGTTGTTGTTACAATCTTTCCCTATCTCTCTATTTTTAAAGGTATGTCTCATATGAATACATAGTTTAATTTCTCTAACAAAATATGGAAAACTCTCTGCTTTTAAAAAGTGCATTTAGCCCATGTACATTTATTATAATTACATATATGTTTAACTTTATTTAAACATATATGTAATTACATATATGTTTAATTTTATTTAGTAACTCAATTTACATGCAGTATTTTTTGGTTTATTTTTCTTCATGTCTTTGTTTGATCCAGTTTTCATTTCATAAAAAAAGCATATAATTTGAAATCACAAAAGAAAGTGCTAAGTATGAGTTCAAACATGGTGTGCAGTTATATATCATATTCTTCTTGTGGCTATTTTTGTTTCAAGTCTTCCAGTTGAATTCTAAAGTTCATTCACTAATAACTTTATGGTTTTTGAATGGTAAACTTTCTGAGTTGTTATGCTTATAAAAATGTCATCATTTCATCCTCATGTTGGATTCATAGTTTGGGGGAAATGTCTAAATTCAGATGGTTTTTCCTGGAAGATTTGAAAGTTACTATTTCATTTTCTTTCTTGCATCTGGAATTGTTGATTTAGTAAAGTCTCGTGTCAATCTCTCATTCTTCTGTAGGTAATCTTGTTTTTTTTCCCCCCTCTCTGGAAGAATTTAAGATTTTCTTTTTATCCTTGGTTTTCTTAGTATAGGTCTTTTTTCATCCATCTTGCTTAGCTCTCTGGGGACCTTGCAGTCTGAACATTTGTTTCTCTGTTCAATCCTTGGGAATTTTCTTCTATAACTGCAATGCATGTTCAGCTTTGTTCTTTCTGTGTCTTTGAAGAAATTCTGTTACATGGATATTGGAATATATCCAATATAGATGTATCTAATAAATATATCCAATATAGAGTATACATGTGTCCTCCAGAACTCTTTTATATACTTCATTTCTTTGTTCTGTTTCACTGGGTTCTGGAAGAATTCCACAGCTGGATTTTTCAGCTCACTGATTATTCTTCAACAGTGCCACTGTTCTGCCCATCTATTGATTCTTTTTCATAACATTGATTCTAGTTTTATGATGGCAGTATTTTATCACTCTGAAGATATTGACTGCAACACTCTTAAAATTTATTCCTCTTTGCACCCTCAGCTGTTTGCAGCAGTGTTCATTCTTCTGGTTGTTGCGTTTTATGCCTCTTTCATGAAGTGTTGGTTTCCTCAGAAATTAGTGACTCTTGACTGTGAGCTTACCCCTGTGTCTTTCCCATGTCAGGAAGAGTAGGAGGTGCTACTTGGTTCAGTGTGCCACTACCTGGATTTCTGAGCATAGTAGCTCCCATTTTCCTTCTAGTCCATGTCACTGCGCTGCTCTCAGTACAAGGCAGAAAGGGTCCAAACCTATGAAGCCATTATAAAGTTCCTTTGTATGTGGTTTAACCTTCTTTATATATACCTGCAAAGAGTTGGACACGACTGAATGACTCACACACACACACACACACACACATATACGTGCATGGATCCCCAACACATACATATGTACACCCATGACCCTTTCACACCTATGCATCCTTATGCTTCTGTTAGTTAAGCAGAAATTCTGGTCACTATTCAATGTTCACGTTGTTATGACTATGTAAAAAGTACATGGAAGGTTGATTACTCTAGGGTTTGGTTAGGTTTTGGTTTTACATAAACAGGTAGAACAATTTCTTTGAGCTATGATAAACATTTTTCTATTTGGTCTCTTAAAATTTAATCATCAGTGCAAAAACTCCTCAAAACTATTTAAATAGGTTCATTTTATTATATAAACTACTTCAGTAAAATTGAATATTTTTAATTAAAAAAAAACCACTTATCAGACTGATTTCTGCATACCTGCTATGGTAAGTATTAGGAGATGTGAAAATAACAGCAAGTAACAATTACCTCTGGGTACTTTTCTTTTTTCCAGGGTGTACTTTCTAATGAAGTATTTGCCATTTTGTCCAGTATTCCTGAGGCTGAAAAATTTGCTAAATTTTGGATCTGCAAAGCAAAGTTGTTGGCAAGCAAAGGCACCTTTGATGTTATTGGGCTCTACGAAGAGGCCATTAGAAATGGGGCCACAGTAAGTATCTGTCTTAAATGGGTGACTTCTTAAAACTCCTCTTTCATATGAGTTCTCTGTTTGCAAAATGGCAGTTATATAATGTAATGTTAAAGGTTCTAATTTACTTCATAAAGTTATATGCAAAATATGAAGTACAATATGTCCTTCATGAACATTTTAATTAAAATATTTATTTTCTAGAAAATAGTGTCACATGTAAACAAATAGAGTCACTTTCTTGTCAAGTGAATCAGTTCAGTTCAGTCATTCAGTCATGTCTGACTCTTTGCGACCCCATGAATCACAGCACGCCAGGCCTCCCTGTCCATCACTAACTCCCGGAGTCTACCCAAACCCATGTCCATTGAGTCGGTGATGCCATCTAGCCATCTCATCCTCTGTCGTCCCCTTCTCCTCCTGGCCCCAATCCTTCCCAGCATCAAGAGTCTTTTCCAATGAGTCAACTCTTTGCATGAGGTGGCCAAAGTATTGGAGTTTCAGCTTCAACATCAGTCCTTCCAATGAACACCCAGAACTTATCTACTTTGGGATGGACTGGTTGGATCTCCTTGCAGTCAAAGGGACTCTCAAGAGTCTTCTCCAACACCACAGTTCAAAAGCATCAATTCTTCAGAGCTCAGCTTTCTTCACCGTCCAACTCTCACATCCATACATGACTACTGGAAAAACCATAGCCTTGACTAGACGGACCTTTGTTGGCAAAGTAATGTCTCTGCTTTTGAACATGCTGTCTAGGTTGGTCATAACTTTCCTTCCAAGGAGTAAGTGTCTTTTAATTTCATGGCTGCAGTCACCATCTGCAGTGATTTTGGAGCCCCAAAAAATAAAGTCTGACACTGTTTCCACTGTTTCCCCATCTATTTCCCATGAAGTGATGGGACCAGATGCCATGATCTTCGTTTTCTGAATATTGAGCTTTAAGCCAACTTTTTCACTCTCCTCCTTCACTTTCATAAAGAGGCTTTTTATTCCTCTTCACTTTCTGCCATAAGGGTGGTGTCAAGTGAATATGTCTCACTTAAAACTCATTGCAGAAATGTGCACTTATGGAAAGCAATAGCATAGAAAATTATAGTATAACATCAATATCCAATACTTAGAAATCCAATACTCATGCTATGCTATGCTAAGTCACTTCAGTCGTGTCCAACTCTGTGTGACCCCATAGACGGCAGCCCACCAGGCTCCCCCGTCCCTGGGATTCTCCAGGCAAGAACACTGGAGTGGGTTGCCATTTCCTTCTCCAATGCATGAAAGTGAAAAGAGAAAGTGAAGTCGCTCAGTCGTGTCCGACTCTTCGAGACCCCATGGACTGCAGCCTACCAGGCTACTCCTCCATGGGATTTTCCAGGCAAGAGTACTGGAGTGGGGTGCCATTGCCTTCTCCTCCAATACTCATACCTCACCAAAAAGAACCTAAAAAATATATTAAACCCAACACATCAATATCCATAGATCAATCATTCAGAGCCATTTCATGAAATAACTTGTAATTCTAAAACCTAATAAAACCACTGTCTCTATATAATTTAACAAAGACTGCATCAAATAGTTTTAAAACTCTTTTCCCTATAATATGTAAATAGGTGAGAAGTATATACTGATCCATGTAGTACATACTATGGTTACTTTGCCTTCTAAGTACGGTTTTCTAATTTTCCTGAAATTATTTTCTTGTTTTCCCTTTGCTTAGTATTTCCAAACTCTTCTATAATTATCTATACTTTTCAATACTTTCAGAACATTACATTCTGTTGATTTCTTCTCCTCAGGTTATTCTTCTTTTTTTGGCGGGGGTGGGGGGGTGGTGGTGCTATGCTAGGTCTTCACTGTTGCACTGCCGGGCTTTCTCTGGTTGTGGTGAGTGGCCAACTGGTGGTTCTTCACCCCCATCTTTATCAGTTGTCATTCTGGGATCTCCTTTCACCAGAACTATCAAGTTACCTTTTCTTCCTGTACTGCCTGATTCTTTTCCAATGCTTTTTCTTCTCTCATCTACTTTTTTTTGAAGGTTGTATTCTCTATTATTCATTAGAGGCTTTACTCAGATGCTGGTGAAACTGGACCATTTGTATGTGTATGAAGTAGGTTTTAAAAACTTATTAAAAACTCTGGTCACAGATGAGGCTTTACCATAGAGTGACCTGGCTGAGTCAGCTGATTGAGGAACCCCCTCTAAGATCTAAGAAAGATCTAAGAGATCTTTCTTCTAAGGCTGGTCATATTCTCTGAAGAAGGCTCATTTATCCTCCTTCCCGAGAACCAGGAATCAGGCTACCAATTCCCCTTTATTGGAGAAAAGGGAGCTGGGAGTCTCAACCTTCAGCATGGAAACTTCCATTTATCCCTTTTTTCAACAGACACTCCCACCCTCAGTCTTGCATGATATCATCCGGAGACTTGGAGCATATGTGCCTGGTGCCCTGTTGGGATGAAGGTGGGCGGGACAGAGCCACCAGTCTGCATGGAGTTCAGGGATACAGGGTGGATTTGGAGGTCTAATGATTTTTATTGACTGATTGGCCAAACCACCAGCTTTGGGGATCTTCCCTGACCAGGATGGAATCCAGGCCTGGCAGTGAAAGCACCAAGTCCTAATCCCTGGACTGCCAGGCAGTTCCCAGGTGTGACTGCTTTTTGACAGATGCTCTAGAGCCCTCCAGCAATTCCTGAGCCTTTCAGAGGCTTTGAGGTTGAATCAGATTCTTTCTCAGCCAAACTGCCAGCATAGAATTTGACTCTTTCGTTGGTCAAGCTGGCTACCTCTTCCTTCTACATTCTTATTGCTATTTCTCCTATTCTCTGTGGCTATTGCCTCCTTTTAACCCCTTTTTAAAATCATTTCAGAAGAGTTTCAAGAGGGATTAGGCATATTTGTGTACTCAGTCTATCATCTTTAACTAGAAGCTTGTGAAAATATACACTTAATGAGTGTTTTATATAGTTAAGATGCTTTGCAATGTATTTTGTACATTTATTCCCATTTCCTTAAGCATTTAGCTCTTAAGTATTTTAGCTTTTGTAAAAATGTATAGACAGCTTTGCTTTTATGCTCTATTTTCAGTTTATATCTGTTATTTATTTGATATAGGGTCCCAGGTCAGGAAGACCAGCCTCCAAATACTGTGTTCCTATGAGAAAGTATAGTTCGTTTGTGATGTTCTGTTTCATGGCATCGTTTACATACTTTAAAAAGGAAGGGGGGGGAAAAAGGAAGACTATCTCAGATAATTTTATCAGAAAATTACTTTTCTGTGATAGATTTTAGTTTAGTGTTTTTTATATTACATTACCAAATAAAAGAATTAAAGGAAAAGCTGGCGGGAAATTGTCTAAAATGCTAACTAAAGGTTATATGTAGATGATGGAATTATGGGTAGTTTTCCCTTTTAACTTTGACCTATTGTTCAGTTGTCTGTATGGACATATATGACTTTCATGATGAAAACAAAAATTCAGTTAAGACAACACTGAAAACATATCAATTTTCTGTATAGCTTAGTTATATATCTTTGGGTTAGAGTCTTTATATGGGAATACGTCTTTGACGGGATCATGTTAGTCAATAAGAAACCTAATTTGATTTAAAGAAATTTTATTATAGACAACGTTCCATAAATTCATCACTTCATTAAAGTCAAGCATGCCAGCATTTAACCAGTATTTTTTCTCTTCCTTTATTTTTCCTATAAAGCTAAAACTGAAGCCTTTTAATTAGACAAGAGATTAAAAAGGGAAACATTCTTGTTATAAAAAGTCTATTTGATGTTAAACAACATCATAAATTCCTTGGATCATTTTTTCCATGAATGTTTTTAATATATCATTCATGTATTTTCTTCCTTCTAGCCAATACAAGAGTTGCGGGAAGTTGTCCTTAATATTTTGCAAGACCGAAACAGAACCACAGAAGGTACTGCTATTTTGTATTTAAACTCATTCCCTCAAGCTACTCACGTAAAGGTCACTGAGGAACACAAATAGGGAAAGAATTATAAGTTCCTGAAATGCCTCTCACTTCTTGGTTTCCCTGGTGTGGACCTTTCAGCTTTCATCATCAGCTGATTGATTTCTGTTATTACAAGTAAATATACTGCTCCAACACCAAACAAAGGTTCCCACCAGAGCATCCTAGACCAGGGTGACTTGCTTCCCTGGAGAGAAGACAAGAGGCTCTTTACCAGGAGAGACTGAGCCAGAGAGGAGAGGTGCTTTAGTTTAAGTTATGTGTTTAATTTTTACATGCCCACCAACCCGGATACATCCAAATTCATGTTCTACCTTTATAACATAGCCATTTCAGGAATCATTTCACATAGTTCATTCACCATTCCTGTTATTGGCCAAAACCTTTAGAGAACCCTTATGAAAAATATGCCAAATAAAGCGAGTGGCACATTATATATATTTGTGATATGATCAGGGTTGGGGGGAAGACACCTTGAGAAAATGAAATGCATTACTTATATAATCTTAAAAGGTGACAAATCTTTTTCCATTAAGAGTAGATTGAACTTTGGGGAACCAAAGTTCAATCAAGCCATGTAGAATTATAGCCAACTAACCCATTACTTTTAGGAATAATGATACTCTTACTGAGAATGATGCTACAATTCAGATATTTATTTATAATATATGGCAGTGTTCTTTAAAGGATTAAAAAAGAGAGAGAGAGACAGGAATTCATGCCTTTTCCACATGTTGGCCTCTCTTGGGGTCTCAGCCTCCAGCCACAGTATGTCTCAGTCAAATTTCCTTCCCTTCGTTTTGGTTGCTGTGGTGGTTAGGCTATGATGCACATTGTGTTAACACAAGACATTTACACCTACATCCAAGGTGAGAGCCATATGGTCATCCCTGGGTTGGAGGGGATCAGAAGGTCAAGTGGGTTAATAACCCTAATGAGTTAGGAGAATTGCCCCAAGGTGTGGAATGAGGGGAAGAGGTCAATGGTTAGTCACTAGGGGAGCTCCCTCAAGAGTGAGTAAGAGACTGGGGATGCATTCAGAATGTTGAAAGGGTAGCAGGGATCTATTCTCACAGGCCCAAAGGTTGTGTGGAGGACTGGTTAGGAGGAGGCTTAATGCAGCAGGGTGTTACTACAAGGCTTAGTGGGAAAAACTAGTTGTAAGTCCCACTCTAAATCACTTACTCTTTATTTAGCATATGGAATCCATAAGGATCACTAAGAAGTCATGGAGATATTCCTGTTTCACTGTATTGATTTTTTTTAGCTTCAATATTAAATTGCTAAGTCTTTCTTTTTGACCTTATATACATAGGAATGACCTCTAACTCCTTAGTTGCTGAAACTAACATAACATCAATAGAAGAGCTGGCCAAGAAGACGGAATCTGGGGCATCTTGCCTTTCCCCAAAAGAGAGTGAACAGATGTCAGTAACACCCCAAATAACAAAGTCAGAACAGGATAGTCATCCTGGTATCAAATTACAGATCGCCCCAATCCCTCGGTAAGCACACTGTAAAGCTTTTGTGTTCGCAGGTCTAAATTAAATCCAATTGTCAGCTTCTCCTCTGAAGATCCGGAATACCAGCAGATTAGTGATATGAATACTTCCTGCCTCATATGAGGACTAGGTGATCTAATCAATCTTTGGTGCCAAGGGGAAGAGGGGGAGGGGAGGGGTGGAGCCCATGCCAGGGAGACAGTCCTTTGTACACACACCCACCTCCCCCATCCCTCGACTACAGCACCTCCAAGGAGATCTGACCTTCCTGTGAGGAAGGAGTGGCCAGACTCAGGAGGGATGTTGGAGAGGAGTCACCCCTTCCTCCTGAAATCAGTCCTCCCCCTTCACCCTCATTTGTCCTGCAATGGCAGATCCCATCCACCTTTCCTGGGGGTCAGGAGTGGGGGTGCTGCACTAATTGCTAAGCAAGGGCAACCTCTGGAGCTATGGGAAGGAAGGGGCCATGGATAACCTGTAAGAACAAGGAGGGCGGTCAGGACTGTACTAGTTAGAGGCTGCTCATCTATCACTTGCTCATGTATCAAGTGTTTGGTTCTAAAACAAGTGGAAGTTTAAGACAGAATCCATAATAATTTAAGGAACTGTGTCAGGGTATCAATGTCATTGTTCATGCTCTTGAAAGGAAAATTTCAAACAAAAGCACCAAGACCACAGTTCTTTGTCTTACTTTCCTGGGGAGCACGGCTGGGCTTCTTCCACTCTAAACACCTCTCTCAGATGTATCATTTCCCCACTATACTCCGCTTATGGGTGGGTGAAGTTAAGCTGCTGATGTGAAAGCCACCTCTCACTGGCTCGGGAATTTTTAGGAGCATTTTCAGCAGACTGGCTATGAGTTTTATAAGACTAATGTAATCTGTGATTTTGTATCCTGTGGCCAGGATTCACTCCATGGAAAGTCTCAGCAGCTTATCTTTCAGGCTGTTATAGGAATGCATTAAAGCCTTTACCAGGAAGATGCCCAATTTGCTCCAGTCTCCATCTGTGGTTTGGTCCACCATCTTCAAAGATGTTTTTGGATTTTACTGTCAAAGCTAGAAAGTGTCTTTAAATTCTTTAGTCCAGCCTTTTTTGGTGTTAGGCCCAATTTCCCCAAAGGATGTCAACTCTGTGGAAGTTCATGGAATAAACAAACACCAACTGCCAAGTAGTTGACTTCAAACAAAACCACACTTAACACTTCATTCAATGAAATCCCTCTGCTGACACCATCTGAGAACAGATGGTGGAGTCCACCCAGTTCATTCTAACATTCAGGGAACGTCCATCTTAGGATGAGAGCTGCCCTAGACACATCTCTTGTATCAGCCAATGTTGAAATTCTCTCATGTTTTATTAGAGAATAAGAAGAAAATAATAAGTAGAATTTTGAAAGGAGTTACAGGGTTTTAAATGCACCTCTTGCTCTCTTAGGATAAATGGGATGCCAGAGGTGCAGGACATGAAGCTGATCACACCCGTGAGGCGTTCAGCCAGGATTGAACGAGCCGTGTCCCGCTACCCGGAAATGCTGCAGGAACATGACCTCGTGGTGGCTTCTCTCAACGAGCTCTTAGAAGTGGAAGAGACTGAGTGCTTTATATTCCGCAAAAATGAGGCTTTGCCTGTAACATTAGGGTTTCCAGTCTCTGAATCATAATTTCTCAGTGCTTTCTTTTTTAAGAGACATTTCAGAGCCTCCATGAGACAAGAAATGCACTTACCCAGGTGACCTGGGAGAAACTGTATAATAGAGAGGCATTGTGGATGCAGGCCATGGGCCCCTGGAACTTGAAAAGTAATTCATCAGGACCGACTCTCAAATTTTATATCCTTGCAGGAAAGTCTGGTTTATTTAAGACTGGAGTTGGCCACAGTTTTACAGCATACATATATTTCCAACTTTTGAAAATTAATTTATCCCACAAGTACAGAAAATTTTTGAATTTTATTGACCTAGCTTAATCCCACCATAGTTACTTTTTATATCAGGAGGTCAGATCCACAATACAATAAACTTTCCTTCCTGCATCCACCCTAGCAGAGAGGGCAGGTCCTCGCACCCTGAAAGACCTGAGCGTAGACACTGGCCATCCCCACTTAGATGGAATGTAACCCACCATCTGGTCAAATGCCCTCATTTGGCTGATGAGTTTACACCAGCCGTGCCTTGGCTCAGAGATCACAAATGACTTTTCTGTGTGATCTTTGACTTCCCTCACAGATTCCTGGAGATGAGGGGTAATTCCCATCCTCTCTGTGCCTTGTTTCCTATAATGATACACAATCCTGAATTGGGGTGGTCATTAAGCTTTTTATATTCAAACCTAGTTTACATTTATTATTCAGAAATGCTTCAGATAAAAGCAAAAGGGAGTAGCAGAGAGCGGTAGGGAGAGGACCCTTGCCTCTTCAGTTCTATGCTCTGTAGGGAACATCTGGCCTGAGAAGACCACCTAAGCCCCAGAGACTCCCCATTTGCCTTTCCCAATCAGAATCAGTGTAAATATAATGTATAGAAGGACCTAGTCGATGTATTTTAGATTTGTTTTCTTAATATTTATATTATCTTAAAAAATTAACCTTTGTTCACTCCTGCTTATTTATCTTATTTATTACCAAAAACTGTGATGGTAGCTTGGCCTAGAGAATTAGGGGTGTGTCTGTGGAAACACTGGTTTCCCAAGTAGCTCAGTGGTAAAGAATCTGCCTGACAAGTAGGAGACTTGGGTTTGATCCCTGAGTCAAGAAGATCCCCTGGAGGAAGAAATGGCAACTCACTCCAGTATTCTTGCCTGGGAAATCCCATGGACAATGGAGCCTGGCAGGCTACAGTCCATGGGGACCCAAACGGTCAGACGCAACTTAGTGACTAAACAACATCAACTGGGAAACACCAGTAGCCCTCACAGGGAACACCCATTACCCTGGAGAACTCACCTTGATCTGACCCCCAGCTTCACCCAGGATGTGGATGTTCCCACTGTGAGGCAAGCAGCCATCTCTAAGATTTATAAAAACAAGATTCATAAAACTGAGCTATAAAACCCTGCAGCTAATAGACTAACTCTCAATGAGAAATAGACTATCACCACAACGAAAATGCAGGAATCCCTGCAGCCAGCCCTTTCCTCCCCTCATAGACAGACTCACTTGATCTGTGAGGCCAAATAATGCTTAGAAGGAACAGAAACTGAAAATGGGACTGGGAGAAATCAAATATTCAAAATCAGCAGACAACAAGAGTCAAGCACATCCCTCCTAGTTCTCAAAACAGCAACTTTACCGTTGCCAGTTCTTAGCAGGATGTCTCGGTACCATTCTGGGTTCTGACAATGCAGGATGAATTATTGGAATCTAATAATGTGTAGTTTTCAAACTGACAAATTAGAGGATTTAAACAGCCTGATTAGACTAAGTAGCATCTTCAAGATCTAAAAGGATGTGGAAATGATAGTGGATGGTACAGCAGCTGCAGAAAACTACACCCTGATTCTGGAGCTCTTTGTAGGTTCTCAGTAACCTTCTTGTTCAGTAAATAACTGTTCCTAGAAAGCAGAGCAGGTGGGAAGGAAAGAAGGCAGGCCCTTAATTGCTTGGCAGGAAGATTCACAGGGAATTGGCGGAGATACAGGCTTTAAACAGAATTAAGTCTAATATGTAGGGACAGCTTCTTAGGAGAGGGGAGTGTGAGTATTGAAGATAAATAGGGAGGGTTATGTGCTGACATCAGGTGCAGAATGCCTGGGAACTAGAAGACAAGGAAGGGAGAAAGTATGACAGTTATTACTGTTTACTAGCTACTGGTTATTCCTGCTATAAAAGACATCCATCGTTCCTGCCGGGCATGCAGTCCTAATAAGAACACCCTAGGGATTTCCCTGGTGGTCCAGCAGTTAAGACTCCACACTCCCAATACAGAGGTCGTGGGTTCAATCCCTGGTCAGGGAATTAGATCCTACATACCACAACTAAGACCTGGAGCAACCAAATAAATAAAAATAGATAGCTATCTTTAAAAAACAGCACCCTAATTTCCTGAGGACCACCTGTTTCCTGCTCACAGTCTGTAGCTTAAGAGGAATGGACTACCCACCAGAGCATATGACCCAGGTCAGGCCGACCAGCACCCAGTACCTCTTGGTTAATGACATTGACTGGACGATGGAATTGTGGCTCACGCAAAACCAGTGAGACTTTTCCTGGTAGAGTTGCCAAAGAAATAGGATGGGAATCTGTAAATCTACTTATACCCATGGAGAAAAAGAACCTACCTGAGAATGGCACCAAAATGGAATAAGCCTGAGAGCTGGAGAAAGTGTGGTGACATCCAGTGACATCATTTGATCCCCGGGCTAAAGCCCGGAGCCAGCCAAGTCCTGTACTGTCCAATATGAGACAACCGATTCTCTTTTTTGTTTTTTTAATTGGGGTATAGTAGGCAAAAGCTAATAGAGTTTTGCCAAGAGAATGCACTGGTCATAGCAAACACCCTATTCCAACAACAAAAGAGAAGACTCTACAGAGGGACATCACCAGATGGCCAACACTGAAATCAGATTGATTATATTCTTTGCAGCCAAAGATGGAGAAGCTCTATACAGTCAGCAAAAACAAGACCGGGAGCTGACCATGGCTCAGATCATGAACTCCTTACTGCCAAATTCAAACTTAAATTGAAGAAAGTGGGGAAAACCACTAGACCATTCAGGTATGACCTAAATCAAATCCCTTATGACTATACAGTGGAAGTGAGAAATAGATTTAAGGGACTAGATCTGATAGAGTACCTGATGAACTGTGGACAGAGGTTTGTGACATTGTACAGGAGACAGGGATCAAGACCATCCCCAAGAAAAATGCAAAAAAGCAAAATGGCTGTCTGAGGAGGCCTTACAAATAGCTGAGAAAAGAAGAGAAGCCAAAAGCAAAGGAGAAAAGGAAAGATATACCCATTTGAATGCAGAGTTCCAAAGAATAGCAAGGAGAGATAAGAGAGGCTTCCTCAGTGATCAATGCAAAGAAATAGAGGAAAACAATAGAACGGAAAGACTAGAGATCTCTTCAAGAAAATTAGAGATACCAAGGGAATATTTCATGCAAAGATGGGTTCAATAAAGGACAGAAATGGTATGGACCTAACAGAAGCAGAAAATATTAAGAAGAGGTGGCAAGACTACACAGAAGAACTATACAAAAAAGATCATGACCCAGATAATCATGATGGTGTGATCACTCACCTCTAGCCAGACATCCTGGAATGTGAAGTCAAGTGGGCCTTAGGAAGCATCACTACAAACAAAGCTAGTGGAGGTGATGGAATTCCAGTTGAGCTCTTTTAAATCCTAAAATATCATGTTGTGAAAGTGCTGCTTTCAATATGTCAGCAAATTTGGAAAACTCAGCAGTGGCCACAGGACTGGAAAAGGTCAGTTTTCATTCCAATCCCAAAGAAAGGCAATGACAAAG
>NW_011494592.1:1276816-1276998 GCF_000754665.1 Bison bison bison
GGAAAATTCTTCAAGAGATGGGAATACCAGACCACCTGACCTGCCTCTTGAGAAACCTGTATGCAGGTCAGAAGCAACAGTTAGAACTGGACATGGAATAACAGACTGGTTCCAAATAGGAAAAGGGGTACTTCAAGGCTGTATATTGTCACCTTGTTTATTTAACTTATATGCAGAGTCTG
>NW_011494592.1:1277098-1278214 GCF_000754665.1 Bison bison bison
CAATGGCAACCCACTCGAGTACTCTTGCCTGGAAAATCCCATGGATGGAGGAGCCTGGTGGGCTGCCATCTATGGGGTCGCACAGAGTCAGACACGACTGAAGCGACTTAGCAGCAGTAGCAGCAGCATATATATGTCAACCCTAGTTTCAGCACGTGGGCTTAGTTGCCGCATGACATGTGGGATCTTAGTTCTCCAACGGAGATTGAACCTGCACTCCCTCCATTGAAAGGTGGAGTCTTAACCACTGGACCACCAGGGAAGTCCTGACATAATGTGTTTTTTTTTTTTTTAACACACACACACAAACTGCATCAAATGAACAACCCCCAGATAGAAATACAGATGACTTCCTAGGAGTTGAGCAGAGTTCTAATCCAAAGCTGTCTAGCCTTTCCCCACTTCCTCTTGTCTTTATGATATATCTGTAGCCCCACTCTTTTCCCTGCAAGTCTACATGCCGACCCAGAGTAATGATAAATCAGGTTACGTGGCTCATGCAATAAAACAGGACACTTGACAACAGAGATACTATGGTGACCCAAATGACCTGTCCCCATGGAGCCACAAGTCTAGTGGGGACACATGTTAGAGCATCACAAATGTCAGAGTATGATGATCCTGAGAAAGAGGATCAGGGAGGTGGGAGGCCCCTGAGACCTGAGGGAGGAGCAGAGGTAAGATAGAAGGAGAAGCTCAGGAAGGGGCCTTGACCACCTCTTCTTTCTTCGGGTCTGCCTTCCCCCTCCCCCTCCCCCTCCCCATGCCTTTTCCCCTCCCTCTGCCTCATCTCTTCCTCAGACCCCTTAAGGATCTTCTGCCAGGCTGCTTATCCCCCAGGCCATTTCTGCATTCTCTCTGCCCTAGGAGGGAATTCTAAGTGTTCATTTTTGTAGTATTAACAAAATACTTTTTATAATGCTGCTGCTGCTAAGTTGCTTCATTCGTGTCTGACTCTGTGCGACCCCAGAGACAGCAGCCCACCAGGCTCCCCCGTCCCTGGGATTCTCCAGGCAAGAACACTGGAGTGGGTTGCTATTTCCTTCTCCAATGCATGAAAGTGAAAAGTGAAAGTGAAGTCGTTCAGTCGTGTCTGACTCCTAGTGACCCCATGGA
>NW_011494592.1:1278314-1279020 GCF_000754665.1 Bison bison bison
GAGTCCCTTGGACTGCAAGGAGATCCAACCAGTCCATTCTAATGGAGATCAGTCCTGGGTGTTCATTGGAAGGACTGATGTTGAAGCTGAAACTCCAATACTTTGGCTACCTGATGCGAAGAGCTGACATATTTGAAAAGACCCTGATGCTGGGAAAGATTGAGGGCAGGAGGAGAAGAGAACGACACAGGATGAGATGGCTGGATGACATCACCAACTCAATGGATGTGAGTTTGGGTGAACTCGGGAAGTTGGTGATGGACAGGGAGGCCTGGCGTGCTGCAGTTCATGGGGTCTCAAAGAGTCGGACACGACTGAGCGACTGAACTGAACTGAACTGAACTGATATCTGCTTTACAATATTGTTAGTTTCTGCTGTACAAAAACATGAATCAGCTATATATATACATATATCCCCTTCTTCTGGGACCTCCCTCCTTCATGCTCCCCACCCCATCCCACCCCTCTAGGTCATCACAGAGTTATCACAGAGCATCAAGCTGAGCTCCCTCTGCTATACAGTAGGTTCCCACTAGCTATCTATTAGTATTTACACATGATAGCATATATATGGGATAAGGCAATGGCAACCCACTCGAGTACTCTTGCCTGGAAAATCCCATGGATGGAGGAGCCTGGTGGGCTGCCATCTATGGGGTCGCACAGAGTCAGACACGACTGAAGCGACTTAGCAGCAGTAGCAGCA
>NW_011494592.1:1279120-1283339 GCF_000754665.1 Bison bison bison
TAAGTTGCTTCATTCGTGTCTGACTCTGTGCGACCCCAGAGACAGCAGCCCACCAGGCTCCCCCGTCCCTGGGATTCTCCAGGCAAGAACACTGGAGTGGGTTGCTATTTCCTTCTCCAATGCATGAAAGTGAAAAGTGAAAGTGAAGTCGTTCAGTCGTGTCTGACTCCTAGTGACCCCATGGACTGCAGCCTACCAGGCTCCTCCATCCATGGGGTTTTCCAGGCAAGAGTACTGGAGTGGGGTGCCATTGCCTTCTCCGTTTATAATGCTACTGGATTTCAAAGAAAAGCATGCACCCTAGGGTCTGAGCAGTTTTGCTGGTAAAATACTATCCTCTAGGCCTTTTCACTTTCATGCATTGGAGAAGGAAATGGCAACCCACTCCAGTGTTCTTGCCTGGAGAATCCCAGGAATGGGGGAGCCTGCTGCGCTGCTGTCTCTGGGGTCGCACAGAGTCGGACACGACTGAAGCGACTTAGCAGCAGCAGCAGCAGGCCTTTAATAAGAGTCTAGTGTTTAAAGACACAAGACCAGGGACTTCTCTGAGAGCCCAGTGGCTAAGACTGCACTCTCAATGCAGGAGGCCCGGGTTCCATCCCACACGCCGTAACTAAGAGTTTGCATGCTGCAACTAAGACCAGGTGCAGCCAAATAAATATTTTAAAAGACTGAAAACAGCTAAAAATATACTTTCTGTTTCTTTAAAAAATAAAGACACAAGGTCAGGGGTACCTAGTCCTTTCCTCGAAAACTTGCCCCTGGTGACTCTGAGGCACAAAAGTCGACACAGGAAGAATAATGAAAGGTCTGGAAGCTTCTGAAATGCACAGGAGATGTCAAAAAGTGTGAACTCTGAGCACAGGGCCTGTTGTCCCTTATTTATCCTCAGATATTCCAAATGTTTCCCCTATTTACCCACAGAAAATAAAACGAGTGAACTGGATCACATGCTTTCATTTCAAACATCTATTCCTTCTAAGCCTCCACTGAGGGCAGGAGGAGAACGAGGTGACAGAGAATGAGATGTTTGGATGGCATGCATTGGAGCAAACTCCAGGAGATAGAATGAAGGACAGGGAGGCCTGGCATGCTGCAGTCCATGGGGTTGCAAAGAATCAGACACGACTGAGAGCCTGAACAACAAAAGCCTCCAGATGATACCATTAACAAGAAAACTGAATTCAAATTCAGTAAAGGGCAAGGGCTTAACACCATGGAGGAGCTCCAACTAGAATGAAGAATCAAGCTTTAAAATCACAAGTAGGACTTTTCATAGATTTTAATGCATGTATATACATCAAGTTCAAAAACTATCTCGCTGTCTTTCACAGTGACTGGAAAGAATAGTTAATGAAGTCATCGATGGCCATTGTCGTTACTAGTAACAGAATCAAAAGTGCCCAGAAACACTATTTTTTTAAAAATTGATAGAAATAAAAATGGATGAGAAATACACTCAGGGGAACTGGGTTAAATAGTTCCACTTAGTACACAAAAATGGCCCAGCAGCCAGGGAGAACAAGACCCCTTCCTCCTCCCTAAAAGAGGGGCTCTTGGGCTCCAGATCTGTCACATTTAGATTTCAATATGGTTGCTTTCTCTCTCTCCCATATTTGTCCTGTTATCTGAAAAATATCTCATAGAAGAGGATGGTGATGCCAGCCATGTCCTGGATTCAGTCTGCCTCCATGCAGCCCTCCTGGTCCTTCTCGCTTTGCCCTCAGCCTTACAAGAAACAAAGAAAGCTGGTTATGGAACCTTCCCAGGTTCACACAGTGACTCCCAGCCAGGGGTAGAAAATGTGTCCAAATGCCTTAGTCTGTGCTGGGATGGAGATGAGAGGATAGAGTAACCAACACATCCCCAGAGAACCCACAGTTACAGAGGGGAGTGGGTCTAGTCCCCTGGTGGGTTGGGAGGGAAAAAATAGTTGCAAACCACTGGTTTAAGATTTGAAATAGCTCAGTTGGAATTCCGTTATCTCCACTAGCTTTGTTCGTAGTGATGCTTCCTGAGGCACACATGACTCCACACTCCAGGATGTCTGGCTCTAGGTGAGTGACCATACCATCATGGTTATCTGGGTCATTAAGACCTTCAGTTCTTCTTTTGCTTCTGTTAGGTCCTTGCCATTTAATGTTATCGATGTACTTGAATTTTGAGCTTCTCCTGGGCAGGAGTAAAGTGGCTCATAATTCAGTTTCTACTTTGTCAGGCATATGGGAGGCACCTGGTGAAAAACACTGATGGAAAGAATGTACACTGAGCCTGGAGCCACCACACTAAAGGGAACCAATAAGATGGGCATTTTGAAAATCAAGCCCTAAGAACGCCAGGGTAGAAACAGGAACCCTCCTGCAGGGCTCGGGGCTGCAGAACTAGGTGAGGAGCCAAGCCTGCCACTCAAGAAAGCTTGGGTCTCCACTCAGAGGGCAGAGTCACAGAGCGGGCGAAGAAGAAGCCCCTCCACTTTGTGTCCATAAAAGTCGCCTGCTGAGGAAGCCTGGCCGAGGAGAGTCTGTGTCCTGTCACCTGTCCCAGAATGAGGATGGATCTGTCAGAGGAATGATCCAGAAGAGATGTGGGGAGATATGGGACCCCATTCAGTCAGCCGAGCAGGACCTGTGAGTCTGAGAGCCAGTGATTCTTGGCCCTCTCAGACCCCCTGCCTCGTCTTAAAACCAAATACTTTCTAACACAACACTGCAAATCAACTATACTTCAATTAAATAAATGTTTTCATTTGCTCTTCTTGATTCTGAATTGAGATTCATAGACAATATGATTGTCTCTATAATCTTAACAATCAATATCATACCTTAACTATAACAAACAAGAAGTGAAAAGCAACGTATAATAAAATAATATGTATTCCTACATGAATATTCAGGAATGATTGCACTAGAAGACAAAATAGCTCCCGCAGACCTCCCAAATAACCCCTTGGGTTGATACTGCTCCACTGGGACCCCTGCTCTAGCCCAAGAGGAGCCCCCAAGTCTCTGAGCTCCCCGGCCAGTCAGCTGGCAGCCCTCACTTTCCAGTAACTCACCCTCTGGCTGCAAGAGAAGAAGCTGAAGGCGGGAACCAGAGCAGCCCTTTCTTGCTCCACTGCTGTCTCATGGGGCACCTGTAGGGACCAACACCGGAGGTGGAGCTCCAGCACTGCTGAGGCCTTCCAGAGTCCCCAGTTACACATCAGTACCCCCAACGCCATCCTCTGCCCACAGCTGCCAGCTTCCTGCCCAGTGATGCTACAGAAAAGGGAGCCCAAGAGGGTCAGCAGGAGGAGGAAGTTTCTGGCAGATGGACTTCCTCAAAAATCCCAGGCAGCACTGCTGGGTAAGTTCAGGTTTCTTTAGCTCTTTCACCTGGGCTCTCCTGATGCTGTTTCTTCATCTGTCTGGTCTCTACTTTAGCAACGGTGTCTAATTGCATGATAATGCCTCAGACCCCCCATTTTGCCTACAGGAATCCTCCAGCCTGCTCATTTAAAAGCCCAGAGATGAGACGAGGCTGCACAGTGAGAGCTCAGTGTGGCAGTGTGACGCAGTGGACAAAGTGGCCCTGGATTCAAATCCTGACTCTGCAGTCTACCTAGCAGCAGTCTGAACCTAAGTAATTTAGGTTCTCTGCACTTCCAGTTCACCAGTGGTAAAATGAGGAGAAGAAAACCTACTTTGCTGAGTTATATTAAGCATTAAGCAGAATCAATTAAAAAAAAAAAAAAACACCCAGCCCAGAAACATAAAATGGTTTCTCCTGCTCTCAATTATCAGGAAGGCAGCTGAGAGTGGCAAGAAAAATAGGGTTCACGGAACCCCAGAGAACTAGCTTCAAGTCTAGATCCTTGACTGCAGACGGTACATCATCTAAGATGGAAATAATGACCGCTCATTGGGAGAAGGGACATGCGTGCCCTGGGGAGCTCTGCACTGGTCAGTCTCATGCCCTCCATGAACCCTGTGGCATCACTGTCACCTTCACTTCATTGCTCTTGTCTGAGAAGCATTCCAGGTCTTCCAGAGGAAAACCAGCTGGAGTGTTTACTATGCAGTCTGCTGTTTGGTCCACTTTCCCTGCGATCACTGTACTGCGATTACTGAGGGTAAGGGGACCACAGCCTTCCTCCTTGAAAGCGGTATCATGTGTCCTAGGGAGATAATGCAGTCTCAGTTTAAAGCAGGAGTTAAAATTGAGCAGGAGGAAAACTTCC
>NW_011494592.1:1283563-1285550 GCF_000754665.1 Bison bison bison
TGAGACAGGTGGCTGTGTAGAGGTCGGCGTAGTGCATCAGCTGGCTGGAGAAGAGTGTCTGGTGGAAACCACACTGGAACCAGGCTGCCCATCACACTGTAGCACAGGTCCAGCTCCCGGCTGACTCTCTGGCAGAGGGGCAGCTCACTGATTTGAGATCCCATTCCCACCCCCACCCCCACGCACAGGACCTGCATCACCCACAAGCAAGCCTGTCTGCCAGGGTCAGGCCCAGCTCTGCCCTCCTGGGAAACAGTCCCCTAAAGACATTGAGGCCCTCGCCCACCGCAGGGAAGGAAGGAGCTGCCATGGCGCTCAGCCAGCCCGGGCTTTGGGAGGTGGGGCGGCTCTCTCTCCTTGGCCCCAGGTCCCACTCCCTGTTTTCCTGCCTGGTCCTGGAGAGCGACCAGCCTGCTCTACACTCTCAGCGTCACTTACTTTCTGGTAAGACCCACACACCCAGGCCCACTCCTGCCCCACCCCACTAGCAGGCCCCTACCTCATTACAGGCCCTGCTTTCAGAATCTAGAAAAGCATTCATTCCCTCGTAGTTCAGTGGTTAAAAATCTGCCTGCCAGTGCAGGGGACACGGGCTCCATCCCTGCTCCAGGAAGGTCCCACGTACCTCGGGGACAACTAAGCCTGTGCACCACAACTACTGAGCCTGTGCTCCGTGACAAGAGAAGCCACCACAGTAAGAAGCCCACATGCCACAACTAGAGAAAGTCCATGCACAACAGTGAAGACCCAGGTCAAAAACAAACAAATAGTTTATTTTTTTTTAAAAGAAAAGTGGTCCAATATTACTCCCAGAGTGACCAAGGATGTCTTTGTTACCCTCTCTGTGCCTCAGTTCCCCCATCTATAAAATAAGGGTGACGATCCCTGTCCAGTCCCCCTCGAGGGGATGTGGGAGGATCACATGGCATGAAAGCACTGAATTCCCCACAAGAGGTTCAGCCAAGATCCTACACTATTGGTCCCCACTGGGCCTGGGAAGGTTGAGTGGCCTGAACCCCTGTGGGTCTCTTCCACCTCTAGTGACTGGTCAGGAATGACACTAGGGAACGTGTCCTTTCCTTACCCAGACATACCAGCGCATCCACCCTAAATCCAAAAGGTCTTCTCAGGCCCTTTGCCTGGCTGACCCCAGACATGAGCCAGGCAGTCGGTCACTTGAGGACCCAATGCAGGAGGCAGGCAGTTCTCAAGGTTAATGGTGGAGATGGAAGGACCTCAAGCCTTCAAGAGCACACGGCTGTCATTCAGCACAAGGGCCAGCAGAGGGCACAGGCTAACAAGGCCCAGTGGCACTCCTGGAGACTGCGGGAGTCATAATAGGGCTCTGGAGACCTGGGAAAGAGCTAATCCAGGCAGGCAACCTGGAGTCACATGCCTCACCCACCGCCCCGCCAGGCCCATCCCCTCCTCCTCAGCACCCTGCTCTTACCTGAAACTCCCTCTTGGTGGAGTTGATGAGTTGCAGGCCGTAACTGCTGCCATCTGTGTGCCTGGTGCAAAAATGGCCACTTGACCCAGGAGGAGAGGAGCTGGGGGCCCCGGAGTCTCCGGGTACAACCTCCCCAGATGCCATGGGGTGGGAGGCACTCTGCGGGCACCCAGTGGGGGCGCTGAGCTGGGTGTGTGCCCACGTGTGACAGGGTCAGTGGTTCAGGAGGAAGGGCCTAGCGGTCAGTGTGAGCATCTCAAGGGGGTCAGAGTCCAGTTTAGTAGGGAAGCCCAGTCTGAAACAGATCGTGATTTCCTGAGCAACCTGGCGTGGACCCTGCTGCCAGGCGTGGACATGTACCACCACCCTCCATCCTGCTCCCCTCCTGGGGTAGGGGTCACAGGTCAGGGCTCTCACTGGTACAGGTCCGCTAGATGCACATCCAGCCTCTTCAGCATCTCCATTCGCTCCGAAAAGCAGACAGGTTACAGGGGGCATGACAGCCCTGCCCACTTTGTCCTGGGCCTAGCTCAGCTA
>NW_011494592.1:1285650-1286546 GCF_000754665.1 Bison bison bison
CAGCTAGTGAGGTCAGGGTGGAAAGATCACTGGAGTCTAACCCCACTCCCCTGCCCCAGGCCCAGCTGTGTGCATAACATCCTTGCCCCTCTCCTTACACTGAGGGAGACTCCGCCCAGGGCAGAGCAGGGAGAGCCCTGTGGGACAGATGCCTTCAGGCTGTGTGACTTTGGGCAAGACACTTAACCTCTCTGGGTCTCTGTTTCCTCATGAATAAATAGATCCACTCTCATAAACCACAGAGCAGACAGTATGATCATGGTCACTACTGACCCCACATGGGAGAGAGGAGATAATGACCATGGTGCAGGCTTTAGCATTGCTGGCCAGTGCCCCCTGCTGGTCTGCCCCCTACAACTCACCCTTCTCTTGGGCCCAGATGCCCAGCTCCCAGGACAGCTCAGGAACCACCAGACAAGTCTGCCAGCCCTGCGGCTTCTTGGATTTGAGGATGTCCCCAAAGATGTGATCCCCAATGTATAGGATGTCCTTCCCCCACACCTCAAGCAGCTCACATACCACGTCCAATGACCCTGCCGGACCAGGGGAGGACAGGCCCACTCACAGTCCTTCCTGTCCTAGCGAGCAGGCTGGGGACAGGGGCTCCTAGTCCCGTCCTGGCGGGCAGGCCTGGGATGTGGGCTTCTAGTTGAAGGTGGGTTGCTAAGGAGGAATGGGAGGGAGGGAGGGAGAAGGGGGAGCTGGTACCTCCAGAGTAGACAGCACAGTGCTGGTGGGGGCTGGTGTAGGTACCAACACAGAGCTTGCCCGTGTCCTGGAGGGGGCAGAGGGGTGCCCTGGTCAGAGACAGTGGGGGGTTGGGACTAGCAGGGGTAGCTATGGGGTAAGGAGAGAAGGGGGCCACAGGGCCCTGAAGGAGTCCCCTCCCTGGATCC
>NW_011494592.1:1286646-1290574 GCF_000754665.1 Bison bison bison
GTTGACCTGTCTCAGCACTTTGGCCTCCACGAAGAAGTGGGGCTTCTGTGTGTCCACCACGATCAGATCAAATAAGACCTCCAGGGCCTGGCTGCAGCCTGCAGGTGGGAGGACGAGATGTGGCGGGCCACATGGAGAGGCACGTGCCAACACACGCGCTCAGCCTGAAAAATCTGATTCAGGCTCTCAGCCAGGTCCTCACCCACAGCTGCCCCACCCACACCTGACCGGGATGCCTGGCTCTGGACCGGTGAAAACTCGCCAGCTCCCCATCTCAGCCCTGGCCTCTCAGCTAGATGGGACATCCCGAGGCTCAGGAACCGGGGCCTCTGACCATCCAACATCCCCAGCCATGCTGGCAGGAAGTGCTCCAAAGCTATTAGCAGAGGCCAGCGTTGGATGTCGAGTGGGCTGTGTCAGCCCCTGGAGTCCCTCATAGCACAGAGTCAGAGACCCAGGGACACAGGACGAGAGCACAGGTTCCTCCCCACCCCACCCCCAAGCTGGAGCCCTGCTTACCCATTAGCCGGCTGGGTCCCCACAAGGTATGTCGCACTCCCTGCCCCCAGGCCTGCCAAAGCCACTTCTCACCCCCTCCCTCACCCGCTTCTGCCCCATCCAGCCCCTCCCCAAATATCTAGTCACTTTTCCAAGGTCTCTCCACCCCTCCAGGCTCCTCCCATAGCCTGGCTGAAGTCACCAGTCTCCACCCACTGGGGAAGTTCCAGCACCCACTGGGGAGGTTCCGACGGGCCCACTCAGGTAAAACGATCCTTCCCATACCCTTGGTTCCTCCTGGAGGAGAGAACTGGACATGGGAGGGACCTGCAGCAAGGTGGCCTGGTCTCCCTGCCCTAGACACAGCCTCCACCAGCCAGGCCCATGGCATTCACCTCACCAGCACCTAACAGGTAGGTCATGATGGCCTGGCAAGGACAAGGCAGGAGTTAGGGCACCTAGCTGGGTCGGACCAGGGGCTGCCAAGGCCCTCAGCCCACAGGACACACCGGGCACCACAGGAGCAAGATGGAGGGGAAATGGATAATTTCACAGAGACCCTAGGCTTCCCTGGTGGCTCGGGGTAAAGAATCTGCCTGCAGTGCAGGAGAGGCAGGTTTGATCTCTGGGTCAGGAAGATCCCCTGGAGAAGGAAATGGCAACCCACTCCAGTGTTCTTGCCTGGGAAATCCTGTGGACAGAGAAGCCTGGCTACAGTCCACGGGGTCACAAAGAGTCAGACACAGACAGTGACTAACATTTCACTGAGACCTTAAAAGGTCAAGAAATGGAACCCAAGATACCAACCAGGCAGTGAGGGTTTCATCCCCACTGTTTCTGCAGGGCCTCAGTTTCCCCAGAGCCAGAAAAGAAAGTTCTCTGGCCCAGAGGCTGAGCTCCGCCCCTCCACCCACCTCCATTTACACACTCACATCTGTGTAGTTGTAGCTGCTGTTGGTGGCCAGGAACACTTTTCCCACCTCCTTCATCTTGTCCAGAAGGACGAGGATTCATGCCTGGGGCAGAGAGAGGAGCCACCTCCAGCAGTGGGGCCTCCCCGGAGCTGCCCTGGGAGCCTGTTCTCAGGTTTCAGCCCCATGGCTGGGCAGGGGGCCCCAGGTCAGGCAGGAAGGCAAGGAACAAGGCCAGGGTGCAGAGCTCTGTCTACATCTTGAAGAAAGAGCCAGGGAAAGGAGGAGCAGCCCCACTGCCCTGGGGGAGGGGGGGACAAGATTTAGTCATGACCCTAGTCTAAGGCCACTCACATCCTTCTCCAGAATTTCTCTAAGTCCTCCAAGGTCTTCTCCTTGGGACAGCCCTGCAGGAGGGAGCAGAGCTGTGAGTTCACATGCTCATATGTGTATGTGTGTATGTGCACACAGGCATGCGTGCACACGCATACATCCAAGATGGAGGAACACAGACCACCATCCTCAACCGGAAGCAGAGTGAAACCTTATGGGGTCTGGGGACCTGGGTGTGGCCTGGGGTCCTGGGACATTCACAAAAAGGTGGACATAATCCATGGCATCCATCACATCCTGGAAGAGGCTTCAGAAGGACATGAAGAGGTTCCCGTGCTGATAGCCCGTGTCACAGCTAAGTCAAGCCAAGAGGGAGGCTGATATGGGCCCCTGAGGTGACCACCACCCTGGAGCCCTACCAGTGAAAGGTTGTTGTTGAATCACGCGAATACACCGGGATTCTTGGCCCCCGGAGGAGAAGAATTCAATCCGGGGCCAGAGACGAGGTTTGATCGCTCGGAGCTTTTGTGTAATAAAGTTTTATTAAAGTATAAAGGAGATAGAGAAAGCTTCTGACATAGGCATCAGAAGGGGGTAGAAAGAGTACTCGCTTGCTAGTGTTAACAATGAAGTTATATACTCTCCAGTGAATCCAAAGAATGTCTGGAGGTTGTAAAGACCTCATCAGACCTACTCCCATAATTTACATTTTAAGATAACAGAATTAGCCAGAAGGTTTAATCCAAAGACTGTCCTTAATCCAGAGACTGTCCTCAGGCAGGATACATTATTGTTATATAATCCTAAGGAATGTGGAGAAAGAAAAAAAGTTTGTCCTTTCTTCCTCCTTGAGAATTCCAGACCCCTCTCTCTTTGGGGACCCCTAGACTCCCTATCAACCTGCCTAGGAACTGACTCTCTCACCAGCAGGACTCCTTCCATCCACAGTGAGCAGGACACCAGCCCTCTTGGGAGGGGTGTCACCCTGTGCTGAGGGTCACCCCTTGGGGCTATCAGTTATAGAGTTGAGGGCGCCCACATCTAAGGCCTTCCCACTGAGTTCTTGAAGCCTTTGTTCAAGGGGTTCCTCAGGAGGAGCCGCTGCCTCTTGCTGGAGCCCCCACTTCAGGGCTTGGCCCCTAAGGGGAGCACTATCCTGCTGGGTCACCCAGGGCGGGGGGAGGAGAGGGGCACAGAACGCACTTGATGTAGTGGGAGCAGCCAGAGAAGTCTACCAGGCAGGCATAGAGGTAGGTTTCTGGGGATGGGGAGAGCAGTCAGTCTCTGGTCCAAGGATCCAGGCCAGAGCCGGGACTACCTCACCATCAGCCCTCACCAGGCAGGTTGAAGAGCGTGTTGAGGATGTGAAACCGCTGTAGGTCATCCCTCTGAATGAACTTGCTGAGGTAGAAGCCCCAGACCTCCGCCCTGGGGAAGAAGTGAGCACTGTGCCATGATGCCACCCACTCCACAGCGCCCGCCAGTGGTCGGCCAGGCTCTGCCACTCCTTCGCGCCTCTCCCCATCTTCCTGTCCCTCTTTCTCCAGGTGGCATTGCCGAGCCCCTGCTGTGTGCTTGACTCACCCCTCAGCCCCAACGTCTTTCCTGCAGCATGCTTGCCCCCCAGCCAGTGCCTTACTCCGAGAGGGAGGATAAGCCATGGGTGCCCAGCAGCATGTTCCTGTGGGCATCCACCTTCAGCAGGTTTCTGTGGAGTGCACTGAACACCAGCCCCGTGGGTGAGGGCACAGAGGCTGTGAATGGGGTGCCAGGGCCGGGACTCGGCTCAGCATCCCGCCCTCTGGGCTCTGCTCACCTGGTGGGGAAGGTGGGATCATAGGTACAGCGCAGGATCCCGTGCGGGTACCCTATGCACACCAGGCGCTCCAGCAGCAACTTGAAGGCGAGTGTCTCATAAGCTGGGGAATTGTAAAATGCAGGCCGAGCAGACCAAAGGCCATTGGAGCCCATTACCCAGCCACACCCCTGGCCCCCAATTCCTCACTTCCCCACCCCCCACCCCTCCCCCTCTCTGCTACCAGCCAGAGTGTAGTCCATGTCAAAGCCGCAGCCAATCTTCCCCATCACCAGGCTGCAGTTGACAAAAATCCTGGAAAGGGGAGGATGTCCCCAAACTCCAAGGGCCAGGGCTTCCCTGGGCCTGTGTGTGTCTGAGCACATGTGTA
>NW_011494592.1:1290674-1315307 GCF_000754665.1 Bison bison bison
GCGTGTACAGGGCTCCTCTCACCGTGGGAGTGTGCTGGGGGCATCCCCAAGAGCAAGGATGTGCCCTGAGCAGTGGGGGTGTCACTTTCCTGATCGAGGTCACTGTGTCCAAGCTCAGAGATGTTATGTTTGTCCCAGGTGGGCAGCACAAAGCACCATGTCTGGGGGTGGGGGAGGGGGAGAGCCCCTCCCCCCACTGAGCGTACACAGTGTTTTCCATGTGGTCAGCCACTGCCCACCTACAAGGGGATGTTCCCTTTTGAGAGAAGGGGCTTGCCTGTGTTTTGAGTGTCATCATCTCTGTGTACTTGAAGGAGTCAGTCCCGGGGCTGCTATGTTGTGTGGGGTATGTCAGGAAATGGGGTGTTTATCATGATCCCCTCCCCTCCCCCATTCATCTCACCACTGATGCCAGTCCGGCTTCAGGGCCTGCGGCTCCTCTCTGGGCTCCCTTAGCTCTCCCCCGTCCACACTGGCCATCGCCACCAGGAGTGAGAAGGCAGTGGTTCCTTCTCCAGTCACCTGCCCACTATCAGTGGTGTCCAGCAGCTCCCCTCTCCCTCAAACCTTCAGACACCACTGCTGACCCTGCTGGCCCCACCCTGGGCCCCCATCTCCTCCTCTTTTGAGGGTGAAGTCAGCCAGGACAGTCTCTGGTGTCCCTTCTGTTCTTTAAGTGCATGTGCCTGGGTGCTCAGTTGTGTCCAACTGAGACTCCAGGGACTGCAGCCCTCCAGGCTCCTCTGTCCATGGGATTTTCCAGGCAAGAATACTAGAATGGGTTGCCATTTCCTCCTTCAGGGGATTTTCCCAACTCAGGGATCGAACCCACATCTCTTGTATCTTTTGCATTGGCAGACTAGTTCTTTACCAGCTGAGCCATCAGGGAAGCCCCTGTTTTTTAAGAGAGAAAGCAGTAATAATCAAGGAAGAACAATTCATCTATATTATACTATCTTCACTTCTTGAATTTATGCATCCAAGGACCACAACAACCTAGAATGTAGCAGAGAACTCAGACTGCAACAAACATAGGGTTGCAAAAGCAGGAGACTCACGTGCTTTAAAAATAAAAGACTGTCCCATGACAGAGGGTACCAGAGATAAGCATTTTAAGAGCTTTGAGGTACTGTTCTGAGAATATATCTTTCTGTTCCTGAGTAATGTGGTCCACTGTTAGAAGACTTAGAGTTTCTTTACCGTAGCTCTCAAAGGCAAACTGAGATTCCAGGTTACTGTGCTGAACTCTGCAAAATTTCCCTTGGAATGTCATCTGAATGTCAAGTTTGCTTGCCACATTTGTGGCTTCCTCAAACCAAAATTCACGATAAACTTCAATATTTTCCATCACTTCACTTACTAAATGCGGCATGACAATCAAGCTATTGGCTGCGCAGAAGACATGACTGTGTCTACTTGATTTACAAGCAAAATCTAGAAAACCTAAAAATATAAGTGTTTTGTGGTTTATCTAGGAATAATACACAAAATATTGTGGGTATTTTTAGTGAAGGAAATCAATTTTGCATAGTTAATTTCAACCTAAATAAAATGTGAATTTTGTTTAAAAGATTTTTTTAAATAAATAAATAAAAGTGTCTAATAAAGAAAAAAAGCACTTAGGATTCTTGCTTTACAAACAATTCTTGCATGTTGGGTTATCAATCTTCCTAGCCCAAGGCCATTTAAAGAAGTCATTTCTGGAGACTTCCTTGGTGGCTCAGGGGTTAAAAATCCACCTTGAGATGCAGGTGACCTGGCCAGGGAACTAAGATCCCACATGCCATGGAGTACTGAGCTGCGACTACTGAGTCATGCATTCTGGAGTCCGAGCACAAAGAAAGATCCTGCATGTCACAACCAAGACCTGACACAGCCAAATAAATAAAAATAAACTGTAAAAAGAAAAAAAGAATAGCTAGAAGTGTGCCTAGTTGCTCAGTTGTGTCTGACTCTTTGCAACCCCATGGACTGTAGCCTGCCATGTTCCCCTGTCCAAGGAATTCTCCAGGCAAAAATACTGGAGTGGGTTGCTACTTCCTTCTCCAGAGGATCTTCCTGACCCAGGGATCAAACCCACATCTCCTGTGTCTCCTGCCCTGCAGGTGGAGTCTTTACCCTCTGAATTATCAGGAAAGCCCTAGAAGTGTACCAGGAGCTATAAGAAATGGCAGATGACTAGAATCTCAGAATCAGGAAAAAAAAAATACAAAAATGAGTACCCAAGAGCGGAGTAATTTCGATCATTTAGTGCAGAGCTGTAAACAAGGCCCTGTGCTATGCTGTGCTTAGTCCCTCAGTCATGTCCGACTCTTTGCGACTCCATGAACTGTAGCCCACCAGTCTCCTCTGTCCATGGAGAATCCTCAGGTTAGAATACTGGAGTGGTTTACCATGCCCTCCTCCAAGGTATCTTCCCAACCCAGGGATCAAACCCAGGTATCCGCATTGCAGATGGATTCTTTACCATCTGAGCCACCAGGGAAACCCAAACAGGCCCTAAGGGTCCATAATTGCTGGTTTTGCAACAAAGCACGATGATTTCCATTTAGAGTTTTGATGTATCATCCAGAAAGACTTAAAGGATGTAGCATGTCCTCTTTTAAAAAGGAACACAAGTTTGTTCTCTCCAAAATGGCCAAACTAAATCAAGTTAGGCACTGTTGAAGGGATAGAAATTATCTGGGGGGAAGAAAATATTTCAGTGAAATAGTCCCATCCTTGGTAATTCCAAATGAACAACAGTTAGATGGTGAGGCAAGAGTATGGAGGCTGAAGGAGGTGCGTTAGCTCATTTTCACCCACCTCTGCTTAGAGCCCTCACCAAGACTTTTCAACAGCGTGGAAGACAAAGGCAGAAGAAATGTTTCAGAGGAGGAGGCTAAAGAGACATGCCAACTAACTGTAGTATCTACTCTCAGATATTCAATCAGGGAAGGGGATTTAACCCAAGGACATAATAAGATCAACGAATAAGACTAGACGATCAACGGCAGCTTAAAGCACTGGCTCAAGGTCAATTTCTAAAGTTGACACCACAAGAAAAATATTCTTGGAAAATACCGAAGTATTCAGGGTGAAGGTCATGACATGTGTAACTTACCTTCAGATTGTTTAGGGAAAAAATTATGCATGTACACATATGTGTATGCGTGTCCATTTGTGTGTGTGCATACTGGCGGGGACAAATGATAAAACGATAAAACAAACGGAGTAAAATGTTAGCAATAGGTAAATCTTTTTTATTTTCGGTGGTGGGGGAGGCACACAGCTTGTGGAATTTTAGTTTCTGCACCAGGGATTAAGCCTGGGGACTCAACAGGGGAAAATGTGGAGTCCTAACCACTGGGGACTTCCCTGCTGGCTTAGCAGTAAAGAAGCCGCCTGCAGTACAGGAAACGCAGGAGACTCAGATTCAATCCCTGGGTCGGTAAGATCCCCTGGAGAAGGAAATGGCTACCCACTCTAGTAAACTTGCCTGGAAAATTCCACAGACAGAGGAGCCTGGCAGGCTACAGTCCATGGGATCACAAAAAGTCGGACACGGCTGAAGTGACTGAACAGCAACACCACCACCACTGGACTGCCAGGAAATTCCCAACAATAGGTAGATCTTGGCAAAAAGAATAAAGATGTTCTTTGAACTATGTTTTATTTTTACAACTTTTCATAAAAGTTGGAATTATTTCCAACTTTTAAAAATATATATTTTAATTAAGGAGGTCCAAGATGGCCACATTACCACCTAGAATGGTCACTTCTGCTCCCACTTTCTTCTGAGCTCCCAGCCGGGCCCCTCCCATTCACCCAGAGGCAGCATAAAAACAGGACCGTTCAGCCTGCAATCCTGTTGACTCTCACACCCAGGCTGTGCCTGTTTGGAAGGTGTCCAAGCCCAGCATGTGATGGCCTTGTTCCCCGTGGCCACCTGACACTCGCCCAGGGCATGGGGTAGGTCAGTCACCGCTCACACTTCACCTCCACCTTCAGCCGGAGGCATTATTCCACACAGTTGGTCCACTGCAGTACAGAGTTTGAGGGGCCTTTTGTTCCCCTGAGTTTGGAGAAACCCTCTCAAAATCACCAGAAACTTCCTGTAGACCGGGCTTCCTCACACAGGGGTGGCTGGTACGTGGAGGGATCGAGATGGGAAGTGGAGCAATACATCAGGAAGGCCTTTATTCTGTTTTAACAGGAAAGTAGAATTTATTGGTGAGTGTGATAAGAAGGGGACAGCGCCAAGGCTCTCCTGAGCACAAGGCCTACCATTTGCCCAGGGGCAACAATTAAGGATGTGTTTGACCACAGTCATCTGGGATGAGCCACTTTTCTGTCACCATGTTTTCAAATTCATCTACATTAAACTTAGTAAGTCCCGGGACTTCTCCAATGGTCCGGTGGCTAAGACTTGGCACTCCCAAGACAGGGGACCTGGGTTCAATCTCTGGTCGGGGAACTGAGATCCCGCATAATACAACTAACAGTTCACATGCTACAACTAAAGATCTTGAATGCCACAACTAAGACCTGCCCGATGCAGGCAGATAAATAGATTTTTTAAAAATAATTAATAAACTCAGTAAACCCCCCACTTCTTGGAGACAGGGATCTTCTGGTGGCCAGGGAACTTGAATCGGGCCATGAACAGAGTCTCAGGGCTTCCCTGGTGGCTCAGCAGCAAAGAATCTGCCTGCAAAGCAGAAGCCACAGGAGACACGGGTTCGATCCCTGGCTGGGAAAGATCCCCTGGAGGAGAACATGGCAACCCACTGCAGTATTCTTGCCTAGAGAATCCTATGGACAGAGGATCCCAGCAGGCTACAGTCCATGGGGTCACAAAGATTTGGACACATCTGAGCAACTTAGCACACACCAGGGCCTCAATCACATGCTCCTTGCTCTGCAGCTTGGTACAGATGGACATTATAATTTGGCCAGTGTGGACCCTGGTCACTGGGTCCTGGCACTTTCCAAAGGCACCGTGCATACCTGTCTGGAGCCTATCAGAGCCTAAGAGCACAGAACAGCATCTTGTTGATGCAGGTGATGTGAAGGGGTGGAGCCACACTTGGATGTGAAAGCTATCTTTGCCACAGCTTTTCACCATGTACGTGTTGGCACACACAGAGGCAGCCTCTGGGGCCTCGGAGGACAGCTACCTATCCTCATCAGACACTGTGTGCCCACAGAGTGGGAACTCATCCACTTTTGCCTTCTTCTACCCTAGGTCAAAGATGTGGATCTTGGCATCAGGGACATTTCAGCAGAAGTGAGACTCTGGGTTCAGCTTGTTTTCATGTTACCAGTAACACCAGGCAGGGCAGAAGCTCATGGCAACAGCAGGATCTTCAGTGGGCGTGCCAAAGGGAAAGCGTCATCAGAGAGACTTTTTGTTTGTTTGTTTGTTTGTTTTTCTTGGCAGCACTATGCAGCACGTGGGATCTTAGTTCGCTGAGCAAGGATGGAACCCACTCCCCCTACATTGGAAGCATGTAATTTTAACCACTGGACCACCAGGGAAATCCCAGGAATTTTTGTTTGTTTGTTTTGTTTTGTTTTTCAACAAAGGGGCATCCTGAATGAGATCTTCTGGAAATGTAGGATTTGTATTAGTTTAGAAGAGAAAGAGATTTCATGTAGCCCACAGTGTGCCCAGTGCTTAGGGGCTGAAAAGAAATTGACCCACGAGGACAGTGGAGGCTGGGCACTGCCTACAGGCCATTGGCCATGGGAGCCCGGGCTGGTCCAAGGGGGCTCCTCCCCTCTGATGTGGCCACAACAGCCAAAGGACACATCACCCGTCACCCCCAGGTGAATAAGGAGGGACGTGACTCCACTTGCAAGAAGGGCCTGGGGCTGAGTCAGGGCCCACATACAATTCTGCCCCAATCCTGCCCCACCCAGGGCAAAGGCCAGTCCCCTAAATGGGTGGGGGACCATGGAGGGAGACATTTGGGGTAAGAGGTTAGGAAACTTGCAAGATCCTGTCTCTCTCACCATCAAAATAAAGGAAGTGTCTGGGAGTTTGTTGTGTGGGTGTGAGTGCAGATGTGAAAGTGGGCATGAGTGTATGCGTGCGTACTGACTGGCCACTCGGCCATTCTGACCATCCTACAAGAGCACAGGGTGGGGGTAGGGAGACGAGGGGCCAACATTCCCCCTCAGGACATCATACAGCACTTTGGGGCCACTCTTTTAGGAAAAATTGGCCCCTGAGGGAGTGAGGTGAGGCCTTGTCTACCCCTAACACAATCTTGCAGACCCAGGGTCCCCAAAGGATCTGAGGCTGGCAGGAGGTAGAAGAAGCCACAGCCTGGGAGATAGTGCCCTCCTGTCCCTAAACTGATGAGGCAGTCTGAGCCCGGGTTGGAAAAGAATTTCCAGACAAAGAGCATTTTGGAAGGAAAGGAGTTTAAAAAGAACAAAGAGCAGAGATAACAAGGGCACTGTGAGTGCAGTGGGCCGACCTCCTGACAGACCAGGAAGAGGCCACAGTTTTTGTGGGTTAATTGTCAATTTTTATAGCCTCAAGACAAAGAAAATTCTTGCCAGAAGGTTGACATTAGGTGATTGGTTAGGATAACCCACTCCAGTATTCTTGATTGAGGGACAGAGGAGCCTGGTGGGCTATAGTCCATGAGGTTGCAAAGAGTCAGACATGAATGAAGCAACTTAGTATGCAGGGTGATTACTGGAGTGGGCATCTTTGCCTACTTTTCAACATAAAGCTTGTTAGTGATGATCGGGGCTTTTGGCAAGAGTTACAAAGGGGCTCATTTAGCTTCAGAGGTGACCTTGGTTCTGGGCTCCTCTTCTTGGCCGTGGTACAAGGCCTCACACCTGTGGCCTTGGGGCAAGACTCAATGTAAACCACGTAGCTTGGTGATCCTGATGGGCAGAGGGTGAGGTGCTACAGGAAGGCCCCAAGACAGGTCTGGGGCAGGTTTGTTGTTCAGTTGCTCAGTCACGTCCAACTCTTTATGACCCCATGGACTGCAGCATCCCTGGCTTTCCTGTCCATCACCAACTCCCAGAGCTTGCTCAGACGCATGTCCATCGAGTTGGTGATGCCATCTAACCAACTCATCCTCTGTCATCCCCTCCTCCTGCCTTCAATCTTTCCCAGCATCAGGGTCTTTCCCAATGAGTCAGTCTTTTGCATCAGGGGGCCAAAGTATTGGAGTTTCAGCTTTAACATCAGTCCTTCCAATGAATATTCAGGGTTGATTTCCATTAGGATTGACTGCTTTGATCTCCTTGCAGTCCAAGGGATTCTCAAGAGTCTTCTCCAACACCACAGTTCAAAAGCATCGATTCTTCAGCGCTCAGCCTTCTTTATGGTCCAGCTCTTACATTCATACATGACTACTGGAAAAACCATAGTTTGACTAAATGGACCTTTGTTGGCAAAGTAATGTTTCTGCTTTTTAATATGCTGTCTAGGTTTGTCATAGCTTTTCTTCCAAGCAAGCATCTTTTAATTTCATGGCTACCAAACACCATCTTCAAGAAAATAGTCTGTCACTGTTTCCTTTGTTTCCCCGTCTATTTGCCATGAAGTGACGGGACTGGATGCCTTGATCTTAGTTTTCTGAGTGTTGAGTTTTAAGCCAGCTTTTTCACTCTCATCTTTCACCTTCATGAAGAGGCTCTTTAATTCCTCTTCGCTTTAGGTCATAAGGTTGGTGACATCCTGGGGCATGTTGGAAGGGCATCTGAGACCTGCCAGACATGCCTGAGGCTGGGTCACGGGGCTTGAGAGCCACAGGCAGGGGCAGGCTCCACCCCTGACAGAGACCCACACCTCTCCTTGCTGTGATCAGGAGAGACAGGAGGGGACTAGGTAGGATGAGTGCCGGCTTGCACAGAGGGTCAGGGCAAAGGGAAGCTGCACGAGAGTCAGAGATATGGTGCATTTCAGTATTACGTGCCGTATTTTCTTGCACATAAATCCGTCTAGTCAGACACTGTGCATTCATTAAGTGTCTACTTCATGCCAAGCTTCTGCTAGAAGCTGGATTTAAAACTATGAAGAGGGCTTCCTTGGTGGTCCAGTGCTCAAGAATCCACCTGCCAATGCAAGGGACACAAGTTCAATCCCTGGTCCAGGAAGATCCCACATGCCACAGAGCAACTAAGCCTGAGCATTATAACTATTGCAGCCGTTGTGGCCTAGAGGCTGAGAACCGCAGCAAGAGAAGACACTGCAATGAGAAGACACTGCAATGAGAAGCCCTCATACCGCAACTAGAGATTAGACCTGCTCTCAGTAACTGGAAGACAATGGCACCCCACTCCAGTACTCTTGCCTGGAAAATCCCATGGACGGAGGAGCCTGGTAGGCTGCAGTCCATGGGGTCGCTAAGAGTCGGACACGACTAAGCGACTTTACTTTCACTTTTCACTTTCATGCATTGGAGAAGGAAATGGAAACCCACTCCAGTGTTTTTGCCTGGAGAGTCCCAGGGACAGGGGAGCCTGGTGCGCTGCAGTCTATGGGGTCACACAGAGTCAGACACGACTGAAGTGACTTAGCATAGCATAGCATAGCAGCAACTAGAGAAAGCCTGCACACAGCAGTGAAGTACTCAGTGTAGCCAGAAATAAAATAAAAATTTTAGAGAAACTATGAAGTGTTACCTGCCCTTAAGTAGCTGACAGTCCAAGAAAGAAGACAAACAACGCTCATTAATAGGAAACAGTGAAACGAGAAACCTACTGGCTCAGTGGTAAAGAATCCAACTGCAATGTCAGAGACTTGGTTTCGATCCCTGGGTCAGGAAGATCCCCTGGAAATGGAAATAGCTACCCACTCCAGTATCTTACCTGGGAAATTCCATGGACAGAGGAGCCTGGCTTGTTACAGTCCATGGGATCACAAAAGAGTCGGACACGACTTAGTAACTAAACATGCCCAGAGAACCCAGGGGAGGTCAGGGACGGCTTCCTGGAGGAGGAATTAGCCACTCAAGGGCTGCCTCCAAGGGTGCTGATCGACAGCCTGGCAAGCATGTGGGAGTCACAGACATGCTTGATTGGGGTACAGAGTTGGGGTGTCAGCTGGGGCTCACTGTGGCCAGCTTTCCAGGCCACACTAACAGGTGGAGACTTTCTCTGGGAGGTGATGAGAGCAAAGGAGTGTAAGAGAAGAATGATCTGGTCCCATGTACCCAGGGGTGGATTGCCACGGCTCAGGGTGGAGGAAGACACATGAGAAGGGTCAGCCAGGAGTCAGAGGCCAGTTTAGTGCTTCTCAACCTTCAATATGCATGTGAATCATCCAGGAGTCTAGTTAAAATGCAACTTCTAGGGGGCAGGGGGTTCAGGATAGGGAACACATGTACACCCAAGACTGATTCATGTCAATGGCAAAACCACTACAATATTGTAAAGTAATTAGCTTCCAATTAAAATAAATAAATTTTTAAAAAATAAAGAAGAAAATAAATAAATAAATAAAATGCAACTTCTGACTCAGGAGGTATGGGGTAGGTCCCAGGAGTCTGCATTGCTCACAAGGGCTCAGATAGTTGCATGATGCCCATCTCACTATATTTCAGTGACAAGAGTGGAGCCTTAGCTGGCAAGTTGGAATGACTAAGGGAGTTTTAAAACCTCTGACATATGACTTACCTGGTGGTCCAGTGGTTGAGAATCTGCCTACCAATGCAGGGGATGAGGGTTCAATCCCTGGTCAAGGAACAAAGATCCCACATGCCTCAGGGCAACTAAGCCTGCGAGCCACAACTAGAGAAGCCCATGTGCCACAACAAGACCCAGAGCAGCCAAAAGAAAAATAAATAAATTAAAATGAAGTCTCTAGTGAATGGGAAGCAGTCAGGCAAGGGCAGGTGGGCACATTGAAGCCAAGGATGGCCAAAGCCAGTGCTGAGTAACAGCCTAGTGGGGGGACCCCTCCCTCTCTGAGAGTTTCATGGAACTGGTCTAGGGTAGGATTCAGCCATGGGGCATTTTTGCTCCCTGGGTGACTCTGTGTGTTAGTTGCTCAGTCATGTCTGACTCTTCACAACCACAAAAGTAGCCCGCCAGGACTGTAGCCCTCCAGGTTCCTCTGTGCATGGGCTCGTCCAGGCAAGAATAATGGAGTGGGTGGCCATTTCCTTCTCCAGGAGGTCTTCCTGACCCAGTGATTGAACTCAGGTCTCCTGCATTGTAGGCATGTTCTTTACCTTCTGAGCCACCAAGGTGACTCTAATATATAACAAAATTTCAGGACCTCGGCTTTTAAAAGTCATTCAACACATCCAGCCAACGATAGACGTAATGAGTGCAAGAGGAAGCTGAGATCACCCTACCTTGGGAGTCTCATGCCTCTGGAAATATTCAGTGTCTGGATAGGACTGACTGTGTCCCAAATTCATTTTCTCATTTGCTTCTCACCTCAGCCCTGTGATGTAGATATTATCACCATGATTATTATCCTCTTTTTCTAGAGAGGCCAACAAAGGCTGGGCTGGGTGAAGGACTTGCTCTAGAACCTCACTCACTCCTTGGAGGCTTCACCTGTCCTTTCACCGCCCCTCCTTCTAAAGGTCAGCCGCCACCACAGACAACATGAGCACTGTTTGTTTTTTTTTAATATTTATTTATTCTGCTGCACCAGGTCTTAGTTGCAGCACACGGAATCTCTGATCTTCATTGCAGCACTCAGGATCTTTAGTTGTGACATTAAAACTCTTAGTTGCAGCATGTGGGATCTAGTCTCTGGACCAGGGATCGAACCCTGGCCCCCTGCATTGGGAGTGCGGATGGAGTCTTAGTTACTGGACCACCAGAGAAGCCCACCAGCAGTGGGTTGGTAGGAAGATTTAGCGGCAGGGGTGGGGGGAGATTCACTTCCTAGCGCGTTCTCTGTAGCCTGCCCTTGGGAATCAGTCACCACTCCATTGCAGTTTGTGGGGGCAAAGGAGGAAAACAGTCACCTCCCTTCTGGGGCTACTGGTCCCTCTTACACTTGACCCATTAGCCAGATGCACTTCAGGGGTAAGAACAGAAATGCCCAGGAATTGTCAGGAGTTCAGCCCAAGGTAGAAATGAGCAGAGGGTAGGAGAGAAGGGTCATATCCCAATGTTTTATTGTTTTATCATCTGGTAAATCCTTCTGAAGCCTGGCCAGGCCCCACATCTCATATAGAATTGTTACGGGAAGCACACTGATTGAAACCGCCCACCCTGGCCAGGCACCATAGTAACCATTTGCATGAGTTGTTTTATGACAGGAGATCCTGATAAGGAATACGGAACTAATAAGCCGCCACCAACCGGAAGAATTTGGGAAAGGTCAAAAGGAGACAACGCGTGTCCATCCACTTCCCAGAATCCCTCCCTCTAGCATCCATCTTGGCTGAGTGATGCGTACACCACCAGGAAAGACTCTGAGTTAGAATGATTGATCAAAGACCACCCGGAAACTAATCCCATCACCATCAAACCCAAGACTGTGAGCCACACAGCAGAGCAGTTCTCCTGGGTTCCCTTACCCTACTGCTCTGCACCTGGGCCCCCTTTCCCAATAAAATCTCTTGCTTTGTCAGCATTTGTGTCTCCTTGGACAATTCATTTCTGAGTGTTAGACAAGAGCCCAGTTTTGGGCCGTGGAAGGGATCTGCCTTCCTGCAACAGAATCGGGCAGGACTCAAGTGGATGGGAGGTCAGCTTGTCTAATAGGCCGTGTTCCTAGAATGACCACCCCTCCTGCACACAGTGTTTTGTGTCATCAACCAGTCCCCCAGGGAAATGAGACTTGCTTTAGAAAACCACTTGGTTTTGCAGATCAAGTCATGAAAATGTACATTTCCTTGGAACCATCCTGTTCTGAGAATCCATCCTAAAAGTATACAGAAAACAGAAAAAGCTAAATGCAAGAAGAGGATTCACGGATGGGGGACAGATAAATTAAGAGTTTGAGATTAACATATACACACTGTGTGTGGGTGTGTGAGAATTGCTCAGTCGTGTCCAACTCTTTGCGACCCCATGAACTATAGCCCACCAGGCTTCTCTGTCTGGAATTTTCCTAGCAAGGAAAATTTCTGGGCAAACAACAGGAGTGGGTTGCCATGCCCTTCTCCAGGGGATCTCCCCAACCCAGGGGTCAAACCAGGATCTCCCACATTGCAGGCAGATTCTTTACCATCTGAATCACCAGAGAAACTCCATACACACTTTACTATGTATACAACAGAAAATAGATAAGCAATAAGGAGCTACTGTATAACCCAGGGAACTATACTCAATATTTTGCAATAACCTATCAGGGAAAAGAAACTGAAAAAGAATCACTTTGCTGTACACCTGGAACTAAATAACATTGTAAATCAACTCTACCTTAATTTAAAAAAAAGAGAGAGAGAATTTATGAAAAATCAAAGGCTCCTTCAATGTCCATCTAGAGAAGAGGAGACTCGGTTATTTATAAATTATTACACAAACTTTGCTAATTGTGCTCAAGAAGATTAACTCAGAAAATGTGAAAATGCTTTTCCCACATGGGGAAAAGAAAATCAGAACCCCAAATTGCATTTGCACAGGCTTGTCAACCATTAACAAATCACATACACAAAGGATGAAAAAAATAATTCAAATGAAGAGTGGCTTAACATGCATATGAATCACCCAGGGGAGGGTCTGGGTAAAATGCAGGACCGTATTTAATTTTTTATCTTTGGTATCTTTATTTCAATAATAAAATTTCAACTACATAAAATGACATAGAAATTTCAAGAAATGTTTATGCTAACTGAAAAAAGAACAGAAAATGATGTATAGATTAAGATTCTCTGTTTTTTGAGTAAAACCTCTTTTTTTTTCCTTTATGCATATTGTGAGCACCTGCCCTGAACTGCCTTGGGGCATTAAGGGATGACTTAATGCCTGTACCATTCACCCTACCCCCACCACTCCCATCCCCACCACGCCCATCCCCCCCAACCCCTCCATATTCACCTTCTCCCACAACCTCCCACACAAGCCAATCAATACTGCCCACAATGTCCAGACACAGCCATCCAGAGGGACAGGAAAGCACGTCTGTTGGGATAAGGGCAATTCCAGAAGGTGATGCCCACCAGCCTCTTGAAAAGTGAGCAGGAGCTTCCCCGGAGATCATATGAAAAATTCCTGGCCAAGCAACTGCACCTGTAAAAGGGGGAAAGAGGGGTCATGAACCCACAACTGTTCCCAGGGCCCACAGCGGGTGGGGGAGGGGGCAAGACCAGATTAGGAAGGTTCCTGTGCCCTAATAAAAGAGCTTGACCTGGACTCCGCAGGTGGTGGGGAGCCCTGGCAGCGTTTTGAGCAGGATGAGGTGTCAAAGCCGCTCTGGTGTCAGAGCAGGGGAGGCTGGGCAGGCTAGGATGAGGGGAGCTGCCAAGCTGACCGCCATGGCCCAGGCAGGAGCTGTGAGCGCCTGGATTCATGAGGAGGGGGTAAGGGAGAGCTGGCCAGGGAGTCACTGGGCTCATCAGGACCTGGGGACTGATTAACCGAAGGGGATCTGGAGGGAAATGAGGATGAGACACTGAGAAACCAGGGAGTATATGACCACCAAACCAGAAATATCAGCAAGAAGGGCAGGGCCTTGTTAAGACAAAGCCTTCATCCACAAACTAGAGAGAGCATTCGGGCTCCACCAGCGCTGACCTGACACCCTTGGGGCCTGATATATCTCAGAAGTCAGTATTTTCTGAGTCTAAGGAGGTAATACATGATTTACTGTATATATGCATGATCACACACTTGCTGGGGTCTGGTGCAACAGCCCATAATCTAATACATTAGCATTCCTGCTGCCAAGCCATGAATATTCATTCACACGAAGTAGGTCCACAAAGACAATAAACAACCTCAGGTCAGGTCAATCAAGGCTGCCACCAAATGAGTTTGAAATCCTTTGGGTATGGGGAAGTGAGATTGAGGATGAGGGATGTTGCTTGAGCAACTATGGTAGCTGAAGACCCAGTGGCAGGTGGGCCCCTCAGAGAGACAGGAGCAGAAGAAAGCTGAGCACAGAGTCCTGGCAACAACCATGTGGGGGCCGAGGCAGGAGAGGACCCAGCAAAAGAAGCTGAGAGGGAGCTGCCAGATTTACAGGGAAGAAGTAGGAGGAAGGGCTGTCCCAGCAACCCCAGAAGGAAAGAAGGAACCATGAGCAGTGACAGTGCTACAGAAAAACCAGGGGCAGAAAAGGCCCAAGGTCACAGGACTGGAGACTTGGACCCTGTGGGATGTCAGTGGCAAGAGGTAGTAGCAGTAGAATGAGGGCAGAGGGCAGGGAAGGGGGAGCCACAGGTGAAGACCTCCTTTTGCAGGAACCAACTGGACATGGAACAACAGACTGGTTCCAAATAGGAAAAGGAGTACGTCAAGGCTGTATATTGTCACCCTGCTTATTTAACTTATATGCAGAGTACATCATGAGAAATGCTGGGCTGGAAGAAACACAAGCTGGAATCAAGATTGCTGGGAGAAATATCAATAACCTCAGATATGCAGATGACACCACCCTTATGGCAGAAAGTAAAGAGGAACTAAAAAGCCACTTGATGAAAGTGAAAGAGGAGAGTGAAAAAGTTGGCTTAAAGCTCAACATTCAGAAAACGAAGATCATGGCATCCAGTCCCATCACTTCATGGGAAATAGATGGGGAAACAGTGGAAACAGTGTCAGACTTTATTTTGGGGGGCTCCAAAATCACTGCAGATGGTGACTGCAGCCATGAAATTAAAAGACGCTTACTCCTTGGAAGGAAAGTTATGACCAACCTAGATAACATATTCAAAAGCAGAGACATTACTTTGCCAACAAATGTCATCTAGTCAAGGCTATGGTTTTTCCTGTGGTCGTGTATGGATGTGAGAGTTGGACTGTGAAGACGGCTGAGCACCGAAGAATTGATGCTTTTGAACTATGGTGTTGGAGAAGAGTCTTGAAAGTCCCTTGGACTGCAAGGAGATCCAACCAGTCCATTCTAAAGGAGATCAGCCCTGGGATTTCTTTGGAAGGAATGATGCTAAAGCTGAAACTCCAGTACTTTGGCCACCTCATGCCAAGAGTTGACTCATTGGAAAAGACTCTTGATGCTGGGAGGGATTGGGGGCAAGAGGAGAAGGGGACGACAGAGGATGAGATGGCTGGATGGCATCACTGACTCGATGGACGTGAGTCTGAGTGAACTCCGGGAGTTGGTGATGGACAGGGAGGCCTGGCGTGCTGCGATTCATGGGGTCGCAAAGAGTCGGACATGACTGAGCGACTGATCTGATCTGATCTGGCCAAAAAAGCAATGAGACTGGGTTACAGAATTAGACTGATGGTGCGGCTGCAGGACCTGGGGTCTCGATGAGTGACAGAGAAGATGAAGGACAGAAAGTGAGTTCAAAGACACTGCAGCACTATTTACAATAGCCAGGACATGGAAGCAACCTGGGTATCCATTGACAGATGAATGGATAAAGAAGATGTGGTACATATGTACAATGGAATATCACTCAGCTATTAAAAGGAATGAAATTGGGTCATTTGTAGAGATGTGGATGGACCTAGAGTCTGTCATACAGAGTGAAGTAAGTCAGAAAAAGAGAAACAAATATTGTGTATTAATGCATAATGTGCAGAATCTAGAAAAATGGTACAGATGAACCTATTTGCAGGGCAGGAATAATGACACAGATGTAGAGAACAAATATGTGGACAAGGGGAAGGTAGGATGAACTGGGAGATGAGCATTTACACATAGACACTGCGTGCATGCTTAGTCGCTCAGTTATGTCCAACTCTTTGCAATCCTATAGACTGTAGCCCACCAGGCTCCTCTGTCCATTGGATTCTCCAGGCAAGAATACTGGAGTGGGTTGTCATGCCCTCCTCCAGGGGATCTTCCCAACACAGAGACTGAACCCAGGTCTCCTGCATTGCAGGCAGATTCTTTGCCATCTGAGCCACTAGGGAAGCTCATATAGACATTACCATGTGTAAAACAGATAGCTAGCAGGAAGCTGTTGTATAGCACAGAGTGCCCAGCTCTGTACTCTGTGATGACCTACAGGGGTGGGATGGGGGTGGGAGGGAGGTCCAAGAGGTAGTAGATATATGTATACATATAACTGAGAGACAGGGAAGCCTGGCATGCTGCTGTCCATGGGGTCCAAATAGTCAGACACAAAGGAATGGCTGAACAACAGCAATAGCTGATTCACTTCATTGTGTAGTAGAAACTAATACAACATGGTAAAGCAATTATACTCCAATAAAAAAAATTTCAAATGGCATCCACTGAAAGACATGTATAAGAATGTTCGTGGCATCTTTATTCACAATAATCCCCAAACTGGAAACAACCTGAAGGCCCATCAAGACCAGAAAAGACAAACAGTGACTTATCCATCCAATGGGGTTAGAAGGAGAATAAACTGTATTGCCCACAATAACTTGGGAATTTCACGGACACAATGTCAAGCATAAGAACTCATGTATTGGGACTCCTCTGGTGGTGCACTGGATAAAAATCTGCCTGCCAATGCAGGGGACACAGTTTTGATCCCTGGGGCAGGAGGATTCCACATGCCCTGGGGCAGCTAGGCCCGTGCTCCACAACTATTGGAGCCTGTGCACCTAGAGCCTGTGCTCTGCAGCAGGAAAGGCTAGTGTAAAAGGGAAGCCCGTGCACTGCAACTTGAGAGTGGGCCCCAGCTGCAGAAACTAAAGAAAGCCGGAGTGCAGCAACGAAGACCCAGAGCAGCCAGGAATAAATAAATAAATAAAAATTTTAAAAAGAGAAGGAACTCATATATTTTACTGTCTGTACATTACACCTCAAAGAAAAAAGTTAAGGATGATGGACTTGAGGGTTTCAGATGAGAAACAGTGTAGGAGAGGACCAGGCCCTGCAATCCAGGGCTGAAGCAGATCCCAGGGAGGCTGATGGAGTCTGAGAAAGGAGGGAACCACGTGCCCCCTGGACAACTGAGCCCCTCAATAGTGACAAGATTGTAGGGACTTCCCTGGTGGTCCAGTGCCTAAGACTCTGAGAGTCAAATGCAGGGGGCATGGGGTTGATTCCCAGTTGGGGAGCTAAGATCCCAAGATCCCACATGCCCTGTGGCACAAACAAAAATTTACAAAAAACAAAAGCAAAAAATAAAACAGTGACAAGACGTGAAACAGCTATGAAAACCTACTTTGCAAAGTGGGTGGCACTGTATTCAGTTCAGTTCAGTTCAGTCTATCAGTCGTGTCTGACTCTTTGTGACCCCATGAACTGCAGCACACCAGGCCTCCCTGTCCATCACCAACTCCCAGAGTTCACTCAAACTCATGTCCATCGAGTCAGTGATGCCAATCAGCCATCTCATCCTCTGTCGTCCCCTTCTCCTCCTGCCCCCAATCCCTCCCAGCATCAGAGTCTTTTCCAATGAGTCAACTCTTGGCATGAGGTGGCCAAAGTACTGGAGTTTCAGCTTTAGTATCATTCCTTCCAAAGAAATCCCAGGGCTGATCTCCTTCAGACTGGACTAGTTGGATCTCCTTGCAGTCCAAGGGACTCTCAAAAGTCTTCTACAACACCGCAGTTCAAAAGCATCAATTCTTCGGCGCTCAACCTTCTTCACAGTCCAACTGTCACGTCCATACATGACCACAGGAAAAACCGTATTATTAATGGTTTATTCAATGAAACTGCCGGTTCCAGCTGCTTCCTCCCTGTCTGGCCCAGGTCTGGCCCCCAAATCCACTGCAGCTTCTGTTGGGCAACACTGTGGACACCTCCCCACACACACAGTGCACACACACACCGCACACCACGTGGCACACTCTCACAAGGACCAAACCTGGATAAAGGCTTTAGTGACACCATATCAGTGGAGTAGCCCTGGCTGGCCCACTACAGCTGAGGTCCTCTAGGACCAGCCTGGTCACACTGGGCTCCTTTTCCTCTGAACTGAGCTCCTCTCTAAGGGACTTCCAGCTCTCAGGCACATTCAGTGTCCCCTGTCTGCTCACCAGTCTCTCGGGTCCTCCATGTATGTGACCCAGGACAGACCCGGCAGGCCACAGGGGACCATGAACAATAGCTGCCAGGCACAGCAGTTATCCTCAGCCAAGACTGTTGTTGTTTTTGTCACTAAGTTGTGTCCAACTCTCTTTGACCCCATGGACTATAGCCCACCAGGCTCCTCTGTCCATGGGATTCTCCAGGCAAGAATACTGAAGTAAGTTGCCATGCCCTTTTCCAGGGGATCCTCCTAACTCAGGGATCAAACCTGCATCTCCTGCTTGGTAGTGGTTCTTTATCACTGAACCACCTGGGAAGCTAAGATTATATCCATCCAAAAATGGATAGTCTCTGTGGCGCAATCGGTTAGCGTATTTGGCTATTAATCAAAAGGTTCATGGTTCGAGCCCACCCAGGGACGAATTGGCTTGGACTCTAGCCATGTCTCAACTGTTGGGCTTACCTTGTGGCTCAGCTGGTAAAGAATTTGCCTGCCACGTGGGAGACTTGGGTTTGATCGCTGGGTTGGGAAGATCCCCTGGAGAAGGGAAAGGCTACCCACTCCAGTATTCTGACCTGGAGAATTCCATGGACTGTATAATTCATGGGGTCGCAAAGAGTCGGAACAACTGAGCAACTTCACTTTCATACTTTCACTTTCTTTCAAAAATGGGTAGGACACTTACTTCCTGAGTCTTCATTTTCTCTTCAATAAAACAACTAGGTCCCAGTTAATTTTTAAGGGAGATACGTTAGACAGGCATCATACATTTCTCAAATTCAGTCTAAGCTAAAGGCAGGCAGCAACCCAGCTCCTGGCTGTGAGGCTCCAAGTTCAGGCAGGGTGCATCCCAGGAGTTTGGGCAGCACAAGCTAAGCCCTGTGCAAAGATTCTAGGTCGGCAGGAGAGTGACCTAATTAAACACACAGGCTTATTCTTAGATGAGGAGCCCCAATTAAGGCCCCTGGGCAGCCACAGCGCAAAGGCACAGCCCTAGAAGTGACCGGAATAATTCTTATTTTTAAACAGCAGTTACTTACTTCTGATTATAAAACTAGCACATATTCATCAGAGCACGTTTGGAAAATACAGAAAATACAGACAAGAAAATGCTACCCAGAGATAGCCACTGTTTTTCCTTATTTCCTCATGGGTATGGAAATATTTACACGTTTGACTTTTGGGGGGAATATATATTCACATAATGTAAGTGAAAAAAAGAGACAAAAATAAACAGTGTGATCCTAAATTTGTTAGAATTGTCATAGGGATAAAGTTTCCTATCTTGTTTCTTTCACTCAGTACTAAAATACAAACATCTCCTCTATCTCATTAAATATTCAGCTACTTGATTTAGTTTTAGATTTTTGTGTGTGTGAACCATTTTTAAAGTGTTTATTGATTTTGTTATGAGACTGCTTCTGATTTATGCTGTGGTCCCTTAATCCTGAGGTATGTGGGATCCTAGCTCCCTGAGCAGGGATTGAGCCCACACCCCCTGCATTGGAAGGCAAAGTCCCAACCACTGGACTGCCAGGAAGTCCACAGCTACTTGCTTTTTAATGACTGCATAGTGTCCATCATATAGAATAATGTATAGACTCTTCCCTTGTGATGGGGTATTGACATTGTTTCCAGTTTTTCAAATAACTTTACAGTGGACCTCTGCATACATCTCGAATTTTTTTCTTGGGCTAGATTTCCAGAAGTAAAATTTATTTAAGACTCTCATTATACATGACCAAAGGGCTTTCTGAACATTTGAAGCCATTGGCACTGCTATGAGCAAAGTTAGAGCCATCATTGTGCCTGTGGCATGTCTTGATTCTTGTAATAACAACCAGAACTCCTTTCTTAACTGGTGGTAGACTCAGATCCAACCCAGAGGCCAGTGTCAGCAGGTATCATTTCCTTAGAGTCACCTGGACTTTGTAACAAAGCACAATCCTGGCGTAAGTCAGCTTTCACTAGATGAGGCTGCTGTAACAAACAGTCCTAGAATTTTAGGGACTTACAATGAGGAAGCTTTCCCTCTCGCCCGAATTACTCATCAGATACGACTCAACTGTGGCTGCCTTCCATATGCCATCTTGTTCCAGGACCCAGGCTGAAGGAACCACCCCGACTCCATTCTCATGGTCAAGGACAAAGAGGCAGAACAAAGAAGCCCACCTTGGCTTTTGAGGCTTTGACACAGACATGGTGAGCATCACTCTCACTTCCGTTAGCCCAGGAAGGTGATCAATCCAGAGCCAGTGAGAGGAAGAAGTACCAATATATTCCTCCCACGGGGACAGAGCTCACATCCAAGTGTGCAGAACCCTCTACAGAGTAGACAGGAAATAACTGGGAGCAAGAATACAACTGACCAGGGACTTTCCTGGCAGTCCAGTGGTTAAGACTTCGAACTTCCAATGCAAGGGGCACAGGTTCAATCCCTGGTCGGGGATCTAGACACCCACATGCCTCATGCATAAATCGTGCTGTGTGGCACAGCCAAGAAAATTTAAAAATAAAAATTATATAGCCAACCACAGCTCTGAGCTCTCAGATACAAGGCTCCCAGCTTGCCATCACATCCTGGAATGTGACCTCTGGAATGTTTGGCAGGGAATTTCCCCAGTGGTTCAATGATTAAGACTCCATGCCTCCAGTGCCAGGGACCCAGATTCAACCCTCAGTTGGGGAACTAAGATCCCCAAAAGCCAGACAGTTCGGCCAAAAACAAAAAAGGAATGTTTGACAACCAGAATCCCTCTCCCTGTGGAAACTCCCATGCCCTAGAAAGCATCACCGGTAGTGCATGAAGGGGGTCACCTAGGTTTCAAATACAAGAAAATACATATGTGCTTGTATGTGTGTGTATTTATGTAATATACTTATAAGTGGCTCCATTAAAAATAGTAAAGATATACTGTTATATTTTCAAAAGTTAAAAGAAAAGCCTTATGTATAACAGGCTACTATTTCTTTTTTAAAGAGGGAGCATACTTACACTTAATACATACAATTTATGCTTATATATGCATAAAACATTTCCCAAAAGTCAGTAAGAAGCCAGTAGTTGTGGTTATTTTAAGAAAGTGAACTAAGGGACTGCGGGTGGAGAGGGGAGACTCTTCACTGTATACTCTTATTTACAATTTGATTTTTTTTCCTTGTGTTTATATTGCCTCCCTGTCTCCAAACTTTTTTATAAATCTTTTGGCTATGTTGCATGGCATGGGGGATCCTAGTTCCCCAACCAGGAATCAAATCACACCCCCTGCATTGGCAGCGCAGAGTCTTAACCACTGGACCACCAGGGAAGTCCCTCCAGATTTTTTTTAATTAGAATCTTTTAAAATTGTCCTTTCTCAATCTGCTCCCACCCATGTCACACAGACTCCCCATCTGTTCTTTCTTCATCTCTCCCACACCAGGAAATGCCCTAATTCCTATACCTCAGTTTTAGAAAGCAGAGTTCCCAGAAAGCACTGGAAAATCCAGAAAAGCAAATAGCAACAGGCCCCCGAATCTAGTTGTGCAGGTCATGCTCTGTTATGGGTGGCCAGTTAAGCCCCTTGGAGCAAGGTGAGGTTGAAGGATGGGGATAATTCTCTTGCAGGAGTCAGGAGTCTTGCACCCAGGAGGGAGCTAGAGAGATGGGGACAAAAGGAGATAGAAGGAAGGCAATAAAGTTTGTGAAGGAAGCTAATGGTGCCCCCAAGTAAGGACCCTCTAATGGCAGAGCTGCCTGTGTGCCACCGGCTGCCCTAACCCATGCTCTGTCCTCCCGACATCCCCAGTCCGCTCAAAATCTTCTGTAAAGCCCCCTCTACCGCACATGCTTGGGGCAAGCTAGTCCCTTTGTAGATACCTAAAGGGCTGAAATTTACCATCTGGAACCATGGAACAGGGCAGCATTCATAGAAACAATAGCTTACATCAGAGATAATATGAGAATACAATTTCCAGAGAAACAATGGAGATCCTGGGAAGTACTTCCGCTTTCTAGAAGGCATGGACTTTGGAGTCCAAACCAAGCTTCTTGTTGTTCAGTTGCAAAGTCATATCCAACTCTTTGCATTCCCATGGACTGCAGCACACCAGGCTTCTCTGTCCTTCACTGTCTCCTGGAGTTTGCTCAAACTCATGTCCATTGAGTCAGTGATGCCATCCAACCATCTCATCCCCAGTTGTCTCCTCCTCCTGCCCTCAATCTTTCCCAGCATCAGGGTCTTTTCCTATGAGTCAGTTCTTCACATCAGGTCGCCAAAGTATTGGAGCTTCAGCTTCAGCATCAGTCCCTCCAATGAATATTCAGGATTGATTTTCTTGACTGCTTTGATCTCCTTACAGTCCAAGGGACTCTCAAGAGTCTTCTTCAGCACCACACAGTTCAAAGCATCAATTCTTTGGCGCTCAGCCTTCTTTACAGTGCAGCTCTCACATCCAGTCCACATGACTGGATGGACCTCTGTTGGCAAAGTAATGTCTCTGCTTTTTAACATGCTGTCTAGGTTTGTCATAGCTTTTCTTCCAAGGATCAAGCATCTTTTAATTCCATGGCTGTAGTCACCATCTGCAGTGATTTCAGAGCCCAAGAAAATAAAGTCTGTCACTATTTCCTTTGTTTCCGCATCTATTTGCCATGAAGTGATAGGATCAGATGCCATGATCTTCCTTTTTTTTCAGTGTTGAGTTTTAATCCAACTTTTTTACTCTCCTCTTTCACCTTCATCAAGAGTTTCTTTAGTTCCTCTTTGCTTTCTGCCATAAGGGTGGTATCATCTGCATATCTGAGGTTATTGATATTTCTCCCAGCAATCTTAATTCCACCTTGTGCTTCATCCAGCCTGGCATTTAGAGTGATGTACTCTGCATAGAAGTTAAATATGCAGGGTGATAATATATAGCCTTGAAGTACTCCTTTCCTGATTTTGAACCAGTCCATTGTTCCAAGTCCAGTTCTAACTGTCCACGTCTGGTTCTAACTGTCCCTTTTTTGTTGTTGCTGTTTTAATTTGCAATTCCCATATGTCATTAAGAATTGCAAATTAAAACAACAAGAAAAAAAAAAAAAACAAGAAAAGGGACTTCCATGGCAGTCCAGTGATTAGGACTCTGAGCTTCCACTGCTGGGGGCCCAGGTCTGATCCCTGGCTGGGGAACTAAGACCCCCACAGGCCATGTGATGCAGCTGGAAATTATTATAAATAAATAAAACAAAGAGATATGACTACACAACAAATAGAATGACCAAAATCCAAAACACTAATACCACCAAATGCTGGCAAGGTTGTGGAGCAGAGGGAACACTCATTCATTGCTGATGGGAATGCCACATGGTACAGCCACTTCAGAAGACCGTTTGTCAGTTTTGTGTAAAACTAAACATACTTAGCATACAATCCAGTAATCATGCTTCTTAGTATTTGCCCAAATGAATTGAACATTTGTGTCCACACAGAAACCTGCACATGGATTTACATTACAGCTTTTTTCATAATTGCCAATACTTGGAAGCAACCAAGAGGTCCTTCAGTATGTGAACAGATAAACAGTCTCTTCCTTTGTCCAGACAATGGAATATAATTCAGTGCTAAAAAGAAATACACTACAAAGCCACAGAACAAGAACATTAGGTGAGAAACTAGGAAAGCCTGAATAAACTCCATAGACTTGTTAACAGTAGTTGGTCAATATAAATTTTCTGGGTTCAGTAATTATATAATGATTACAAAAGAAGTCAGTATTGGAAGAAGCTGGGAAACACGCATAAGAATGTCTCCATATTATCTTTGTAACTTGAAGTTTAAAATTATTTCCAAAAAAATTTTAAATTAAAGCAATGACAATAAAAAAAAAAGCCACAATAAAATATACCATGCGGGAAGCCAAAAGACACATGGCAAACTGTAGGAAAGGAGGCTTGCAATTCATATCACAGACAAAGGTCAAACCTCCCTAATACAGAAAGAGCTCCTAGAAGACTATCAATAACCCCAAAGAGAAAAATGCGCAAATACTTCAAAGAACAGAAACACAAATGACTTTCAAATGTAAAAAAAAAAAAAAAAGACTGTCAATGTAATATTCAAATCAACTATACTTCAGTAAATAATAATAATAAATTTTTATTTTAAATTTAAAAGATCATCAAACTCACTCACAAGAGAAGTGCAAATTAAAGCTACAGACACCAATTTTCACCTATTGGATTGGCAAAACTCCAACAAGTTGATAATACACGCAGTTGGTGAGGTTGTGGAGAAAGAGGAAACTTCACACATCCTTCACAATGGTGTAAATTGGTACAGCCCCTCTGGGAAGGCAATTTGGCAGCATCTTCAAAATTAAGAGAAATCTTTTGACCCAGCAGTTCCACTCTGACACTCCAGATTGACCTGTATACATCCAAATGACCACCTGGACAAGGGCATGGACCACCCTGCCACATTGTGTATCATTTCAGTCACTCAGTCTAAATCAGATAAACTCATCAATAGAGAGAGAGATCAGTTGCTCAGTCGTGTCCGAGTCTTTGCGACCCCATGAATCGCAGCACGCCAGGCCTCCCTGTCCATCACCAATTCCCGGAGTTCACTGAGACTCACGTCCATCGAGTCAGTGATGCCAT
>NW_011494592.1:1315698-1316253 GCF_000754665.1 Bison bison bison
CTTGACGAACTCCTTTTCCTATTTGGAACCAGTCTGTTGTTCCATGTCCAGTTCTAACTGCTGCTTCCTGACCTGCATACAAATTTCTCAAGAGGCAGATCAGGTGGTCTGGTATTCCCATCTCTTTCAGAATTTTCCACAGTTTATTGTGATCCACACAGTCAAAGGCTTTGGCATAGTCAATAAAGCAGAAATAAATGTTTTTCTGGAACTCTCTTGCTTTTTCCATGATCCAGCGGATGTTGGCAATTTGATCTCTGGTTCCTCTGCCTTTTCTAAAACCAGCTTGAACATCAGAAGGTTCACGATTCACATATTGCTGAAGCCTGGCTTGGAGAATTTTGAGCATTACTTTACTAGCGTGTGAGATAAGTGCAATTATGTGGTAGTTTGAGCATTCTTTGGCATTGCCTTTCTTTGGGATTGGAATGAAAACTGACCTTTTCCAGTCCTGTGGCCACTGCTGAGTTTTCCAAATTTGCTGACATATTGAGTACAGCACTTTCACAGCATCATCTTTCAGGATTTGGAGTAGCTCAACTGGAATTCCATCAC
>NW_011494592.1:1316829-1329513 GCF_000754665.1 Bison bison bison
TTCTGCTTCTGTTAGGTCCATACCATTTCTGTCCTTATCGAGCTCATCTTTGCATGAAATGTTCCTTTGGTATCTCTGATTTTCTTGAAGAGATCCCTAGTCTTTCCCATTCTGTTGTTTTCCTCTATTTCTTTGCATTGATCGCTGAAGAAGGCTTTCTTATCTCTTCTTGCTATTCTTTGGAACTCTGCATTCAGATGTTTATATCTTTCCTTTTCTCCTTTGGTTTTTGCTTCTCTTCTTTTCACAGCTATTTGTAAGGCCTTCCCAGACAGCCATTTTGCTTTTTTGCATTTCTTTTCTATGGGAATAGTCTTGATCCCTGTCTACTGTACAATGTCACGAACCTCATTACATAGTTCATCAGGCACTCTATCTATCAGATCTAGGCCCTTAAATCTATTTCTCATTTCCACTGTATAATCATAAGGGATTTGATTTAGGTCATACCTGAATGGTCTAGTGGTTTTCCCTACTTTCTTCAATTTAAGTCTGAATTTGGCAATAAGAAGTTCATGGTCTGAGCCACCGTCAGCTCCTGGTCTTGTTTTTGCTGACTGTGTAGAGCTTCTCCATCTTTGGCTGCAAAGAATATAATCAATCTGATTTCGGTGTTGACCATCTGGTGATGTCCATGTATAGAGTCTTCTCTTGTGTTGTTGGAAGAGGGTGTTTGTTATGACCAGTGCATTTTCTTGACAAAACTCTATTAGTCTTTGCCCTGCTTCATTCCATATTCCAAGGTCAAATTTGCCTGTTACTCCAGGTGTTTCTTGACTTCCTACTTTTGCATTCCAGTCCCCTATAATGAAAAGGACATCTTTTGGGGGTGTTAGTTCTAAAAGGTCTTGTAGGTCTTCATAGAACCGTTCAACTTCAGCTTCTTCAGCATTACTGGTTGGGGCATAGACTTGGATTACTGTGATATTGAATGGTTTGCCTTGGAAACAGAGATCATTCTGTCATTTTTGAGATTGCATCCAAGTACTGCATTTCGGACTCTTTTGTTGACCATGATGGCCACTCCATTTCTTCTGAGGGATTCGTGCCCACAGTAGTAGATATAATGGTCATCTGAGTTAAATTCACCCATTCCAGTCCATTTCAGTTCACTGATTCCTAGAATGTCGACATTCACTCTTGCCATCTCTTGTTTGACCACTTCCAATTTGCCTTGATTCATGGACCTGACATTTCAGGTTCCTATGCAATAGAGGACTAGTTAAATAAATAAGGTCCCTCCATAATAGAATATCATATATATATACACACAACCATGAAAACGAATGAGAAAACTCTCCATCTTCTCCAAGGTATGCCAATAACTAGCAAGGAAAAAATGTTGCAGAAATAATAAACTATATTCTGTGTAAAAAGAGAGGGGTAAGAATCCATATTTATTTCCTTGTATTTTCATAAAGAAATACTGGAAGGATATATAAGAAACTAAACACAAGGTTTCAGAGGATAGGAAAGGTGGTAGAAATAGCAGATACAAAATAAGGAACAAAGACAGACTTTTAACACCAACTTATATTTTTGGATTATGAGCCATGTAAATGTATCACTTATTCATAAAATTAAATTTAAAACTATTTTAAATAGTTTTAAAGGGCAATTTTCATACAAAAAAGGTGTGATTGTAAGTCAAAACAAAAATTATACCCCGAGTGAATGTCCCTGGTGGTCCAATGGTTAAGAATCCTCCTGCCAGTGCAAGGGACATGGGTTTGATCCCTGATCTGGAAACATCTCACATGCCTCAGAGCAAGTAATCCCATGGGCCACAACCACTGAGCCAGCATTCTAGAACTCTCACTCTAGAGAATCGCAGCTACTGAGCCTGAGTGCCTAGAGCCCCAGCACTGCAACAAGAGAGTAGCCCCCACTCGCTGCAAATAGAAAAAGCCTGGGCGCAGCAATGAAGACCTCACGCAGCCAAAAATAAAATAAAAATAAATTATATCCTGAGCAAAGCAGTCATTGCTTAGGATGAAAGATGTATTTTAAACTTTATAAGAATCTACTGTAGAACACAGGACACTCTACTCAGTGCTCTGTGGTCACCTAAATGGGAAGGAAATCCAAAAAAAGAGGGGCTTCCCTGGTGGTTCATATGGTAAAGAATTTGCCAGTAATGTGGGAGACCTGGGTTTGATACCTGGGTTGGGAAGATCCACTGGAGAAGGGAAAGGCTACCCGCTCCAGTATTCTGGCCTGGAGAATTCCAAGAGTTGTATAGTCCATGGGGTCGCAAAGAGTTGGACATGACTGAACGACTTTCACTCACTCTATGTACACTTTATGTATACATAAAGCTGATTCACTTTGCTGTACAGTAAAAACTAACACAATATTGTAAAACAATTATACTCCAATAAAAATTAAAAAAAAAAAAACTTGCATCAGCAAGACAAAAGGAATGCACAAGCCCCAAACATTTCAAGATATCTTAAGTCCTACAGTAGTAACATGATGTGAATTAAAGCAAAAAGATGAATATAGCCGAGAGTTGGATGCCAGAAAACCAGCTAGACCAACAAGCTATGAGACATTGTAATATATATTTTATTTTTATTCTTGCCATGTTACAATGGAAAAGGTAAAGCTTTTGCTTGCCTGTTCATTAGGTAGAAGAAAGGAAAGAGGGAGTGGGAGAGAGGGGAAAGGCAGGGAAGGAAATGAGGAAGGGCTAAAGGGAGGAACAATGAATCCACAGATAAGAATGTAAATAGGTGAATGCTTTTTGCACAATAATTTTGTAATATCTATAAACACTTTTAACACACATGTCCTTTGACCCAGAATTCCCTTCTATGGGAATTTACTCAACAGATATATTCCCACAGGTATATAAAAGATGATTAATGTGCCTTATAAAGATTTTTATGCAGCATAATTTATAGGGCAAAATAAATGTTTACCAAGAGAAAACTAGTTAAATTATGAGGTGTCCCAAAATGCAACCCTCTACAGAATGAAGTCTATACAGAAACAAAAGGACGGGAGACTTCCATGGTGGTCCAGTGGTTAAGAATCCACCCTCCAACACAGGGGACATGCATTTGCTCCATGGTCAGGGAACTAAGATCCCACGTGCTGTGGGACAACTAAGCCCATGGGCCACAATTACTGAGCACTTATGCCTCAACTAGAGAGGCTGTGCATCACAACTAAGACCCAATGCAGCCAAAAGTAAATAAATAATTTTCTAAAATATCAAAAAGATGGCTATGATATTAGCAAGTGAAAAAAGTTGCAGGATAGTAAACACTGTAATTCTATTTGTTTAAAGTTGAAATATGATTAAGGACAAGCATGTCTATAAAATATGTCTGGAAGCATCCAGTGATATCTGCCAATGATGAGTTAGGGTCAGGAGTGACACCAAGAATGGGGACAAGGAGAAGAGATGGGGAAGACCGATCAGAAAACATTAGTCTTTTGAACAGATTGTATTAGATTCTTGAGAGTCCCTTGGACAGCAAGATCAAACCAGTCAATCCTAAAGGAAATCAACTCTGAATATTAATTGGAAGGACTGACACTGAAGCTGAAGCTCCGACACTTTGGCCACCTGATGGGAAGAGCCAGCTCATTGGAAAAGACCCTGATGCTGGGAAAGATTGAGGGCAGGAGGAGAAGGGGGCGACAGAGGATGAGATGGTTATACGGCATCACCAAGTCAATGGACATGAGTTTGAGCAAACTCTGGGAGATAGTGAAGCACAGGGAAGCCTACCATGCTGCAGTCCATGGGGTCACAAAGAGTTGGACATGATTTAGCAACTGAACAATATTCCACATATTATTTTGTTTTCATTATGGGTAAATATACATAATATAAAATGTCCACTTTTAAATGTACAGTTCAGTGGCATTAAATATATTCACAGTGTTATGTAATTATCATGATTATCAGAACGCTTCATCTTCCCAAAATGAAACCCTGTACCCATTAAACAATAACTCCTCACCTCTTCCGGCCCTCAACCCCTGACAACCATGCTCCTGTTTTCTGTCTTTACAAATGTGCCTATTCTGTGTACTGCATGTGAATGGAAACATACAATATTTGTCCTTTTATGTCTGGCTTATTTCTCTCATAATTTGTTCAAGGTTCATCCACATTGTAGCATGCGTCAGAATTTTATCCCCTTTTTTATACTGTAAAACTTTATATGACCAAGCCTGAGGACTTTATACCATAACACTTTTTTCCCCTAAAGTGGATCTGTAGCATTATATTAGTTTCAGGAGTACAATATCGTGAGTCAATATTTTTATAGATTATTCTCCATTTAAAGTTAGTGTAAAATGTTGGCTATATTCCCTGTGCTATATATAACATGCTTGTATCTTACTTATGTCATACTTAACAGTCTGTACCTCTTAATTCCCTACCCCTATTTTGCCGCTCCCCACTAGTAACCGCTTGTTTGTTCTCTGTATCTAAATCTGGTATCTCTGAATCCGTTTTTGTTTTGTTATATCTACCCATTTTTACTTTTTAGTTGCTGGAATTTCACCCTTTTGTATGGATGAATAGCATTCCGATATAGGGATATGCCACATTTTGTTTATCCATTCATCTGTTCATGGATATTTGGATGTTTCCACATTTTGGCTCTTATGAATGACGCTGTTATGAAGATGTGTAAATACTTAGATAGGTATATCAACAGATGAATCTATTTAAGTCCCTGGGCTTCCCCGGTGGCTCAGCTGTAAAGAATCTGCCTGCAATGCAGGAGCTGCGAGTTTAATCCCTGGGTCAGGAAGATCCCCTGGAGAAGGAAATGGCAACCCACTCCAGTATTCTTGCCTGGGAAACCCCATGGACAGAAGAGACTGGTGGGCTACAGTCCATGGAATTGCAAAGAGTCCCACACAACTTAGCGAGTGAGCACGCACTTTACAGCCAGATTGGCCTTCATGCTCTGCGGGTTGGCTGGGTCTTTACTCTCCCTGAAATGCAGGAGGACAGACGGGGAGGAAGGAAAACCCAGAGCGCCTGCACAGGGCTCGCTGTCTCTTTCCCCGGAGCCGCTGGTTGGGCTGGAAGGCGGGACACTTTGGGGATGAGAGGTGGGTGAGAGGATGCCTCTCTGGCCTCTCCATCCGGCTTCTCTTCCAAGTTACCCCGCACAGCCGTTGCTCCGTTCGCCTGCCTGGACCCATTCTGCAGACGGAGCTGGAGACTGTCAAAGCCCAGAGAACAGCTTGTCAACAACCGGCTTCCACCCTTTCCTCCCCTCTCCCAACTCACTTTCCCCTCTCATCACCCCATCTCCCCAAACACTTCTGCCTCTTGTTCCTTAAAATCACCCCCACTTCTTCCTGCCCAGGCCAGGCTTTCACCAGCCCTTCCAGATGTGGCATATCCCTATAATGGAATACTAAGCCCGAGCCTACATGCTGCAGATACTGAAGTCTGCACACCCTAGAACCTGAGCTCTGCAATAAGAGAAGCCACTGCAGTGAGAAGCCCTCACACAGCAACCATCACCCAGCACAGCCCAAAATAAATAAAACAAAAGTAAGTAAAACATCTATGTCTTATCCCTCTTTGTGCTGGCTCTTTGTTAGGTCTTACTGATAAACCAATGCAAATAACAGTGTCTAGAGTTTAATGGGTTTGCAATTTTACTGTGTTTATTTGCATGAAGATCCTGTACTAACTCAGGCTGCTAAAACTGTACTAAAGTAAGGAGAGCTTTCTGGGACCCTCGAATCACAGAATCCTGGCACTCACCAAAATGTATGCATTCATTTCCTTTTCACAGGCCTTTCTCTCTCCCCATGATTCACTCTCTCTCCATCTTCCTTCTTCTCAGTTCTGCCCTCTGTCCCATGCAACCAGACCAGAGGACCCTGCTATCTGTCCCCACGGTGGCCAGGGGAAAAGCCACAGGGTCCAGGAGAAACTGAGCCCTATCTCTGGGGATTAGATGGCCTGATATCAGGGGAAGCACCAAGAGACTGAAGCTTTGGAGGGAGAGCAAAAGTGGGCTTGGCACAAGAGGTTAAGGGAGAAAATGGGCAAGGCTGGCTCTGACCATAGCCCCTAGGTTGGGTGCAGGAGTGAGGGAGGTATGGGTTGGGTCAAGCAGGTCCACAGCAGGAAGGAAGAACCTGGAATGATGGAGGGATGGAGCCGGCAACAGGGGTACAGTGTGGACCAGGCTGGACCAAAGCAGGAGAAACTGGGTGGATACAGACTATGGGGAGTTGGGGGAAGGGCTCCTGAGGTCACTGTTGTAGCCTTCCTGCAGAAGCCAGAGATCAAGTTCAGGCTTGCTGGTCTCTAGCAACAGAGCCAACCTGGCAACCTCAGCAGAAAAGGGCATTGATGAGAAGGTGGAATGAAGCAGAAGAAGCGAAAAGTAGAAAGGTTAGAGTAAGGGACCCAGGGAGCCAGAACTGAGCTGACATCTATTGGGGTGCCTTCTAGCATGAGTCAACACCAGCCACATTTCTCTGGTTCTACCATCACCTCATGCAGGAGTCAAAGTCCAGGAGAGAAGCTCTCGTTGGCCCAGATGGAGTCACGTGGCCTCACTCTCTGGCTAGTGATGACTGCTTGCCACCTGACCTTGGATGTGTATTTCCCTAGAAGGAGATGGGGCTGCCACATCCAGAATAAGAAGTGAATGCTGAGAGGTCAGGCAACCAAAAATCTTCATGTCAGTCTGACAGTGGAAGGACCAGCCTCTAAATCTATCCCTAAAATTAAGAATTTGAATTGCTCGGTCATTATCCAAATGTCCAGACGGTATTGTGCCAAACTGCCAAACGAGTCCCAACCAGTTCCTCTAATTTGGCCGTTTCATCAAGTCTTGTGGCTCCGGGTAATGGCAGCCAGTCTCAGTGGAATAAGAAATGTAAAGCTCTGTTGTTGTTGTTGTTTATTTAGTTGAGTCCGACTCTTTGTGACCCCCATGGACTGTAGCCCTCCAGGCTCCTCTGTTTATGAGATTCTCCAGACAAGAATACTAGAGTGGGTTGCCATTTCCTACTCCAAGAGATCTTCCCGACCCAGGGATGAAACCCATGTCTCCTACATTGGCAGACAGATTCTTTACCACTAAGCCACCAGAGAAAGCTCTGTGCATATAATTACTGTTTAGGTTGTGACATTTCTCACTAGATTTCCTGCCAAGTCTCACTCAGGTTTCCATATCCACCCACAAAGCATATGGCACCCTCGCTGAAAGCAGCCCTTGGGAGGCCCACCCAGCTCACTATCACTTCACACCCCAGGGTGTGAAGGGCCAGAATTCTTGCCCAATTGGACCAAGCCATGTCCCTCCTGACACAGAGGGGTAATAGACAAGCACAGGCTGCAACATCATTTGAATTCTGAAAGACTGACAACAACTAAATGTCCATCAGGAGACAATGTATGAAATTATTCATGGTTTGTTGACTATTTCCTGGAGAAGGTCATCGCAACCCACTTCAGTATTTTGCTTGGAGAATCCCATGGACAGAGGAGCCTGGTGGGCTGCAGTCCATGAGGTCGCAGAGTTGGACATGACTGAGCAACCAAGCACAGCACATTGAATATTTGGCAACCAAAAAGCAACAAGTAGTTCTCTATTTGTATTGAAACAGAATGATCTAAAACTATGCTATTAGAAGCAAGGTGGCAAATGTTATACAGGGTATGACACTGCTTTGTGTAAAAAATGCACACTACTTTGTTCTCTCTCATATATGTATGTGGCAGGAACAAAACTATAAAAGTATAAGCATTCAGAGCTTCCCCAGTACACCGTAAGGAAGAAGAGAGCCTCACAAAGGCAGTAGAAGAGGGATGAACAAGCTGGAGAGTCAAGGAGATAGTCTGGATTACCTGCAATAATGTGGCACCCCATTCTTAAGGAGTTTCTCAGGGTGGTACTGAGGGGCTTCTCTGGTGGTTCAGACAGTAAAGAATCTGCCTGCAATACAAGAGACCTGGTTCGATCCCTAGGTCGGGAAGATCCCTTGGAGAAGGGAATGAAAGGCTACCCACTCCAGTATTCTTGCCTGGAGAATCCCATGGACAGAGGAGCCTGGCAGTCTACAGTCTGTGGGGGCATGACTGATCGGCTAACACTTTCACCTTCACGGGGTGTTATTGTAGAAGGCAAATTTCATTTCTTTGGTCCATTCAGCATCTAAACTTCTGTCTGTGAGACAGGAACTTATTTGTTTATTTATTTATTTGGCTGCACTGGGTCTTAGTTACGGCATGTGGTATCTAGTTCCCTGACCAGGGGTCGAACCCAGGCCCCCCTTCATTGGGAGTGAACCACTGGACACCAGAGAAGTCCCAAGAACCCCCTCTTTAAAGGGGAGAATCCCAGGAATTCCCTGGCAGTCCAGTGGTTAGAACTCTGCGCTCTCACTGCTGAGGGCCCTTGTTCAGTCCCCTGGTCAGGGAACTAAATCTCACAAACTTTGCAGTGAGGTCAAATAAATAAGGAAATAAAATTTTTTAAAAATAGAAGGCAAATCCTCTATATAAGAAAAGCAGGAGAGGCCAGAAGCTCACTCTCCCAATTTATCTTGCAGGTAGGGTATGAACTCTTGGCTCCACCAAACAGACAGACTCATCCAGAGTTTGAATCAGAATTTAGGAACATAAGGCAGCCGGGGTGGCAGGACGTTCACTCTCCAGGGTGGCAGTTGCCAACAGTGTCCAGAGTGGGCATTGGTGATATTGTCAGCCATAGCCAATGTTGCCAGCCATAGTCCTCATCCGTTGTCATGGTATTATAACCAGAGCAATTCTGGGACATGACCTGGGGATTGGTCTCACCTGCAGAGCCTCCCAGCTGTGAGCTATCCAGAGATGACGTGAGTCCCCAGTATTGTCTAGTATAACAGAAAACAATGATTTCTGTTGCTTCTAGTTAAGAATCCTGACTGAGATACTTGCTTGTGTGGACGCTGTGAGCCTCTCTCTGTAGTGCTCTCAAGAGAGCTTCAGTAAAGCCTAGCAAAGACCTAGACAATTTTGAAAAGTGAAACCAAGGCCTTCTCTGGTGACCCAATGGCTAAAACTCCGCCCTCTCAATGCTAGGTGCCTGGGTTCAATCCCTGGTAGGGGTACTAGGTCCCATGTGCCACAGCTGAAATTTCACATGCCACAGCTAAAGACTCTGAAAGCCACAATGAAGATCAAAGATCCTGCATGCCACAACTAGGACCCAGCACAGCCAAATAAATAAATATTTTATTTAAAAAGTGAAGCCAGATTTGTGTTTCCTATGGACATATCACTGTTCTAAGGCAAGAACATGGAGGCCCAATATTTTTTTTTTTTAACACCAAAAACAGTTTGTATTGAGGTATAGCTGATCAACAATGTGGTGATAGTTTCAGGTAAACAGTGAAGGGACTCAGCCATACATATACACGTATCCATTCTCCCCCAAACCCACCTCCCATCCAGGCTGGCTCATAACACTGAGCAGAGTTCCATTTGCTATACAATAGGTTTTTGTTGGTTATCCATTTTAAATATAGCAGTGTGTATATGACCTTCCCAAAGTCCTTAACTATCCTTTCCCACCAGCAACCATGAATTCATTTTCTGAGTCTGTGAGGCTCTTTCTGTTTTGTAAGTTCATTTGTATCATTCCTTTTTATATTCCACATGTTAGTGATGTCATACGATATTTCTCCTTCTCTGACTTACTTCACTCAGTATGACTCCCTAGATCCATCCATGTTGCTGCAAAGTGGAGGCCCAGTTTTATTTGGGTTACGTACAACATGCACATCAGACACTGTAAATGTTGCCAGAGATTCTCACAAACCTGTTCCCATTGGCAACCCTGAGAAATGAGAATGATGTGGGGAGGAAGACTTTTTTCTTCTCACTTGACATTCTTCTGTATTATTTGAATCTTTTAAAACCATATTCATATATTATTTTAAAATGTTTTTAACATTTAAAATAATTACTTAAGAAAGAAATGTGATATATCCTCAAATATACTGCAGTGTCTGCATAAGGGAAAAGATAAAGTAAAATATGCAGTCTGGCAAAAAGCATAGCCTTTTGAAGAAGCAGGTGGTGAGGGCTGGGTAGTCTGCTAGAGTCTTGATGTGGTAGGCTGTCAGAACTGCACATTTTTTTTTTTTAGCTTTTTAATTTGGCATCTCTTTATGTTACTTTATATTACTTGTGTGGGAAATGGTTATTTTAACACAGTCTTCAGCCTCTCAAGTGTTGCTCTGCTCTGCAGCAAACTTAAGGCAAAGGAGGGGACAGGGATAGGGAGAAAGGGCCCAGGTTAGCAGCAAGAGGTGGGAGATAAAAGTGTAGTACATACAGGGAGTTCCCTGATGGTCCAACGGCTAAGACTCTACGTTCTCAATAAAGGGGGCCAGGTTCCATCCCTGGTCAGGGAACTAGATTTCACATGCCACAATTAAGAGTTCGAATGCCACAACTAAAGATCCCTAATGCTGCAACTGAGACCCTGTGCAGTCGAATACATACATTTTTTTAATTAAAAAAAAACTTAGTTCACACATAGAAGTGGCCCAGAGGGTCACCTGCACCAGAAGGGGACATTGAATAAACCAAAGTCAAAAGGAGGGAAATTTAAAATTGCGATATATCCATACAATGAAATAGTACTCAGCAACAAAAACTGAAGTATTACTGATATACCCAGCAATGTACAAGAATCTCACAGACATTATCTTACTGCAAAAGTCAGACACAAAAGAGTGCACACTGCTTGATGAAATTTATATGAAATTCTAGAAAAGGCAAAACTATGGTGACACAAAGCAGAAGTGGGAGAGACTGACCGCAGATGGACGAGAGGAAATTTGGTGATGGTGGGGGTGATGGAAACATTCTCTAACTTGATTATGCTGATACTCACACTGGTGTATACAGTTGCCAAAACTCATCCTACTGTATACTTAAAATGGGTGCACTTTATTGTATGCAAGGTTAGGGTTGGGATTTGGGTTTGGGTTCAATAAAGTTGATTTTTTTAAAATATTTATTTATTTGGCTGTGTTGGGTCTTAGTTGAGGCATATGGGATCTTTTTTAGTTGTGGCATGTGGGATCTAGTTCCTTAATCAGAGATCGAACCTGGGCCCCTGCATTGGGAGCTCAGAGTCTTAACCAACGGACCACCAGGGAAGTCCATAAAGTCGATTTTTTAAAAAACAGAGGAGGGGGTTTTGAGTGAGGGTCTTATACGCTGGGTTATATTTACTCTAGTATGTGTGTTTGATGGTATTTATGAGTGAACAATGGAAGAGGATGAACCTGCTGTTGCCCATTTGGATACAGGCCATAACTAATCGGAAGCCAAGTTTCCAAGTGTTAGAGAAGAGCAAACCAGGCCTCTATCCATCCATCCACATCCTTGGCCTGGTGCCAACAGATGCCAGGCAAAAGTGAGCAGTTGGAGTAACTCTCCTCTTGCCACTGTCCCTGCAGGTAAGGAGAGTGAGACAGAGCATCACTCTGAGCAGGGCCAACTGCCCAGCCCAGGGCCTTGGCCAACCCCAAGCCCAGGACATCTTCATCAGCAAAGCACCAGGTGTGTGAGTTGGCCACAGCCTCCATTTCAGTTTCAAGATTTGGCATTTATCCTTCTATGGGAAAATAAACGAGCAACATCAAGGGGAAAGCAGACTCAAGAAGATAATGATGGATTTCTCTGATGGTCCAGTGATTAAAAAAAAAAAAAAAATCTGCTTGCCAACGCAGGGGACACAGGTTTGATCCCTGGTCTGGGAAGATTCCACATATCCCAGAGCACCTAAGACTCTGTGCTGCAATTACTGAAGCCTACCGCTGAGAGCCTGTGCTCTGCAACAAGAGAAGCATCCACGAGAAGTCGACGAACCACATCAAAAGTAGCCCCCTGCTCACTGCAACTAGAGAAAACCCACACAAAAGCAGCAAAGACCCAGCTCAGCCAAAAAATGATTAATTAATTTTTTTTAATAAATAAATAACAGAAATGAAAAATACACTAGAAGGAATCAACAGTAGATTCAATGATACAAAGAAACAAATCAGCAAACTAGAATCAGAGTAGTGGAAATCAACCAAACTGAACAGAAAAAGAAAAAATAATATAAAAAATGGGGACAGTTTAAGAGACCTCTGACACAAAAATCAAACAACTAACATTTACGTTATGGGGGTCCCTGGAGGAGAAAAGAGAGAGAAAGGGCCAGAAAATGTATTAGAGGACATAATACCTGAAAGCTTCCCTAACCTGAGAAAGGAAACAGACATCCAGGTCCAGGAAGCACAGAGACTCCCAAATAGGATCAACTCAAAGAGGAAAACACCAAGACATATTATAATTAAAATGGCAAAGAATAAAGATAAAGAACCAGTCAGTCCTAGAGGAAATCAGCCTTGAATATTCATTGGAAGGACTGACGCGGAAGCAGAAGCTCCAATACTTTGGCCACCCCATGTGAAGAGCCAACTCATTGGAAAAGACCCTGATGCTGGGAAAGATTGAGGGCACGAGGAGAAGAGGGTGCAGAGGGTGAGATGGTTGGATGGCATCACCAGCTCAATGGACATGAGTTTGAGCAAACTCCAGGAGATGGTAAAGGACTGAGAAGCCTGGCGTGCTGCAGTCCATGGGGTCACAAAGAGTCGGACACAACTTAGCAACTGAACACACACACA
>NW_011494592.1:1329613-1333261 GCF_000754665.1 Bison bison bison
TATATTTAATGTGATAAAAGGGAAAAAACTACAACCAAGAATACTTTATCTGCAAGGTTTTGGTTCAGATTCGATGAAGCGATCAAAAATTTTACAGACAAGCAAGAGCCTGTAAAACCATCAAACCATCAAACCGTCTTTAAGAGAAATGTTAAAGGGACTTTTCTAAACGAAAAAGATGGATCACTTCAGCAGTACATACACTAAAATTGGAACCATACAGAAGAAGATTAGCATGGACCCTGCACAAGGATGATATGCAAATTCGTGAAGCTTTCCATATTTTTACCAAACAAAAGTAGAGTCACAGATGTAGGAAACAAACTTATGGTTACTAGAGGATTGGGGGTAGAGGCTGTGGACAAATTGCGAGATTGGAATTGACATACACACACTACTATATATTAAATAGATAACTAATAAGGACTTACTGTATACTCAATACTCTAATTGCCTATATGGGAAAGAATCTTTTTAAAATTGTTTTTTTTAATTAATTTTTATTGAAGTATAGTTGCTTTATAATGTGTTAGTTTCAACTGTAAAGCAAAATGAATCAGCCATACATCTATATATATTTCCTACCTTTTGGATTTCCTTTCCATTCAGATCTCTGCAGTGCATTAAGTAGAGTTCCCGGTGCAATACAGTAGGTTCTCACTAGTTATCTATTTTATCATAGTGTTAATAGTGTATGTATGTCAATCCCAATCTCCTGATTCCTTTAGCCCACTCCTTTCCCCCTTGGTATCCATAAATTTGTTCTCTACATCTGTGTTTCTAGTTCTACTTTGCAAATAAGATAATCTATACCATGTTTTTAATTTCCACACATATGTGTTAATATAAGATATTTGTTTTTTCTTTCTGATGTACTTCACTCTATATGATACTTTCTAGGTCCATCCACATCTCTACAAATGATACAGTTTCATTCCCTTTTATGGCTGAGTACTATGCATTTGTATATACGTACCACACCTTCTTTATCCATTCTTCTGTAGATGGACATCTGTTCTCAATCCTGTCCCTACTTGGCTCAGCCACACAGTCCCTCCCTGTGTAACCCACACCCTACTCTGTCCCCTTACACTTTTGTCCATAAGGCGAACAGTTCATGTTTGATAGGTAGTTGCTTTCATTATAGGGTCTTTGGTAGAAAAAAAATCACCTAAATTCATGGATCACATGGAGTGGTCTCTTGGTTGGCTACACTCAAGAAAAGATATTCTGAGACTCCCCCCCTCCCCCTGCAGATCAGCAGGAACCTGGCATGGGGGTGGTCTCCCTGAATGTCAGCACTGGAAAAATAAGGGGAGGGCCTCCAATATGGGAATGGTGTGCCTCCCAGGGATGCTGGGGGAAATACTGCACTGCCAAGGGCAGAACCACTTTTCCCTGGGTGGTTTCACACATCACTATTAGTGTTCATATTATCATTGCTATTTTTATGGATGCCTTCTCTTCTTGCTACTGGGCATTTTAAGCCTCTCTGGCGGGGCCAAGCTTCAGTGAAACTTGAAATTCTGTGTACAGATAAGAAAGTCACAGGTCATGGAAGTCTGGCCCATAGGTCCTTGAGATGGGTCTCTAGGAACTTATTTGTCTGGGCAGCTTATCAGGGAGACCTACCCAGCCATGACTCCCAGCCCAGGCCATTCGGTTGGTGAAAGATAACTTGACCTGTCTCCTCCAGGCCTCACAGCCCTCTCCCTGCTCTGAACCCCACTGCACTATCTGGCATGTCATTGCACTAGAAGTGAATTGGTTCTCTCTCCCCACTTGTCTTTGAGCTCCAAGGAGGATGGACTGTGCCTCAGGCTGTGGAGGAGGGTGGCGTAGAATTGGAGAATCAGCTGAGGGGCAGAGGGAAGGGCATGGGGCCCTTTCTCTGCTCTGCTAGATGCACTGTAGATCCTCTAAGCCTCTCTTTTCCCATCTATATAAGGAGAGAAATAAGCCCTACCTACCTCATAGGGATTAAAGCTGCACTGTCCAATATGGTAGCCCCTAGCCACGTGTGGCTATTGAGAATTTGAAGCGTAGCTAGTCCAAATGGACATGTACCCTAAGTGTAAAATGCACACCAGTATTTTGTATCAAAAAATAAACATAAGATCTCTCAATGATTTATATATTCATCACACAATATTTTCTATGTGTCTGCTCAGTCTCTCGGTTGTGTCTGACTCTTTATGACTCCATGGACTGTAGGCTGCCAGGCTCCTCTGTCCGTGGGATTTCTCAGGCAAGAATACTGGAGTCGGTGGCCATTTCCTACTCCAAGGCATCTTCCTGACCTAGGGATAGAACCCTTGTCTCCTTCACCTCCTACATATGCAGGCGGGGTGGGTTCTTTACCACTGTGCCCGCCACCTGGGAAGCCCCCATATTTTTGATATATTGGGCTAAATCAATTATATTATTAAAATTAACTCCACCTATTTCTTTTTACTTCTCAAAATGTACCTACTAGAAAAATTAAAATTGGGACTTCCCTGGTGGTCCAGTAGCTAAGACTCTGCTCTCCCAACACAGGGTGCCCAGGTTCAGTCTCTGATCAGGGAACTAGATCCCGCGTGCCACAGCTGAAGATTCCAGATTCCGCGTGCTGCAACTAAGATCCAGCACTGCCAAATAAATATTTGTAAAGTAATAATAATAAATAAAAGTAATGGCACCCCCTCTCAAGCCTGGGTTTCCAGACAACACTTTTAAAAAAGAAAGAAAAATTGCAATTACATATGAGTTTGCATTATAATACTTCTATTGGAGAGTGCCAGTTTAGAAAACCAAGAAGGCACAGTAGACAGCTGTCTGGATTGACAAAGTCATTACCCTGTTTTTTCTCTTCCATTCTTCTCCCTGTCTTCTCACCTCAAAGACCGTGGACTTGAAAAGTCCCCATCAAACCTAACAGTCTGGGAATTTTTCAGCTGAAAAGGCCATGGAATCCAAACCTCCCCAACCCACCCAATGCAGATAACGAATCTGAGATTTGGAGCAAATTATTAGGTAACCCCTGATGATCAACCAGCAAGATAATCTCCCCAGGAGTTTGGGGGACTTTTCTGTCCCAGAAACTGCTTTTGTTTCTCTCACCCATAGATTCTTTCTCCATGTCAGTCTATGCCTGGTTTTCTTCAGTGACCTAATAATATAAAGGAGTTTTGGGAACAGACTTGTGGTTGCCAAGGGGGAGGAGGGGAAGTGGGAGACAGATGGCTTGGGAATTTGCATTTAGCAGATGCAAAGTAGTATATATAGAATGGATGAATAACAAGGTCCAACTGCAGAGCACAGTGAACTATATTCAATATCCTGTAATAAATCATAATGGAAAAGAACATAAAAAAGAATGTATGCATATGTATAACTGAGTCACTTTGCCATACAACAGTAATTAACACCGGGAGAAAGCAATGGCACCCCACTCCAGTACTCTTGCCTGGAGAATCCTATGGACGGAGGAGCCTGGTAGGCTGCAGTCCATGGGGTCACTAAGAGTCGGACACGACTGAGCGACTTCACTTTCACTTTTCACTTTCATGCATTGGAGAAGGAAATGGCAACCCACTCCAGTGTTCTTGCCTGGAGAATCCCAGGGACAGGGGAGCCTGATGGGCTGCCATCTATGGGGTCGCACAG
>NW_011494592.1:1333361-1340031 GCF_000754665.1 Bison bison bison
AAAATGACAGTGCCTGGAGAATCCCAGGGACAGGGGAGAATGTGGGCTGCTGTCTATGGGGTCGCACAGAGTCGGACACAACTGAAGCAACTTAGCAGCAGCAGCAGTAGCAGCAGCAGTAATTAACACAACATTGTAAATCAATGATACATCAATCAAAAAAAGAAAAACTGTTAACAGTTTCACTTGATAAAAATAATACATAAATAAATAGGAGCTCTGGGTCCCCTGTTCATACAAAGGCCCTGGGGTTAGCAAAGACCAATTCAAGTGGCCCTGGACAAAAAAACACCACACGCAGGTAATGTTCGTCTGCCTGGATTCAACTTGCTGGGCTCTAGAATGGGCCCTGGGACTTCTCTGGTGGTCCAGTGGTTAAGACTCCATGCTTCCAATGCAGGGGATGTGGGTTCAGTTCCTGGTTGAGGAACTAAGATCCCACATACCAAACAGCATGGCCCAAAATAAAATGAAAATAAACAAAAATAATAAATAAATTGTAACAGATGTTTAAAAAAAAAAAAAAAACATAAGATGGGCCCTGTCCCCTCTTTACTTTATGTTTGGTGGTAGTGGTGGTTTAGTCACTCAGTCGTGTCTAATTTTTGTGCAACCCCATGGACTGTAGTCTGCCAGGTTCCTCTGTCTATGAAATTTCCAGGCAAGAATACTGGATTGGGTTACCATTTCCTTCTCCAGGGGATCTTCCCAACCCAGGGACTGAACTCTTGTCTCCTGCATTGGCAGGCAGATTCTTTACTGCTGAACCACCCAAGTGACACTAGTGGTAAAGAATCCACCTGCCAATACAGGAGACAAGGGTTCAGTCCCTGGGTTGGGAAGATCTCCTGCAGAAGGAAATGGCAACCCACTCCAGTATTCATGCCTGGGAAATTCCATGGATAGAGGAGCCTTGGCAGGGGGCTACAGTACATGTCACAAAGTGTCATACACGACTGAGCACACACACACCAGAAGCATTTACCTTATGTTTACTTTGGAGCAGAGGCCCAGTGAGGGAATAGACATACATGTGAGTCATTTGAAGGCAAGTTATCTGTCAGAGACATGTGTGTCCCACATGCTATTAATGGATAACAAGAATGAGTGAATGCTTTGGCACAAATCCTCACAGGGCTTGTCAGCCGACAACAGCAACTGCAAACCGTGGACATCTGAGACTCTAAGCTCATCCACCCACATTTAGTCAGTGGGAAAAAGGAGGTCACAGAGAAGGAGGGGAAGGGGCTGCCCAATTCCAGAGGCCAAGTTTGTAGACACCTAGGAGCACACTCTGGAGAAGGCAATGGCACCCCACTCCAGTACTCTTGCCTGGAAAATCCCATGGATGGAGGAGCCTGATGGGCTGCAGTCCATGGGGTCGCTAAGAGTCGGACACGAATGAGCAACTTCACTTTCATTTTTCACTTTCATGCTTTGGAGAAAGAAATGGCAACCCACCCCAGTGTTCTTACCTGGAGAATCCCAGGGACAGGGGAGCCTGATGGGCTGCCATCTATGGGGTCGCACAGAGTCGGACACGACTGAAGTGACTCAGCAGCAGCAGCAGGAGCACACTCAGTCCGTCCCTGGTGAGTGTTTTACAACCACGTTGCTTGAAAGTTTTGAAATAACATTTATTATTCAGATCTTTTTAGAATTTTTTGAAAACACACAGAAAAAAATCCCATCACCCAATTCCCCCAAACAGAAATGATCCCATCAATTTTTAGTGTCTTTATTTAAATATCTTTTTTTCTACTCATATGTAGAGTAGAATACTCATATGTAGAGTAGAATTTTTTCTACTTTTTTTCTACGCATATGTAAACATATGTGTAGCGGCTTCCCAGGTGGTACTAGTGGTAAAGAACCCACCTGCTAATGCAGGAGACGCAAGAGACACAGGTATGACCCCTGGGTCAGGAACATCCTTGGAGAAGGAAATGGCAACTCACTCCAGTATTCTTGCCTGGGAAATCCCATGGACAGAGGAGTCTGGTGGGCTGGAGTCACAAAGCGTTGGACATGATTGAGTGACTGAGCACAAACATCTATGTACTTTTTCTTTTACAAAAATATGATACTACTACAACTTTTTAAAATATTTATTTGGCTGCACCAGGTCATAGCTGTGGCATGCAAACTCTTAGTTGCTGTGATGTGGGATCTAGTTCCCTGACCAAGGATGAAACCTCACTCTGTGCATTGGGAGTGCAGAATCTTAGCCACTGGACCACCAGGGAAGTCCCCTAATACAACATTTTAAATATTTTCTCTCTGAATAAAGAGTAAACATTTTTCCAAGTGAAATATTCTTTTACACTATTATTACACTATCTTTAATGGCCACATGGTATTCCATTGAATAAACTGATTCCTGATTATTGGGCATTGGGGCGTCCTCTAGTTTTTCTCCATTATAACAATACTAGAGGGACTTGCCTGATGATCCAGTGGCTGAGATTTCTCCTTCTAGTGCAGGGGGAATAGGTTAGATCCCTGGTGGGGGAGCTAAGATCCCACATCCTCTAGGCCAACAAGCCAGAATATAAACAACAGAAGAAATATTGTAACAAACTCAGTAAAGACTTTAAAAAATGCTACAATGAACATTCTAGAACAAAATATATGGAATGAGTTCCCCCAACACAGATCTTGGCAATGATTTATTTGATGACGCCAAAAGCATCTACAACAAAAGCAAAAATAAACAAAGGGGATAACATCAAACTAAAAAGTTTCTGCACAGCAAGGAAACAAATAACAAAACGAACAGGCAGCCTCTAGAATGGGAGAAAAACTTTGCAAACCATGTATCAGATAAGGGGTTAATATCCAAAATGTATAAAGAAATCATACAACTCAACTGGAAACAGTAATAATCCAATTTAAAAAATGGGCAAAGGGGACTTCCAGGGTGGTGCAGTGGATAGGAATCTGTCTGCCAATGGAGGGGACTCGGGTTCAGTCCCTGGTCTGAGGAGATTCCACATGCCACAGAGCAACAAAGCCTGTGTGCCACAACTGCCGGTGCCACACTCCAGGGCCCACAAGCCGCGACTGCTGAGCTTGGGTGCTGCAAATACTAAAGCCCGTGCACCTAACCTGGAAGGGCCCTCACTCGCCACAATTAGAGGAAGCCGGAGCAAAGCAATGAAAACCCAGTTCAACCAAAAATAAATAAAATTATTTTTTTTTATGGGCAAAGGAACTGAGTAGATGTTTCGCTAAAGAAGACTTATGAATGACCAACAAGTATATGAAAACTTGTTCAACGTCCCTAACCATCAGGGAAATGCAAATCGAAACCACAGTGAGATATCTCACATCTGTTAAAATAGCTATTATCAAAAACACAAGAGATTACAAGTGTTGATGAGGTTTTAAAGAAACGAGAACATTTCTACACTTGTGGTGGGAAGGTAAATTGGTAAAGCCACCATGGAAAACAGTAGGGAAGTTCCTCAAAAACTTGAAAATGAAACTGCCATATGATCCAGTAATCCTACTTCTTAGTATATATCCAAGGGAAATTAAATCAGTATCTTAAAGCAATATGTGCACTCCCATGTTTATTGCAATATTATTCATGATAGCCAAGATATTGGAAACAACAGAAGTGTCTGTCCATGGATGAACAGATAAAGAAATTGTGAGATATTTTATCAATGCTAATAAAATGGGTAAACACACATATATGATAAAATATTTTTCAGCCTTAAAGGAAATCCTTGTTATACTGAGTGAAGTAAGTCAGGTAGAGAAAAATAAATGTCATATGATATAGTTTATATGTGGAATCTGGAAAAATGGTGCAAATGAACTTATTCACAAAACAGAAATAGAGTCAAGATATAGAAAACAAACTTACAGGTACCAAGGGGAAAAGTGGGGGAGGGATAAACTGGGAGATTGGAATTGGCAATACACAAGCGGTGGCTGTGTGGCAAGCTACCCCACATCCAAGGTCAGGAGCAGCGGCCGAGAGGAGCTACCCCACGTCCAAGGTCAGGAGCAGCAGCCAAGAGGAGCTACCCCATGTCCAAGGACAGGAGTGGCTGGCCAAGAGGAGATACCACACATCCAAGGTAAGGAGCAGCGGCTGCACTTTGCTGGAGCAGCCATAAAGAGATACCCCACATCCAAGGTAAGAGAAACCCAAGTAAGATGGTAGATGCTGAGAGAGGGCATCAGAGGGCAGAAAGACTGAAACCACAATCACAGACAACTAGCCAATCTTTTCACATGGACCACAGCCTTGTCTAACTCAGTGAAACTAGGCCATGTCATGTGGGGCCACCCAAGACAGTTGGGTCATGGTGGAGAGGTCTGACAGAATGTGGTCCACTGGAGAAGGGAAGGGCAAACCACTTCAGTACTCTTGCCTTGAGAACTCCATGAACAGTATGAAAAGGCAAAAAGATAGGACACTGAAATATGAACTCCCCAGGTCAGTAGGTACCCAATATGCTACTAGAGATCAGTGGAGAAACTCCAGAAAGAATGAAGGGATGGAGCCAAAGCAAAAACAACATCCAATTGTGGATATGACTGGTGATAGAAGCAAGGTCCAATGCTGTAAAGAGCAATATTGCATAGGAACCTAGAATTCTAGGACCATGAATCAAGGCAAATCGGAAGTGGTCAAACAGGAGATGGCAAGAGTGAATGTTGACATTTTAGGAATCAGCGAACTAAGATGGACTGGAATGGGTGAATTTAACTCAGATGACCGTTATATCTACTACTGTGGGCAGGAATCCCTTAGAAGAAATGGAGTAGCCATCATAGTCAACAAAAGACTCCGAAATGCAGTATTTGGATGCAAGCTCAGAAACAACAGAATGATCTCTGTTTGTTTCCAAGGTAAACCATTCAATATCACAGTAATCCAAGTCTGTGCCCTGACCAGTAACATTGAAGAAGCTGAAGTTGAATGGTTCTATGAAGACCTACAAGACCTTTTAGAAATAACACCCAAAAAAGATGTCCTTTTCATTATAGGGGACTGGAATGCAAAAGTAGGAAGTCAAGAAACACCTGGGGTAACAGGCAAATTTGGCCTTGGAGTACAGAATGAAGCAGGGCAAAGGCTAATAGGGTTTTGCCAAGAGAACGCACTGGTTATAGCAAACACCCTCTTCCAACAACACAAGAGAAGACTCTACACATAGACATCACCAGATGGTCAATAGCGAAATCAGATTGATTATATTCTTTGCAGCCAAAGATGGAGAAGCTCTACACGTCAGCAAAAGCAAGACCTGGAGCTGACTGTGGCTCAGATCATGAACTCGTTATAGCCAAATTCAGACTTAAACTGAAGAAAGTGGGGGAAAGCACTAGACTATTCAGGTATGACCTAAATCAAATCCCTTATGATTATACAGTGGAAGTGAGAAATAGATTAAAGGGACTAGTTCTGATAGAGTGCCTGATGAACTATGGACGGAGGTTCATGACATTGTACAGTAGACAGGGATCAAGACCATCCTTAAGAAAAAGAAATGCAAAAAAGCAAAATGGCTGTCTGAGGAGGCCTTACAAATAGCTATGAAAAGAAGAGAAGCAAAAAGCAAAAGAGAAAAGGAAAGATATACACATTTGAATACAGAATTCCAAAGAATAGCAAGGAGAGATAAGAAAGCCTTCCTCAGTGATCAATGCAAAGAAAGAGAGGAAAACAATAGAATGGGAAAGACTAGAGATCTCTTCAAGAAAATTAGAGATACCAAGGGAACATTTCATGCAAAGATGGGCTCAATAAAGGCCAGAAATGGTATGGACCTAACAGAAGCAGAAGATATTAAGAAGAGGTGGCAAGAATACACAGAAGAGCTGTACAAAAAATATCTTCACGACCCAGATAATCACGATGGTATGATCACTCACCTAGAGCCAGACATCCTGGAATGTGAAGTCAAATGGGCCTTAGGAAGCATCACTACAAACAAAGCTAGTGGAGGTGATGGAATTCCAGTTGAGCTATTTCAAATCCTAAAAGATGATACTGTGAAAGTGTTGCACTCAATATGTCAGCAAATTTGGAAAACTCAGCAGTGGCCACAGGGCTGGAAAAGGTCAGTTTTCATTTCAATCCCAAAGAAAGGCAATGCCAAAGAATGCTCAAAATACCGTACAATTGCACTCATCTCACACGCTAGTAAAGTAATGCTCAAAATTCTCCACACCAGGCTTCAGCAATACATGAACCATGAACTTCCAGATGTTCAAGCTGGCTTTAGAAAAGGCAGAGGAACCAGAGATCAAATTGCTAACATCCGCTGGATTATCAAAAAAGCAAGAGAGTTCCAGAAAAACATCTGTTTCTGCTTTATTGACTACGCCAAAGCCTTTGACCTTGTGGATCACAACAAACTGTGGAAAATTCTGAAAGAGATGGGAATACCAGACCACCTGACCTGGCTCTTGAGAAACCTATATGCAGATCAGGAAGCAGCAGTTAGAATGGACATGGAACAACAGACTGGTTCCAAATAGGAAAAGGAGTATGTCAAGGGTATATATTGTCACCCTGCTTACTTAACTTCTATGCAGAGTACATCATGAGAAACGCTGGGCTGGATGAAGCACAAGCTGGAATCAAGATTGCTGGGAGAAATATCAGTAACCTCAGATATGCAGATGACACCACCCTTATGGCAGA
>NW_011494592.1:1340131-1340430 GCF_000754665.1 Bison bison bison
ATTCCTAAAAAATAATGACTACTATATTGAAACAGTCCTACAATCAACCTCAATAGAGGAGAGAAGACAGGGAAAGCATACATTTAATGTGTAAAAGGAAAAGATCTGTCACTCTACAATTGTATATCCAGTTGGACTTTCCATCAAGAGTGAGGTCAAAATAGACATTTTCAGTCAAATGCAGAGAAAGTAGCACTCACAGATCTTACTGAATGAAGTGCTACCAGAAGCACTTCAACAAAATAAAGTTTAACTCAGAAGAAAATGCTGAGTATAAAATACAATAACAAGCAAATAAG
>NW_011494592.1:1340530-1360242 GCF_000754665.1 Bison bison bison
TAACTTATATGCAGAGTACATCATGAGAAACGCTGGGCTGGATTAAGCATAAGCTGGAATCAAGATTGCTGGGAGAAATATCAGTAACCTCAGATATGCAGATGACACCACCCTTATGGCAGAAAGAGAAGAACTAAAAAGCCTCTTGATGAAAGTGAAAGAGGAGAGTGAAAAAGTTGGCTTAAAACTCAACATTCAGAAAACGAAGATCATGGCATCCAGTCCCATCACTTCATGGCAAATAGATGGGAAAACAGTGGAAACAGTGGATGACTTGATTTTGGGGGGCTCCAAAATCACTGCAGATGGTGACTGCAGCCATGAAATTAAAAGACACTTACTTCTTGGAAGGAAAGTTATGACCAACCTAGACAGCATATTAAAAAGCGGAGACATTACTTTGTCAACAAAAGTATATCTAGTCAAGGCTATGGTTTTTCGATAAGTCATGTATGGATGTGAGAGTTGGACTATAAAGAAAGATGAGCGCTGAAGAATTGATGCTTTTGAACTGTGGTGTTGGAGAAGACTCTTGAGAGTCCCTTGGACTGCAAGGAGATCCAACCAGTCCATCCTAAAGGAGATCAGTTCTAGGAGTTCATTGGAAGGACTGGTGTTGAAGCTGAAACTCCAATACTTTGGCCACCTGATGCGAAGAGCTGACTCATTTGAAAAGACCCTGATGTTGGGAAAGATTGGAGGCTGGAGGAGAAGGGGATGACAGAGGATGAAATGGTTGGATGGCATATCCAACTCAATGGACATGAGTTTGTGTAAAGTCTGGGAGTTGGTGATGCACAGGGAGGCCTGGCGTGCTGTGGTTCATCGGGTAATAAACAGTTGGACACGACTGAGCGACTGAACCGAACTGAACTGAATTACTATATGTAAAACAGATAACTAATAAGGACCTACTGAATAGCACAGGGAACTTTACTCAATGACCTATATGGGAATAGAATGTAAAAAAGAGTGGATATATGAATATGTATAACTGATTTATTTTTCTGTACACTTGAAACTAACACAACATTTTAAATCAAGTATGCTCCAAAAAAAATTAATTGTAAAAAATAGGAAATCTTGTCATTTGCAATCATATGGATGAATTTGGAGGGTGTTATGCAAGGTAAAATAAACCGGACACAGAAAGACAAATATCGCATGCTATCAGTTATAAGTAAAATCTTGAAAAGTCGAACTTAGGAAAACAGAAACAAGAAATGGTGTTTTCCAGGGACTTGGGAGTGAAGGAAATGGGAAGATGTTGGTCATAAGGTACAGACTTTCAAATATAAAATGAATAAGTTCTAGAGAGCTAATATAAAGCATGACAACTATAATTAATAATAGATCACATACTTAAAATGTGCTGAGGGTAGAAATTTTTTTGTTTTTTGGCCATGCCCCACAACTTGTGGGATATTAATTCCCCAACTAGGAACTGAATTTGGGCAGTGAAAGCATGGAGTCCTAAGCACTGGACTACCAGGGAATTCCTGAGAGTAGATCTTAAGGGCTCTCCCCTCACCAGCTCCTCCACACACAAAGGTGTTGGATATGTTAATCAGCTTTACTGCGGTAATCATTACACAAGGTATGTGTGTGTGCTCAGTCGCTAAGTCATGTCCGACTCTGTGACCCCATAGACAGTAGCTCACCAGGCTCCTCTGTCCAGGGAATTTTCCAGTCAAGAATACTGGAGCTGGTTGCCATTTCCTTCTGCAGGGGATCTTCCCCACCAGGGAATCCACCCGGTGTGTCTGTGACATGTCTTGCATTGGCAGGCAAATTCTTTACCACTGCGCCACCTGGGAAGCCCATACAAGGTATACATGTATCAAAACACCACACTGTAAGCCTTAAATATGTCCAATTGTTTTTTCACTCATACCTCAATAAGGTTGAGGGAAAAATCATTGTAAAATGATGTTTCATTTCTTCCAATGATGATAAAGTGTGGGAACAATCAGCAAGGACCTATTGTATAGCACAGGGAACTCTACTCAATATTCTGTGATAACCTGTATGGGAAAAGAATTAAAAAAAGAATGGATGTATGTTTATGTGTAACTGAATCACTTTGCTGTACAACTGAAACTAACACAATATTGTAAATCAACTATATTCCAATATGCATAAAAATTAAATTTTAAAACACATAATGGAAAAGAATCTGAAAAAGAAGAAAAAAGTGTGGGAAAAAGTGCCAATTTTTGTCACATTTGTTGCAACTCTAGTTGGTATTTTTTATAGTGCCTTTATGATCTTATGGTGTTTTTCATGATTATAGGGTGAAGTCTACCAGTATTTCCTTTATTGTTTTAGATTTGTTTGTGTGGTTTTAAAAAGTCTTTACACAAGGATAAAAATTTTTCTGTCTTCTTATAAATTTTATTAAAGATTTTACTTATAAAAATTTATGTTTTACCTAACTTGAAATTAATTTTGTTATGATATGATTCAGAATCTAATTTCATATTTCTTTTTCCTCCTGAACGATTCTTCCAAATATCTCATTTATTCCAAGGTTTCTCACTAGTGGCACTTCTGATATTTGGGGCCAGGTAATTCTTTGGGGGTTGTCCTGTACACTCAGGATGTCTAACAACATTTCTGATCACTATCAAATTCTAGTAGCGTTATACCCGTTGTGACAACCAAAAATGCCTCTAGACGTTGCCCAGGGTCCCCTGGGAAAAAAAATCACCTCAAATTGACAACCACTGATTTATCCTTCCCCTGAAATGATTTGAAATACTACATAGACCACAAAATACATTCTTATATATCATATACACTTGGTGACATTTCAGAACTTTCTATTCAGCTCCAGTTATTTGATGTTTATTCTTAGACTATATAAAAAAGAGTCCCAAACAGTTTTCATTATTGTAGTTTTGAATGAACCTTTAATCAGTTTACACTCTTGTTTTTTCAGTTTCTTTTCTATTCTTCACAGAGGATACTTTATCTTATTGAGTGATTGAATGGAAAGGAACAAAAGAGACCCAAGTGGAATCTGGGACATGGGAGGCACCCCCCTCCTCCCCCGTCATGTCAAAGAGGCCCACACTGGGTGGAACAGGCAGGCATGGGTCTGTCTGAAACTGATAAGAGGAAAGGCGCCTAATAGGATCTGGAAGTCACAACCCCAGGATCATCTGTTGAGACCCAAAGGGAAGGAGCTACAGAAGATAAAATCAGGAAGAGAAGGCAGCCCTTTGATCTGCTGTATTCCTAGGTGGGGCTGAGGGAAGGAAGTGGGGGAACAGGACAATTATGATTATTTACAGAGTATCTGGCCTTCCCTGGGGGCTCAAACGGTAAAGAATCCGCCTGCAATATGGGAGACATGGGTTTGATCCCTGGGTTAGGAAGATCCCTTGGAGGAGGGCATGGCAACCCACTCTAGTATTCTTGCCTGGAGAATCCCCATGGACAAAGGAGCCTGGCAGGCTACAGTCCATGGGGTCACAAAGAGTCAGGAACGACTGAGTAACTAAGTACAGCACAGGGTACCTAGGCTTCTCTTTAAGAGCTTCCCCCGGTGGCTCAGACGGAAAAGAATCTGCCTACAATGCAGGAGACCTGGGTTCGATCCCTGGATTGGAAAGATGTCCTAGAGAAGGGAATGGCAACCCACTCTGGTATTCTTGCCTGGAGAACCCTGTGGACAGAGGAGCCTGGTGGGCTACAGTTCATGAAGTCTCAAAGAGTTGGACATGACTGAGGGACTGAGCATGAGCACAAACACCTCTGGGAAGGACGAGTCCACCTCTGCCGGGACTATTGTTGGGATAAATAGGTCAGGGCTGCCTCGTCCCTGGAGCCAACAGCCCAGGGGTTCTAGAATTCTGTCTCCCTCTACATCAGAGACAAAAAGCTCAGATCAAAGACTCGGGTGACAGGTATCCCAAGGGTACCACTGACGATGGTTTCTGTGGCAAGAAATAGGAAACGTGACTCAGACAATAAAAGAAATTTCTAGGCCCCGGTGACAGAAAGTCCATAGAGAGGCTTCCTCCAGCAGCTCCATGACATTCAAGGACCTGCTTCTTTCCTGGGCTCTGCGCTGTTAGTGGCATCCTTGGTTAAGTGCTTGGAACTCCCAGATGGATACTCAGGGCTGCCTGGTTCCCATTGTACTGTGCTAATAATCACACAGCAGAAAACTCTTCGCCCTAGAATTCCCAGCAAAAGTCCTGACGTTCACTTTGATTAGACCATACTCGTTCACAGGTCCATCTGGGAGAAGGGTGTGTGTTAGTCTCTCAATTGTGTCCAACTCTTTGTGACCCCACCAGGTTTCTCTGCCCATGGGATTTTACTGGCAAGAATACTGGAGTGGATAGCCATTCTCTTCTCCAGGGGATCTTCCTGACCCAGGGATCGAACCCAAATCTCCTACTTTGCAAGCAGATTCTTTATCATCTGAGCCACCCCAGAGAAGGGTAGAATTGGCTTCTCTAAATCAGCTTAGAGCTGGGATCACTTAAGTCCCCATTGGAAATCTGGGCTAGCTGGGAAGGGGAAGAAGGAAGAGGAAAGAGCTGCTATGTGCCCACTGCACCAGGAACCCTGGATGAGCCAGGAGAGAAGCAGTCTGGAGTCTGAAATTTGGAAAGAAATACTTCTGTTATCAGAGAAATTTGTCCCTTACATCTTAGATTCATAGCATCATTTTTCTTTATAACATCCTTATCATTTCTTCTCAAGGGCTTCCCTGGTGGCTCAGATGGAAAAGAATATGCCTGCAATGCAGGAGACCTGGGTTGAATTCCTGGATTGGGAAGATCCCTAGGAGAAGGGAATGGCTACCCACTCTAGTATTCTTATCTGGAGAATTCCACAGACCAAGGAGCCTGGCGGACTACAGTCAGTGGGGTCACAAAGAGTCAGACACGGGTGAGCAATTTTCGCTTTATCATTTCTTCCCAAGTGCAGCATTCAAAAACCCTGTCAGCCCCTAAGAAAAATGTAGACCCAGGGACTTCCCTGGTGGCCCAGTGGTTAAGATTGCACGCTTCCAATGCAGAAGGGTGTGGGTTCGAGCCCTGGTTGGGGAACTAAGATGCCACATGCCACTCAGTGTGGCTAAAAACAAATAAAAGAAATATAGGGCTTCTCTGCTGATCGGGTGGTTAAGAATCTGCCTTGCAATGCAGGGGACACTGGTTGGATCCCTTATCCAGAAAGATCTCACATGCCACGGAGCAGCTAAGCCTGTGGGACACAAATACTGAGCCCAACCTCATTGCGAAGCCTATTCACAGAACTAGAGAATAGCCCCCACTCGCCGCAACTAGAGAAAGCCCACACACAACAATGAACACCCAGCACAGCCATAAATAATTTTTAAAAAAAAGGAAAAGTAAATGTGCCCAGAAAAATGCATGTGACCTATATCAGGAACTAGATCCCCAGACAAAACCAGCATCTCTCTGCCTGTTCAGTCCAGCCTCTCCATAAAGAGCACTTACAAGTTTTAAGTGATAGGGACCATGTCACAGTGTTTTGTCCAGGAAACAGTCTGCAACTATCATAGCAAAAAGTGCCCTGGTGCTGCAGGCTGGTCTGTGATAACCACTGTCCTTCCTGAAATGCTCGGCTTCTTCTTGATGCCAGGAGGGCTGCTGGGGAAGAAGCAGGCAAGGAACAAGCCCTGGCCTGCCGTCAGCCCAGTGGCTTTGCAAAAGCAATGTCTGTAACAGCCTCTCTATCTTCTCCAAACATGTTTCTCATCTGCTGGTCCTAGCACTTTGGTGTCATCAAATAGATCCCTGGCTCCTACCCATGAACTCTGCTCTGTTTAACAGAAAGTTCTGAAAGATGGCAGTGGTGGGAGGCGGGAGGGCAAGTCAACACTTAGCCTGTTCCGGCAACACGATGCCTCAAGGTTCCTACTGCAGTCAGGGTCAGCCAAGCTGCCATAGACCATGGGGTTGCATAGATAATGCCAGAGTTGCATGCCAGGGTTTCAGAAAATGGCGGTATTGTCAATACCCTTGCAGTTATGCCTGCCAATCAGACTGTGTTTAGTTTAACTGAACTATGGTTCATTGATATGGGTACTCTTTCCAAAAGTACAAGATCCCAGCAAAAAAAAAAAAACAAACAGAAATGAGGCTTCCCTAGTGGCTCAGCAGTAAAAAAAAATCCTCCTGCCAATGCAGGAGACAGGGGTTCGATCCCTGGTCTGCGAAGATTCCATGTGCCTTGGAGCAACTAAGCCTGTGCACCACAACTCTTGAGCCTGTGCGTTAAAACCCAGGATCAGCAAAATACTGAGCCCACATGCTGCAACTACTGAAGCCTGAGCACCCTGGAACCCATGCCCCACAACAAGAGAGTAGACCCCGTTTGCCACAACTAGAGAAAAGCCTGTGCAGCAACAAAGACCGAGAATAGCCAATAAATAGAGATGATAAAACCCCAGAAATGGGTAACAGAGGCATCTCTACCATCTCTAAAGCCAATAATAATCACCCTGTTCTTTATTTTCCTTCCCCTTCAGTTGCCACTCATCTTCGATGGCTTTAAAGACCCCAAAAGTCCAGGTCATGGATCTCATGGTCAGGACTCTTTTCTCTGTAATAACTATCTCACAGAATGGCCACAGAATAACTATCTAAATATCTGATCCTCTGCCACTCCTTTTTCCTTTTGCCTTCAATCTTTCCCAGCATCAGGATCTTTTCCAATGGGTCAGCTCTTTGAATCAGGTGGCCGAATGTATAAAATAGATAACTAGTAAGAACCCATTGTACAACACAGGGAAGTCTACTCAACAGTCTATAATGACCAACATAGGAATAGAATCTAAAAGAGAGTGGACGTATGTATGTGTATAATGGATTCACTTTGCTGTACACTGGAACTAACACTACATTGTAAATCAGGTATATTCCAATAAAATGTTTAAAAATAAAATTTTGTTTAAAAAAAATCTTCCCTTCAGTTTCTGTTTTCACTACAGCTCTGGCTATCTATTGCCACATAACAAAACTATTCCAAAACTTAGTAGCTCAAAATAAGCATTTTATTTTGTCCATAATTTGGAGGATCAGGAATTTGGAGGTGACTTATTTGCTCTTCCCTGCTCCACTCAGTAACAGGTGAGGAAAGAGAATCAATTTCCAATGTGGCTCACTCACATGGCTGGCAAGTTGGGGCTGGCTATTGAGACTGGGAACCTTGGCTCCTCTCCGTACATCTGCCTGGGCTATGTCACAACACAGTGGCCCCAAGGTAGTCAGAGTACCTTGTCCCCAGATCAAATACTCTAAGAGATGGGAGGTGGAAGCTGCCAGGATCTAAGGGACTGTGTCTGGAAATTGGCAGTCACTTCTGCCAAATTCTATGACTCAAAGCAGAGACAGCCCACCCAAACTTGAGAAGGGATGCTGAGAGTCGGTGTCTATGGGAAGAGGGTCAAAGGATCTGTGGCCATGCCTTTTTTAAATTTATTTTTAATTGGAGAATAATTGCTCTATGATGTTGTGTTGGTTTCTGCTGCACAGCAGTGTGAATCAGCCATAAGTGTACATACATCTCCTCCCTCTTGAGCCTCCCTCTCACCAGCCCCCATCCCACCTCTCTTGGTTCTCACAGAGCACTAGGTTGAGCTCCCTGTGTTATACAGCAACTTCCCATTAGCTATTTGTTTTATACATGGTAACGTATATGTTTCAGTGCTACTCTGTCAACTCGCCCCACCCTCTCCTTCCCTCACCCCACCCCCAACCCGATGTGTTGTGGCCATTCTTATACTGCCATTGTTGTCCTTTCCTTACGTCAGCTTGCACGCCGGTGCAACAGACAAGGCATTACCATTTCATAGTTCATATACTTCCTCTCTCACCTCAGCCTCTCCTATTCCTTCCAAAATCCTGGTCCTTTGTCCATCTGTCATCTCTCACACCTGCTGATGTTCATCTCCAGTCACAGATTCAGAAGCTCTACTACACTGTAACTTACTGTCAGTCAAGAGCTTTGGCATCTGGTAGACCTGGGTGGGGCTTCCCAGGTGGTGCTAGTGGTAAAGAACCCAAATGCCAATGCAGGAGATGTAAGAGACGAGGGTTCAATCCCTGGGTCGGAAAGATCCCCTGGAGGAGGACATGGCCACCCACTCTAGTATCCTTGCCTGGAGAACTCCATGGACAGAATAGCCTGGCGGGCTACGATCTATAAGACAGCAAAGTGTCGGACATGACTGAAGTGACTTAGCCCACATGCATGCATGCAGACTTGAATGAGAATCAACTCTATTAATGACTTGCTGTGACTGGACAAATTATTTAATATCTGACATTCAATTTCCTCACGTGAAATAAGAAGCCTACCTCATAAGATTACTGGGAGGATTAATAAACAAAGTATTAGGCAAAAATTATAAAATCTGACAATGCCAAGTGTTGGCAAAGGCATAGCACTAACCTGAACTCTTTTTTAATTTCATTTATTTATGTTTATTTTGGCTGCCCTGGGTCTTTGTTGCTGCACACTGGTTTTCTCTAGTGGTAGTGAGTGGGGGCTACTCTCTAGTTATGGTGCAAGGGCTCTAGGACTCGTGGGCTTCAGTAGCTGTGGCACACGGGCTTAGCTGCCCCATGGCATGTGAAATCTTCTTGGGCCAGGGGTTGAACCTGTGTCCCCCTGCATTGACAGGGGGATTCTTAACCACTGGACCACAGAGAAGTCCACTAGAACTCTTACATACTGCTCACGAGGTCATAAACTGCTTCAATTTTGGAGACGAATTTTGGCAATATATGATAAGATTAAAGAAGAATATATACTACAATGCAGCAATTCTATGTCTAGATTTAGACCCTGAGAAACTCCTGCCAGGTACCCAAGGAAACCCGTATAAGAATACTAATAAAAAGAGGTAAAAAAAGACTACTAATGGTAGCACTGTTTTTAATTGCCAAAGATTGGAAAGCACCTCAGCGTTGACCAAGAAAAGAGATAATAAGCTGTGGCATGGTCACACATGAGCCAGAGTTACATATACTAACACAGAGGAATCCCACTACTACAGTATATAAAAAGTAAATTATATGAAAATGCATATGGTGAGAAATCATTTACAATTAGCTTGAAACATGCAAAACAGTGTTACTCTCATTTAGGGAAACAGGCATGGGTAGCAAAAGTAAAATGAAATAGAAAACACTAAATTCAACTCTGAATGAAACAGGGGGAAAGCAGTCCAGACCCTGGAATCTTAAACTACTTATTGGGTATAAGAGTTTTCATTATTTTATTATTTTTATAACCTTCTCTATATCTGAAATATTTTACATCAAATTTTGAAAGTTTTAGAGACTTATTTATAGGGATTTTCCTGTAAGTCCAGTGGTTAAGATTCTGTGCTTCCACTGCAGGGGACATGGGTTCAATCCCTGGTCAGGGAACAAGATCCCACATGCCCAGGGCGTGGTCAAAAATAAATAAATAAAGACCTATTTATATGAGTATGTGCACAGCACTGGGGATGAGGCAAAGGCTCAATATGCAGTAGGAACTGCCATCATTTTCATTCTGACATCCCACGCCTTGTTATTTACTCAACCTTGGGACTCTCACTCCACCCTGAAACTAGGAAAAGGTGTTTCCATTTTTACAAGAGCTTAAATGAATGTGTGACTAAGGTCATGCCTGTGTATGTGCTCAGTTGTGTCCAAATCTTTGCAACCCCATGGACTGTAGCCCTCCAGGCTCCTCTGTCCATAGGATTTCCCAGGCAAGAAAACTGGAGTGAGTCACCATTTCCTCCTCCAGGGGATCTTCCCAACCCAGGGATCAAACTCATGTCTCCTGCATTACAGATGGATTCTCTACCACTGAGTCACCTAGGAAGCCACCTAAGGTCATGAGAAGATACATTTATCTGGTTGCCTGTATCTGATTGGATTTTTAGAAGAGTCAACTTTTTTTTTTTCACCAAGGGAAAGAAATGAAGTTGACAAATATGCCATGTGATCAAACACTAACAGTGGAAAGATTTTTCAAAAGTCCTGATTTGAAAACAAGGCATGCCAGTATACCTAGTTCAGTTCCTTCATTCCCATTCAACAGACTGTAACAGAGAGCGGTCATTTACCCCAGGTGACAAACATAGGCCATCTGTTTTCAAGGTCTGAACTCTGGAAGAATATTGGAATTCCCAAGAGAACTTAAAAAAATTCTGCTGCCATGGAACTTCCCTGGGGGTATAGTGGTTAAGATTCTGACTTCCAGTGCTGGGGGTTTGGGCTCAATCCCTGGAATGAAGATCCTACATGCCACGTGGCACAGTCAAAAAATATGAAATTAATGTATGAAATAAAAATGTTGAAAAATGAAAAAAAAGAAGAAAAAAATCATAAAAATAAAAATCCTATGCCCAGGTCCCATCTATACCAATTAAATCCCAGTGTCTGACTTCTCTGATGGCCAAGTGGTTAAGAATCCACCTGCCAGTGCAAGGGACACCGGTTTGATGCCCGGTCCAGAAAGAGTCCACATGCTGCAGGACTCAGCTAAGGTACAGCTAAGCCCGTGTACCACAACTACTGAGCCCTTGCACCCTAGAGCCTGTGCTCCACAACAAGAGAAGGCAACGCAATCAGTAGCGCTGCAACTAGAAAAAGTCCACGCCCAGCAACGAAGACCCAGCACGGCCAAAAATACATAAATACTAAATTTTTTAATTATAAAAGAAGTAATATCTTTAAAAAAATCCCAGTGCCCCTGGAAGGCACCCAGGCCTCAGGTCTTCAAATGAGTCCAATGGGCAGCCAAAGAAGAGAATCACTGGCCTATTTGGTCCTTTCAGGAAAATGATACCCTGAAACATCAGACACCACCTGTGAATTCAGGTTGCTTTCCCTCGTTCTTTCATGTGTAAAACATTCATTAATTCGTTTTTATTCCTTCCAAAGCTTTTATCATTCAAGTCAGTCATAGATCCAGTTACAGAAATAAGAGTGCTTAGGGTTGGGCCCGTGACAAAGTGCCAGCTGCCTGCACCGTGTCTCTTCTACCCAGCTCTTAATAATACAACTCTGACTCTTACCTAAGCTGTGGTCACCCCACTGAAAACCACATTTCCCAAAGGATGGGAGAGAAAAGAAATCTCTCCTTTGCAGGGGTTAATAGTCAGCCACCTTTTGCTCTGGCTAAGCCATGAGAAAATCACCATGGGAAAAGAATAAAAGCAAAATATAGCAATACAGCATAACCCAAATAAAAGTACATCAGGTTGATCAGTTGGGGTTGTCATGCCCTGCTAAGCTAAGGAAAAACATAGTGTGGACCTTGGAACATCGGGTCAGCACAAGTTCAGAATGCTGCTTGTGCACACACTAAGATGTTTTCCCAAGGTATAAGCAGGTCTATGACCTTCAGCTAGGTTATAGCCCTTGTACAAGAAAATAACAAAGATAGTTTAAAGTAATCAATAAAATGGGAGACGTTACTGGGGACATAGGAGGCTGACTTCACCATAGCACAACAAATACTTTCTGCTTGCCAAGACACTAAATAAAAGTGATGCAGCTCCGAGAAACAGGGGTCTTGACCCAAGAGGTCTTGAGTCCCCTGGTCCCATCTTTAAAACTTTTAATTCTGTCTCTAGTTCCTTTTTCCCAAACTGTGTATTTGATCCCTACCTGCTGTGCTGGCCGCAGCACTCCTTTACCAAAACTACCAACTAATAAATATTCAAGGAGTAAGAAAAATAGAAAATCATCATTTTACAACTAGTTTAGACCCAGGTTTTATCCCTGGGTTAGGAAGATCCCCTGGAGAAGGAAATGGCAACTTACTCCAGTATTCTTGCCTGGGAAATCCCATGGGCAGAGGAGCCTGGCAGGCTACAGTCCATGGGGTCACGAAGAGTCGGACACGACTGAGTGACTAACACTTTCACACTTTGGTAATAACGGATTCAAGCAAGATTCATCAATGAATACTGAGGCCATTGAGTGAAAGACAGCTGCGGGGGTGGAGGGCTTAAAATAGTCACGCAATCTCAAAGTTTCATGCCACAGAAAAGGTATTCATTGCAAACATACGAGGAGAAGGGGACAACAGAGGATGAGATGCTTGGATGGCATCACTGACTCAATGGACGGAGTTTGAGCAAACTCCGGGAGATAGCGAAGGACAGGGAAGCCTGGTATGCTGCAACAGTCAGAGATGACTAAGCGACTGAACACCAACCACAGCAACTTTGAAGATGGATAAGTCTGGAAGACGCCCCCCGCTGTGTTGGTTGCTAAGCAATCACATCTCAGCAAACCCAGCCCTCCCTACTCTGTGGTGCCTCTGGGCTGGAACTTTTCCAACCACCCGAAAATCCCATGGATGGAGGAGCCTGGTAGGCTGCAGTCCATGGGGTAGCGAAGAGTCGGACACGACTGAGCGACTTCACTTTCACTTTCACTTTCATGCATTGGAGAAGGAAATGACAACCCACTCCAGTGTTCTTGCCTGGAGAATCCCAGGGACGGGGGAGCCTGGTGGGCTGCCGTCTATGGGGTCGCACAGAGTCGGATACGACTGAAGCGACATAGCAGCAGCAGCACTGCTTGCCAGCTGCCGGTAGGGGGAGCTGTGAGGAGACCGCAGGGGAAAGAAACTACTTGTTCTTCTTGGAGAAGGCAGTGGCACCCCACTCCAGTACTCTTGCCTGGAAAATCCCATGGACGGAGGAGCCTGGTAGGCTGCAGTCCATGGGGTCGCTAAGAGTCGGACACGACTGAGCGACTTCACTTTCACTTTTCACTTTCATGCGTTGGAGAAGGAAATGGCAACCCACTCCAGTGTTCTTGCCTGGAGAATCCCAGGGACGGCAGAGCCTGGTGGGCTGCTGTCTATGGGGTCGCACAGAGTCGGACACGACTGAAGCGACTTAGCAGCAGTAGCAGCCACACATTTCATCACATTTCTTGTCTCCCACAGCAGTAGTTCCCCCTTGCCCCACCAGCTGAATTCTGTTCTAGGTTTTATAGCCCTCACAAGAATCAGCCTCTTCACATACTTTTTTTTTTTGGTGGTGTGTCATGTGACCAGGGATCAACCAGGGATCAAACCAGGGAACCAGTTCCCTGACTACGGATCGAACCCATGTCGGATACATTGGAAGGGAGGAGTCAACTACTGACAGCTAGGGATAGCCCCGTTTTCAAACACTTCTTAAAGTCACTAACTGCCAGTATGCCCCTCTCAGGGCTTTGAGTCACCAGCATCAGCCCATCATTGACTTAGGGAAGAAGTCAATTTTCTTCCCTGTTCTTGAGATTTTCACTCACTCACAGTTTAACTTAATCCTAATTTGTACAGGGTATAAATACACTTAATACACTTTTCTTTAAAGGCAAACCACCAAAATTAAATCCTTCACTTCAGATTTTAAAAATACATAAAGGTAGAGTTAAGAAAAATTACTTAGTAGTCATGCCATACTCAAAAAGGTGTCTAGGGGATCAATGTCAAGTTAAACATTAACATGTCAAGAAAATATATAAAAATACATATATTTATCTGGAGGATGAGACCAGTTATTAATAATAAACACTTTTTAAGAAGTGCTTATGAAGGGTCAGACACAGCACACTTTACCTGCATTCTTTTATTTAATCCTGTGACATAAGTAGCATCAGTCTTTAGACAAGGACCTGAGGCTTAGAAAGATGAAATGATTTCCAGGATATAAAAGCAGTAGAGCTGGAATTCAAAGCTAGATAGCTCTGGCTCCAAAGCTTATGCTTGTAGCCACCACACCATACCACACACAAGAGGTCATCACTGCCTTTATAATCTCTGATTCCAGTGGCAACTTCAAATTTAAAGCCCTTCTCTGTGGTAGACAATGATTCTACATGGACCATGACAGAACCACCAAAAAAACCAAAGATTTTAAACAGAAGTGTCATATTAACTCTATACTCACAAGCTGACAGTATTTCCAAAAAGCTGGCAAGATCAACCACATTTAGACTGATGGAGAGCTTACCAGAAGCCAAGACCTCCACTACAAGAAAATTATCTCCTTTCCAAATCAGTAATGTCCACATAAGGCCCATTATATGACTGTTCAACTAATGGGCAATATTGACTAATATTCTGAGAATGTGCCCCCCTCCAGTTTTTAATCGAGATTCAATTTAATAAAGGCTTCTAGAAAAACACGTCAAATCAATAGACAGTTGGTTCTTATGGGCTGAAACTGGATCTCTAATGGTCCTTGTACATAGCATAGACTTGCCCTGGGATTTCCAAAGCTCCATTATCCTTCATGCTGAACTAAAAAAGTACTATTTTACTTTAGGAGCCAAACCAGCAACTCAGCTGCCAACGATTATTTTGCAAAGCGGGACACAGTTACTTGAAAATTATATTTTTCCAATTAGCACAGTGGGAAACACGACGGAGGCATTCAGCCCAAGCCTGCAATTAGAGAACATTTGCTTGCTTCTAGAAATAGAATGAATGGGAAGTAGAAACCTGCTATCTAGGTCTTCAGCAAAAATCCTCTGGGAGGGGAGACCTTGCACCAATGTCAGCAGTCCCCAGAAAATAAACATCTTCCTCATTTTCCTAAGTAGCAGTCGGCACTGCATCACAGTGTGTTCAGCTGAGATGAAACCTAGCATCATCTCCGAATGTAACAAAAGGGGTTTCCACAAGAGCCGGGTCGTTAGAAAGGCAAAGATTGCTGCCAATGAGCAGCTCTATTTTAATTTTTACCTTTTTAATTTTGTATTATGTGTTTATTTTGGGCTGCACTGGGTCTTCATTGCTGCACACTGGCTCTCTCTAGTTTGTGGGTGCAGGGGGCAGGGGCAGCGCTACTCTTCGTTGCGGTGCACAGGCTTCTTGTTCCAGTGGCTTCTCTTACAGAGCATAGGCTCGAGGCACAAGGGCTTCAGTAGTTGCAGCCCTTAGGCTCAGCAGTTTCAGCAACCTGGCTCGAGAGCACAGACGTCAGCAGTTATGGTACCTGGGCCTTAGTTGCTCCATGGCATGTGGAATCTTCCCGGATCAGGGATTGAACCCATGACCCCTGCAGGTCGATTGTTATTCGCTGTACCACCAGGGAAGTCCAGTGTTTTATTTTAGTATTTAAAAAATCTATTAATGAAGTCTTCTAAGTCTTTCTCTGTCACAAAAGCAGACAGCACTTCAGCCATCTCCAGTTAGCAGGCACTGCTCAGATTTCAAAGATCTCACTGTGTCTCAGTGAAACAATGGATAGTTCAAGAATTTAAATCTCTCAAGCAGAGGCAAAGACAAAGGCAGAAAACAGATTTAAAGAGAAACAACTTTCAGGGACTTCTCTGGTGGTCCAGTGGCTAAGACTCCAAGCTGCCAATGCAGGGGGCCCGGGGGTTCAATCCCTAATCAGGGAACGAGATCCCACATGCCACAACCAAGAGTTTGCAAGCTGCAACTAAGACCTGGCTAGCCAAATAAATAAAAATAAAAATACTGCATGCCACAGCTAAGATTCTGCTCATATTTTGGATGTTAATTTTTTAAAAAAGAGAAAAACGACTTTCACACCATGGGTTATGAGTTCTGTAACTTTTTTGAAATTTTGGAGCTCTACACAAGAATTTTGTGTGAGGCAAGAGAAAACCATTGACAATCAAGATATTTGCAAATCATACCTACTGCACAAACACAGTGGAGAAAGGGTTTAATGGACCAGACAGCTAATACCACTAGGTTGTAGATGAAACATCACAACCCAGCTTTTAATAAGTGTCTTAAATTTGTCACCTTTGGTCTCTAAGCACCTTGATGCTGCTTGAAGCTGAAAGGGTGAGGGCGATTAAAAACGAATCCTTTTATTTCCTGCCAGTCAGGAAACGAACTGTTGAAAACTCTAGCTTAGCCTACCTAGAGCTGAGCCCAGCTTGCAAAAGTGATGGCAACTTTTGAGTAAACATGATTGTGTAACATTTATCTAGCTCTCAGTTACTATATTGTAGTTTAACCAGGTGACTTGACATTGACCTGTTTAATCTCTCAATGATATTGTTCATTTCCTGTTCTGGTTGCTGGTTTCATGGATTTAAGTCAGCAAGTTACACAATTGTGTACACTTTTCTGTGTACATTATTTCAACTTTTTTTTAAATCTAAATTTTATCAGTAAAAAAGTAATTAATTAAAGGGGGATCAGCTTCCAACAATTTAACTTTTTTTTTTAATTTTTATTTATTTACTTTTGGTGGTGCTGGGTCTTCATTGTTACTGAGGCTTTTCTCTAGTTGTGGTGCTCAAGCTTCTCTTGTAGCTGAGCATGGGCTCTAGGGCCCGCTGGCTTCAGCAGTTGTAACACAAGTGCTCAGTAGTTGCAGCACACGGGCTTAGCTGCTCTGTGGCATGTGGGATCTTCCCGACCCAGGGATCAAACCCATGTCTTCAGCATTGGCAGGTGGATTCTTTACCACTGAGCCACCAGGGGAGCCCTAAAGTTTGTTGTTACTTTAGCTCTTGGCTGTCCTGACTGGGTCTTCATTGCTGCGAGGGCTTTTCTCGAGCTGCAGCCAGTGGGGACTATTCTCTAGTTACCGTGCACGGGCTTCTCAGTGCAGTGGTTTCTCTTGTTCAGCTCATGGGCTCAGTAGTTGCAGTTTTAGTTGCTTAGTTGCTTATGCGGAATCTTCCCGGAGCAGGGATCAAACCCATGTCCCCTGCACTGGCAGGCAAACTCAACCACTGAACCACCAGGGAAGTCTTACCTTCTCTTCACTGTTGAGAAATAGCTCTGGGAAGTCCTTATATATGAGGCCAGGCCAGAATCACTTCCTCTGGGATGTCTCCATCTTTTTCATCACAACCACCTTCCTCATTTATGCTGACAAGCTCACCTTCACTAAGTGTCTCTGACTGCCAATCTAGAATCTCCCAAACAGTAGCAGTGTCAACCCTCCCAAGTTTAGATAATCAATTCACATCCACTGTGAATCCTGCAAAGTTATTTGTGGTGTAGTAAGTTTCTGCCACACTACAAATTACTGCTTCTTTCTGCCATGAAGCTTTCAATAGCTTCCAAACGTCGGCTTAAGCAATCACAAAATCTCCAGTTGTAGCATCTATAGTCTGTCCAAATCTGTTAAAAGCTGAAATAACCTCTTGGTCCATTGGCTGGATCAATGAAAGCTGTGTTTGATGGTCAAAGGCAAGTTTTCACACTTTCACTCAAGCCCCCAGAAGAATCTGGAACATAAGCCAACGGCAGTGCTAAAAAGCCTAGAGCATCTCTCTACCGCTGGGATCACTACTAAAAAGCTGTTTTCTGTGAGTGAACTGAATAAATGCTGCACAGCAACCAGACACCAAAAAGACTTTGAAAGTAGCGACCCAAGAGGTCATTCATCGGGTCAGTGTGCATCTGCTCCGTTATAAATGAGATTTGTGGACAAAAGAGCTCGCATTACAGTTTGCACTGTATGCAATTACTCAGTTAATATGCCAGGCACTGAAATCTGAACGGTGTTACCGGGGGAACTGGTGTCATTTACCTGAAAACCATGGTAATGGATGCATGCATTTGGAGTCTTGCAAAAAAGCAAGGTACTGAAAACAGGAAGACTAAAATGCATAGTGACCGCTCCCCCACTGAGCCCTAGAACTCTGAGCAGTTAGGCCTTTACTGATTGAGATTCTTTCTCAGGAAGCTGCTGTATGGTGTTCTCCCCACAAACAAGGGAATAAACCAAGAAAAACAAAAACATGCACTCTTGGGGGGTTTCCTGGTGGTCCAGTGTTTAAGAATCCACCTTGTAAGGCAAGGGACACTGGTTCAGTCCCTGGTCCAGGAAGAGTCCACATGCCAGCAACTAAACCTGTGTGTCACAACTACTGAGACTGCGCTCTAGAGCCTGAGTTCTGCAACAAGAGTAGCCACCACAATGAGAAGCCTGGGCACTGCAACTAGGGAGTAGCCTCCACTCACCGCAGCCAGAGGAAGTCTGAGTACAGCAATGGAGACCCACCACAGCCAAAAAAAATAAAATAGCTTTTTAAAAAAAATTATAAAAAGAAAACAAACATTGGCTGTAGGAAATCCAACAAAGGAGATAAATCCCCAGAATAGTAGAGGGAAATTTTAGGATGCAGACCTGAAACTTTTGTCTAAACTAGAACAGATCTGAAGCTCTGAGTGAGGCTATCCTAAAATATTGGGAGCTTCCCTGTTGCTTCTCATAGTCCTAAAAGGAAATTAACCAGTGGAAAGTTCCGGAATGACTGATGACCAGCACTTAATAAAAAAGGGAGGGGAGCTTATTCTAGGGAAAACACAATGATCACAATAGATGCACTATGACTCAGCAGCTCAGTGATATTTTTCAAATACTCTCAATTTTGATCTCCCCCAAATTAAGACCTAATTATAAAGCCAAGGAGGGAGGTTAGGGTCTGAGTATAACAGCTGAAGACTGAAACACTAAGGGGTGTCAAGGGCCCCTAACTGAGAGAGCCAAGTAGTAATACAAATACTAAAAGTGGCTGCCTCTGGAAAGGGGGAGATGTGGAGGAAGACCCCTGTACTTGACAAGCCTTGTTCAATCACTTGACTACTTAATCATCGATACATGTAACCTTGATGAAAATAGCTTATTGAAGGGAAGGTTAAAAAAAAAAAAAAGCAACATTTAGGCCTGAGAGACACAGGCCTGAGTTCACACTAGCCTGTGTCCCTGGCCCAGAGAAGTTACTTTTTTAATTTTGGCTGCCCTGGGTCTTTGTTGCAGCACATGGGCTAAGTTGCTTCGAAGCGTGTGGGGACTTAGTTCCCTGACCAGGGGATCGAATCCACGTCCCCTGCATTGGCGATGTGTTATTAACCACTGGACCACAAAGGAAGTCCCATGTATTGCTTTATATGGAAATACAGATCCCCTCTGACCTCTTATTGGCTGTTGGGGTTCCTCTTCCCCAGACCTAGCTGCTCTTCTTTTGTTCTTGGTTCAAGGACTTCCTCAGTTGTCCTCTCCTGGGCTTCAGGAGGGTTACTATTCTCCACTTAATGTTATTAAAAACATAGTTTCTGGGTTTCTGAGGACAGTACCAGGAGAGGAAGCCAGAACCAAAACGCAAAAGGTCTCCTGCAGAACCCTCAATTCTGACCTTAATGCTAGGTTCCCCTTACTAGTAACCACAGCTCCCATCTCCTTCCTCAAATGACCTTACATGGGTACTTTTCAGTTGGCCTGGGACTCTCCATTCTGTTAACATTGGTACAAATACAGAAGTTCTCTAGACCAGTTCCATGACCTGTAAAGCAATTATAAAACCTACTGCAAGAGGTCTTGAGAATGGAATGTATATAAAAAGCTGGTGCAGGGCCTGACATGCAGTGGTTGAGCATTTACTAAGTGACTCCATGGTAAGTATTTAACCACTGATCTAACTTCTCAGGCACAGGCCAGGTAGGCATAGCTGTATTCTTGTTACTATCCGGCTTCCCAAAAAACATCTAAAACTCTGAGAAAAGGACACACCAACCTAGTTTTGTTGACTTTTTTAAGCCATGTATTGATCAAGCATAAGAGAGATAATGTGTCAAGATTGAAAAATCCCAACACTGGGAGTTTAAGGGTTTTTTGTTTGGCCACATTGCAACAGCATGTGGGATCTTACTTCCACCGCCAGGGGTCACGTCTATGCACACACCCTCCTCCCCCCCCCCCCCCCCCCCCC
>NW_011494592.1:1360342-1374663 GCF_000754665.1 Bison bison bison
CACCCATCACACCGGAAGCATGTGTGCTTCCCTGAACCACCAGAGAACTCCCAACAGAGAATTTTTTAATGAAGCTGAGCTACACACAACCCTCACTTTAGCCTTCTTCCTAACAGCGATGCTACAAACAATCTAAATAAGGATCTGATAAAACAAGATAATCCATCGTGCTAATGAAATGTCCAAGATGCGCTAATATTAAAAAAAAAAAAAGCTAGTCTGTTAGAACAGCCCCCATGGAGTAATGTTACATATATTCTGGGATCTTAAGAAATGTTTCAGGGAGGAGTGGGGAACCTGCTGCTAGGGGCAGTTCTCACCTGCTAAGATATCACCTTCTCCTAAGAATGCACGAGGCTAACTGATCTGGGAACAGATGTGTATGAACAAAACCAGCAAGACAAGTTTTCTAAAAACGGTAGGCTTTTTATTTATTAAGAGGTAGACAGATGAACATGGAAGGCTGGCCCATTTTAACTTGCCCGAAGTTCATATTCCACAGCATTCATCCATCCTGCACTGTCAGAAATCTTAAAAGAAATACCCAAGACTGCCAGAAGGATTTTTCTTCCTACTTCTTCTTAGCAAGAACAGTCAATGAACTGCTTGCAAAGAAGGAACTACTAACCTAAATTTTCACCATGTCCAAAGACCCTATTAGAAGTTCCCACAGATGCCAAGAGAACCCACCACTGCCAACTGGTGGGCAGGGTACAAGTGACTATTTCTCTAAGACTACTAGGGAAGCTTGGGTTATGGTGTTTCTTGTTAAGTCCCTGTGCATGTTAGGGCAGAAGCTGGTGAAACCAACAAAGCAGAGCACACACTGTCAAATGGCTCTGGATGGTTGTTTAAAAAAAAAAAAAAGAAATCACGTTATCTTCAGAGACAACATTAAAACATAATGGAACAGAAGCCTGATACAAAAAAGTAGAGAAATATATACAGGAATTCACAGCCCAGAGGGAAAAGGGACCTCAAGAGGAATCAGTGGAAACCTGGCTATTTTACATAGCTAGTTTTGAGACAAGTCATATTTAGCACGAAAGCAGTTAGAGCACAAGTAGAGCTTCCCTCCCACAGCTCCCAATCTTGAAAGAGATTCTTTTGTCAGTCTTCGGTAACACTGCAGTCACTCTTCAAAGGAGCAGGAAATGTGTCAGGTGGTCCCAAACATTGACCTGAATTTCCATCACACACAGCCTCACTCTCAGAGGATGATGTATTTGAAGACTGCCATGATGGCAGCACTGATAACACCCGAAATGGGGACTGTGACGAACCAGGCCATAAAAATGTTGCGGAAGAGTCGCCAATCAACAGCCTTTTTGGATCGGAGCCAGCCAACGGATACAACAGAGCCCACCTGTGGGAGAAAACCACCAAGAACTAGTTACTGATGTGCCAGGATACTGTACTAAGACTTGTGACCTTATACAGGTGAGGAGCCCCAGACTACCAGACTGATCCATGAGAACTGGTTTGTACTAGGAACAAGATGAAGGCTGCATAAAATCCAAGCACTGAATCTGTGCTAACTGGGGTAAAACAGAATAGGAAAAGAAAATTCTCTTTTTCCTTCTGAGTTGCTGGAATTTAATGAACTATATTAATAACAGGGCTTCCCTGGTGACTCAGATGGTAAAGAACCTGCCTGCAAAGCAGGACACCTAGGTTTGATCCCTGAGCTGGGAAGATCCCCTGAAGGGAATGGCTACCCACTCTAGTAGTCTTGCCTGGAGAATCCCATGGACAGAGGAGCCTGATGGGCTACAGTCCACGGGGTTGCAGAGTCGGACACAACTGAGCAACTGATACTTTCACTAATAATAAAAACTGCTTTAGTAACAGATTCTTTCTTAGTGTTAGGTTTCCCAAAGATTCTCGAGGGAGACTGCTATTAGACCTAATAACTAAATCATTTGCACATCTCGCTCAAAGAAAAATGACTCAAAGGCTCCATGATGAACCAACTTAAATTCCCTTAAGAAAGCCAGTTTCTTTCTTTCTCTATAGATATCCTATAGTTCTTAGTCATCAAGCAACCTTAGGATTTAGTAAGTTTCTCGGGTGCTTCAATTCTGAGAGGCTCTGAGTACATGCTTGCTTTATACTGCCTTTCGACAGACCAACAAGCCTCACAGGCTTGCTACCTCAAAAGGGCTTTCATATTTTGGGGGATATAAAATATATTATCTGCTTAAATAAAACAGACATAAGGAATTGCAAAATGGGTCTTTACATTCTTATAGTCATTTGTCCTACACTTGTGAACTCTTGGACACTCCCACAATGTAAAACTTTCTAAACCAAAGTATCAAAGGAAATAACAAAAAACACCTCTCCACATATCTACTAAAACCATTCAAGACACAGTACCCTTTATCACTTACTTTACAATGTGTGGTGCTGATGGGAAGACCAATATTCGACGCAATTACTACAGTGAGGGCAGATGCCAGCTCAATACTGAAGCCGCTGTGGACACAAACAGATCACTAGTCAAGAATGGGATTTAAATTGTGGTAAGTTAGCAAAAGTTAGTACAATCCTGCAGTGCTCTATCTACCCATGACATCTTCAATTTGCTCTAAACTTCTGAAATCTACTTTAAATCAGGCCATGAGATTCCTCTTCTGTTTTCCAATGTTTAAGGTTTTAAGGTTTTCTGTAAGCCCATTATTAAGGCTTGAACTTATACTTTGAAGAACTTAGTAAACATCAGTATTGGCTCCATAAACACAGATAAAAGCCAAATATACAGCCATTAAGTCTTAGCTCACACATCTTTCGCATATGTTATTTTAAGAACAAAAAGCATTAGCCTGAGACCTGCTTTACCAACTTACCTAGAGGGCGTGATGGGTGTCAGATCCTTCCCCATGGTCTGGATGACTCTCCTTCCCCACACCCAGAGACCAATACAGATACCAACACCACCATACAGCAGAAGCCATATTGGTGTTGCTACTTTTGAGGAAACATCACCGGTGTCATAAACCAGATACAAAGCAACCAGAGGACCAATGGCATTGCTGGAAGAAAAAGAGAGCAAAGATGACTTTGCAGGCGAAACTACAACTTGGAAAGATCCTATCTGTTAAATGCTTTACTAAGTTTTCTAAAGCAAAGCTTTCATTAGCAAACTGTCTTTCAAGGGAAACAAATGGAACCCCCCCACCCCCAACATACAGAGCAGGAGACCATGAGAGTTGTTCTCAGAGGGAACATCCCACATTTGGTAGCCTGTCTTTCTACAGGCCCATCTGAAGCAAATTTGAATTTCACGAACAGTTTACAAACCACAGAACTAGGATTAATAGCCTACAACTTCAATCTAAGGGCAGTAACTCTTATCAAAGAACTAGATTCTATCTTGATAAATGGCTTCTCTGTGACATGTATATCACCTACAGAAATGGAAGCAAGCATTCTTTGTAATCTCTCTGAAGAAATTTTTCTTCCTGTTTTGTACATCAATTGCTATTATCTCATTCAATCTGCATTATTCAATGTCCCACAAACCGAGCCTTATATTAAAGGATGATGCAGTATAAAAATAGAATGAGCGGCGCCAAGAATCCTGACTGACTGACCTGACGTCATTGCCACCATGGGCAAAGGACCCAAAGCAGGCCGTGAGGATCTGCAGGAACTGGAAGAGGAGAGACACTTCTGGCTTGTCCTGGTCGCACCATTCTTCCAGGGAGCTAGTGCTCCCTTTCCTGTCGCCCAGACCCATCTCTGCCTTGACACTCACGTCCACCTCCGACGCCGAGTGAATGTCAGACACAGCATTGCAGTAACTGGTGTAGCTGTCCATTCGAATTCGCTTCTTGCTGTCTGCGTTAGGCCACGTCAGCTTCTCCATCTCTTCACCCTTCTGTTCGCCTTCTTTGGCGCGGAAGGAATCCAGAGGCATGCCGCAGATTGCCATGGTGTAGGAAGTGTAACTATTATTGCGCCTCAAGGGTTTGTCACCAGAATCTCCCATGCAGTCTCCCACCTTGGCAAGATGTAACTTATGGAGGAGCTCTTTGTACAAGCCAGAGTCTTTGTGCACGGTGTGATACTGGTAATGGCCACTGGAGTTAATCTGGTTACTGACAGCTTGACTGAACTGAACAAGGTTCCCATTTGGCAACTGCACAGCACCTGCCAAGACCAAAAGGCACAAACACTCAATGCCAAGAGCATCAGATCCAAACAGTGAGCCCCGCAGTGGTATAGGAAACAGAGGGAAACCCGCCTGTCCCCAAGAGTCCACGCACCGTTCACAGAGCCGTCGATGCTGGTCTCCTCTTTCAGGTCCATGCTGGGAAGCCTCTCTCGCTCAGGAGCTTCTTCCAGGTCTCCAAGTTTGAATGAGACTGTTCTCTCCTCCACCACAGCCCTGTGGGGCACGGTGGCCGAGCCCACCTCTGAAACAGGATTCCTTGTTTCGATATCACTGAGTGACAACTTTGTTTCTTCATGGTCTTCTTTCAAGCTATTCTTTTTTTCCATTAAGGGGCTTTCAGAAGGACTAGACTTGATTTCTCCTAGAAAATAAGGATAGAAGGATGTTATTCTTTGGTTGTGACCAAACTAACTTGCTCATTTCCCCTTTCCCACCTCCAAAAAAAAAAAAAGAATCCATGTCAAAGTAAGGCCACATGTAAACTTAGGTGAAAATTCGGGATAATTTTCCTGTCTGCTTTATTTGTCATATCTCCTATTTCTCATTTACAAAGGAACCAGAGATGCAAATGCATAATATCCTAGTATCAGGGGTTGTAAACTTTATTCAGTGAAGGCCCAAACAGTAAACTCTGGCAGTCCAGTGTCTGAGACTCTGAGCCTCCCAATGCAGGGGTCCTGGGTTCGAACCTTGCTCAGGGAACCTGATACATGTGCCGTAACTAAGACCCAGTGCAGTCAAATTAAAAAAAAACACAAAACTGAGCCTCCTGCTGATCCCTTCTGTAGTAGAAAGTAACTCAAGTAGGGAAAGGGCTGACTGGCAACTGAAAACTGCCTGAATTTCGTGCATGTTTTTTAAAATGAATAATGAATTTGGCTGCATTGGGCCCGAGTTGCAGGTGATCTAGTTCCCTGACCAGGGATCAAACTCAAGCCTCCTGCACTTGCTAGTGTGGAGTCTTAGTCACTGGACCACCAGGGAAGTCCTTGCATGTTCTTTTAAAAAAGGAATGGCCCTCAATTTCAGTCCATGAGTTCAAGCAACATGACTCAGCTCAATGCAGGCAACTCAAGGTGACTTGAATTTCTGCCTCTATAAAACAAAGAGAAGTGCCTTATGGTGCTTGATCCCATGATGAGGTGGGAATGTTTTCTGCTTCTGTACCAATGCCGCTGGGGCACTTAGGCATCCCAGTCAGGCAACAGACCAGGATATAAAACCTTAGCAAGATGTGTCTCATCTCCTCCCAGCCTGAGGGAAAAATGAGGTCACAAAGTCCTGAAGGCCACCAGACTGAGCGCAGAGCCTCTCAGAGGCTCCTCAGCCCAGCTGTATGACACAGCACCCTGCTGCTGCCACTGCAGTCCATGCGGCTCTCCAATGCTTCCAAGAAACAACTGAAATCACCACCCCAGCATTCACAGATGAGACGGGCAGAAAAAATGACTTCAAGAGAGCTCAAACAGTGAGCACAGAAATACAAGGTATAGAGACTGATACCAATCAAAACATTCCATATTTGATTCTACCGGAATACTCTGTATATTAAGTCTAAAGGAGCCCTTCATGTGTGCTCCAGTTCTGAGAATTAACCAAATCTAAAGTCAGAGGTATACATTGAGCCTAGCTCTGAAGACATTGAACCTGACTTAAGCTATACGTGGTAGTCGTGTTGGTAAATGTTTCCTGTGAAGCTATCTCATACCTTTTATTTTTCAGTGAATCCTCATTCTCTCAATTAATGTAGACTACAGCTTCTCTGTATTTATCTAGCATATCACTGGCAAGTAATCAAGATACAGTTTAACAAAAAAAAAGGGACAATACCCAAATAAGGCCAAATGTGCCTCATCACACATAGGTCTCAGGTCATATTAAAGAACATCGTCTGGACAATAAACCTGTATCCCCAAATTTCCATTTAAATGTTTCTGGCTTTACCAATCTATCCAAGCAGAGGATTTTTACAGATGGCCAAACAAACAAAAAAAGGCAAGCACATTATGAGTTAGAATTTTTTTTGCTATGATTTGTTACTTACGTTCGATTTTTCTCTTCATCCTGGGACATACAAAGAACCAGACGATAAGGGCACAGAAAACTGCACAGCCCACCGAGATGAGGATGGTACCCCACAGAGGAAGTTTGTCAAAGCCCAGCACTAGGAGATAAAATGGTGCATCTTGAAAACCCCAGGGCAATGGCCCCCCTGTAATGACATGTAAACCCTTCTCTTCGGGATTCCGGGGTTCCCATGCCAGCCCATCACCCTTTTCTGCTACTGCCAAGTCTGAGGCTCACAGGCTTTACTGTGCTCCCGGCTAGAGGAATTTAGGAGGAAAATCCCATAGCATCTGAAACCCACGACCATCTGGCCCACTTTTAACACCTGCTAGACTACCCATCTCCCAAGCTCCTTCACATACTAGGCTTTTTCCTTTCTTTGCTTTGAAGAGTAAAGGATCGTTAACACTGAGGATCTGCAACCAGCTATGAAGCAAATGGAAACATTCCACTGCCCAGCCTCCAGCTGGAACGGCCACACACACCAATTCATGTGTTATGTTGGCACATGGATTTTAATATTAAAAAAGCAAGTACCTCAGTCTTCACTTTTCTCATGCTGATATCATCAGTTCTCTGTGGAAGTTATCACATCCATTGTAAACTAGCTAGAGCAAGATTATCTCTTAGGATGCTTTATCAAACTAAGATACTGAGAAACTATCAAACTAAGAAAACTGGGACATTATCTATCAAAAGATAAGAAACGTTCAAAGGGCTGTCTTTCACATAGTAGTAATCATGCTAACAAGCCACATCTTAATCAGACTTGCCTACTTCTCACATGGCTCAGAGATTATTAACTAGTCACCTGGTTATCACTTAAGTGCCAACAGGCTCCAAGCCACTAGCCTATATTAATGATAAGGGGTAAAGCCTAAAAAGATGCTATAATGATCTGTGGTTTATACAAGAATATCTTAGGTACTTGTGACTGTTTTGCTTATTAGGTGTTACTTATAAAATGGAAACTATTTTCCCTCAAAGTAATTCATATTTAAGAATCAGATATAAATGGAGGCCCCTTCAAAACTAAAGTTCTGTAGTGACACAATCTTTCCATTTTAATTGTTATCAATTTGAATTATGCAGTTAGTCTCATAAGCTAAAATATACATGAAAATTAATCAATCTATCACAATTTAAATTTGCCTATGTTCCAAGTCAAAAAGTGGAAATGAGACTGGTTTTTCTTGTAAATGATCCACGAAAGGACAAGACAAAAATATCCATGTTCCCTTTTCAAAGAATGATTGAAAACTTGAGTTTCTAATTTCATTGAACTATAAGCTGCACTGCTACACCATGCAACACGAGTGCTTAGAGCCTCATGGAGAATATTTTTAGTTTGACATGAAGAGCCCAATTTAAAGCAGATTGGAAATGCAGAATGCAAGCTTTCCTTTCTCTATCATTTGTTAAGGAGTCTGGTAACCCCTAATAAGATCAATAGTCTCATAAAGTTGTCCACTTTCTTTCCTGATTATTCCAAGAATAAAAACAAGGTTAAAAATACTTCACTAAATCAAACCAACTTTCTAAAGCAATTATCCTTAAATTAAAAATAAATATTTTAATAAGTTAAAAAAAGAAAAAACACTTCACTCACTCCATTTTTGGTCTGTGACTTATTACTTCAGTGAGATTTATGAAGCAAGTTACACTCCATTAGTCAGAAATGAAATCAACTTAGTGGGTCATAATGAGCATTTTTAAAGAAGAGTATTTGCAACTGTGAGCACACATTACAGAGTGAGGATAAGTAGCTTCGAGATATTTCAGTATCTTTCCCTCTCCCCCCAACTCTAAGCACGCTCTGTCCTAGGCAGCAATGCACAATGTGTTTCTCCCAACGAGTCACAACAGCCTGACCCAATGAGTCAGAGGCCATACAACCAAATGAACCTAAGAGTGAAACTGACTGATCAAGGCATAATACTCTCCTGTCTGACAAGTTACAGATTATCCATCTTTTTCAGTGGCTAAATTGAACATGTATTATCCTAATTTAATCCGTGCTTTGCCTTCGTCCCAACATAAAAGTAACATTTCAAGCTTTATATTCTCACAAATATTTTTCCTCTTAGCTGCATGAATTCTTCTTCCAAGTGCACTCAGAGCAGGTGTTAAACATCCCAACTCTTCTTATTCAAGCAGATTCAGGGGAGTAAATTTAGGACTGAGAAAACAAAGCAGCTCCAATCGGGAGAGAAAAATGAGAATATCCAGCAAACCAGTCATAAATGACTGATATTTCGAAGACAACATATAACTAATGACTCTTCGGCAGTCAGAAGTTGAGGTTAACATCAATTCCAGGTATTTTTAGCACAAGTAGGAGGGAGGGAGGGATAAGATCACATTATCGGTGGATCCTGTGAAGACTAAAGAGTAAAGGTCTGTAGTGATTTAGAATCTGAGCAGGTCTCTTTGGTTGAAAAACTATCTAGGTTAAACTCAGCGTACACTAGCCTGCAGCCTTCTGAAATGGGCGCAGGCCAGTCACCTTCTAGTAGATTTCAGCCCTGTAAAGCAAAAAGGGGTAAATTGGGCATTTAATCCAAGTTTTAGAAACAATTTTAAATTCACATTTAAATATTCTGATGTGTACTTACATGGCGCTCCAGTGTACATGATGGAAAAGAGGTTGATTCCAACCGTGCAAGCATAGAACACTGGCAAAGCTCGCAACCCATTAGGAACTGGATCCGCCTGTAAAATTATCATTGTTGTAAAGATCAAGACCTTAAAAGCTGTAAAAAGTCAACCCATTTCCACTGAACCTTATCAAAGGGCAGCTCCAGGAATTACAGTACCAGCCAGTAACTCTCTCCATGGTAGTCTCTGAGGACAAATGGTCTTTTCCTACACTGCTCCTGGAAGTCCCCCTACCAAGGCTGATCTACATCTATCTGAATTTAAGTTTGTGTTTGAATTTATGTTTGGGGGGTTGATTGGGGTTTTTCTTGTTGCTGTTATTATCCCCTGAAGAAGGGAATGGCAACCCACTCCAGTACTCTTGTCTGGAAACCCCATAGACAGAGGAACCTGGCGGGCTACAGTCCATGGGGTCGAAAAGAGTTGGACAAGACTGAGCAACTGATCACATTAACAAGGCTACCTATTACAGATGATTAGTGATGTCCTGGATGGTCAGTTTCAACCCCCAGTGCTCTAAGGCAGTGGTCCCCAACCTCTTTGGCACCAGGGATGGGTTTCATGGAACACAACTGCTCACCTCCTGATGTGTGGCCCAGTTCATAACAGGGGGGTGGGGACCCAGGCTCTAAGGTACCTCATGTCCAGATAAAAATCCGAGCACACCCCTGAAGATGTATTCTACATTTGTGAGAGGTCAAGAAACAGACTATGAGTTATTACAACATCTCTTACCTGACTTTATACCTGCAATGACTTCTCAAATATAAAACAAGTAGAATATACTAGCGACAACCATCTTATCTAGACATTTGATAAATAAGCCACAACTAATGATTTACCAAAGTGCTAAGATAAAAATCAATCGTATACGAGGTCATCTCGTCATTCAACAGACTGTGTGCCAAGCACCATTTCGGGCACGAAAATGTGGAAGTGAATGAGATAAAGTCTCTGTTCTCTCAGAGCTGACACTGACATGCTAATATAGAATGATGCTCTGAAGAAAAAGGGGAAGGAGGCAGTGATGGAAGGAAGGGCACACTTTAATTTAGGGAGGAGAGGGAGCCAAGACACAGATGTGTTACATCAACAAGCATAAAGCCATGTAGCCAGGTACACACCCAGGTGGAGAAACAGCAGCTAGAGAAGAAGCTATTTGGAAGGCAGAATGTCCCAGAGACATCAGCAAATACAGAGACCCTGAGGCAAATGCTTGAATTGTCTCGAGGAACAGCAAGGAGGCCAGTGTGACTGGAAACAAGAGTTAAAAACAAGAGCACAGGGCTTCCCTGGTGGCATCTCTAAGTCCAACTTTTTGCAAACCCATGGACTGTAACCTGCCAGGCTCCTCTGTCCATTGGATTTTCCAGGCAAGAATACCCGAGTGAGTTGCCATTTCCTCCTCCAGTGGATCTTCCCAACCCAGGGACTGAACCCGCATCTCCTGCACTACAGGCAGATTCTTTACTCGCTGAGCCATCAGGGAATCCCTGGTGGCGCAGTTGGTTAAGAATCCAGCTGTCAATATAAGGGACACGGGTTCAATCCCTGGTTCCTAGAAGACCCCACAGGCCTAGGAGCAATAAGTATGTGTACTACAACTACTAAGTCTGTGCTCTAGAGCCTGGGAGCAACAACTACCGAAGCCCGGGTGCCTAGACCCTGTGCTCTGCAAGAAGTCACCCCCAATGAGAGGTCCACGCACAGCAACAAAGACCCAGTGCAGCCAAAAATAAATTCTAAGGAAAAAAAGAGCACAGATCTTAACACGTGGCAAGGCTAAACCTCAAAGATGTTGTCGGCCTAAAGGTTTAATGCTATCTTAGATTCAATGGAAAATCTTATAGAGACAAGGAAAAGACTCATCAATAATACATGGGAAGACTGAGTTAATGGCTTAAGATTAAGGAACCAGAAAGCAGAGGTGCCATTCCCAATCAGCAGAGATGATGGGCCCTAAATGAAAACCACCTGAACATCAGCTCCCCAATCTGCAGTCTCAAAGAATGCTAAAGATAAGGGACCCGACAAAATAAAAAGAGCCAATAAAACCTAAGCATCCCTGAGCCACTCAATGATGTGGGTCCCACCCTAAGGGTAGTAAGGTTATGAACCTGAGCTGTATATACCTTTTTCTTCTAAGAATAATCTGTGGTTTTAAGAAATTCTCCAAGAACTTAAGACTCCCTCTGTTCCACACCCACATCAAAATCCATGAGGGTTCCAGACATTATGTAGGGGCTTCTCTTCCTCCCTTCTGTTACGTCAGAACTCCACTCAACCTCCCCCGAGGTAACCAGGGCTGTTTTATGAGAATGTTTACCAACATCTGTCTCATCTAAACACACCAAAAACTTTACCTCGAAGTAAACATCTCATCACCTCGCTACATGGGATGGGAAAGGAGGGTGTCTTCCTAACTCATTTGCAACCAGTTCTTTTTTTATACCCTGGACATGTCTGAAAAGATGCCCTAGATAGATTTAACATGATTTCTGATAGAATGGAGGAATATTGAAAGACCCCTCTTCTTCCTCGATGAGACAATTTTTACTCTCAAATTATACTAAGCGATAGAGATTAAGTTTTCAAAGTATTACATTGCTATCTTTTGCCAGACTCAGGCCATGGTAAACAATCTGAGTCACTTTATACCCGTCACAGAATTTTTATGAAAGTGAAAGTGAAGTCACTCAGTCGTGTCTTTGCGACCCCATGAGGACCAGGCTCCTCCGTCCATGGGATTTTCTAGGCAAGAGTACTGGAGTGGGTTGCCTTTTCCTTCTCCAGGGAACTTCCCGACCCAGGGATCAAACCCAGGTCTCCTGCATTGTAGACAGACGCTTTACCATCTGAGCCACCAGGCAATTTCTATAGAAAGTACAAATCCTCCCAAGAGCAGCTTACAACTAGACCAAACAAATGGCTCAGTACATTCTTACCACTTGAGATTAAGCTACCTGTCTCCCTTCACTCAGATTTCTTCAGTTTAGAAGAGTTTAAGCATTTACAATGGACTGTTAAAAGAGTCATTTACCTCAGGAAAAGGACAACTTTGTTTACTGAGAAAAAAATGCATTTATTTTTACTGTAACTCAGTCCAACAACATCCCTTGTTGTCTACATTTATTTTGGAGCCAGCATCAGACTTCATGATAAAAGAAATGCTATAGGGTCCCTCAAAAGGGATTTCAAAGGGATAGGAAATTAAATGGCTATCTGGAATTTTTCTGCCAAGAAAAACTAAACAGACTTTTGTGATTTTTACCTTTACTGGTTCCTTTTTACCTATTCTGAGATATTAAAGTCAAGTCACTGTGAGAGGTAGGAGTCCCCACCATGAAGTTCATAAACTGGTTTCAACAATCAACACTACACAGGTAATTAGGTTAAGGACCCAAACTACTCCATTTTAACTGGCAGGTAAGAAAAAGCCATCCGGGGCACTCATGCTTACAATTCAAACTGGCCCGAGATAGAGAAGCAGATGGACTTGTGGACACAGCGGGGGGAGAAGGGGAAGGTGGGACGAATTGATAAAGTAGCATTGCCATATATAAACTACCATGTGTAAAATAGCTAGTGGGATGCTGCTGTATGGCCCTAGGCCAGTGCTTTGTGATGACCTGGGGGTGGGGAGGTGTGATCCAGGCTTAAGGAGGAGATGTAACTAACACTTATGGCTGATTCAAGTTGTTGTACTGCTGAAACCAATGACATTGTAAAGCAATTATCCTCCAATAAAAAAAAAGGTGGGTCTGCATATGATGGTGGTTTTAACCTGCATACAGCTAAACAAAGCCATGCCAAACACATTCATTTTTTCTGCTTTCAATCTCTTCCATTTCTTGGCACCCCTAAGTGTTCATTTAATTTCTCCTTTCCAAATGCCTTCTTGGGTATTGAAAACTTTCTTCTTTCCAAGAAGTTAGGTACAAAACAATGTTTCTAACTCTCCAAGGTCACACTCGCTACACACCCATCACACTTGTAAAAATGCTATCGGTTTGAATACCACTGAATGTGACCTACTCCAGGTCATGTGAGGGGTGGAGGTGGGGGGAGAAAGATTACCTTACGGAGGATGAATGCACGAACCAGGAAGAATAAAATCCCAGACATAATACCAGAAAGCAGAGGAGAGACGAACCAAGACAACACTGGAATAGAACACATTAAAAGAAACATTAACTAATGAAAATCAGGAACCCAAACGCTCCTCCCTCTCAGTCCTCCCTTTTCAAAACTTTAATCCATCCCTCCAACTTGACACCATCTACTTACTCCCACACACAACGCCTCCTCCTTGTGGTAACAGGACAATAAAAGGACATTTAGAATGAAACGTACCAATTTTTATCAGTTCAGACCACTTGACACCTTCCTGCCCCTTTGCCACCAAGGAGAAACCAATGGTTGCACCGACGATACAATGGGTTCCAGAAATGGGCAGCTTCAAGAACGAAGCCACTAGTTGCCACACCGCAGAACCTGAAAACACGTCGTTTCATTTAGACACAGGCAGAATTCCAGTAATGTACGCAGCGCATATTACTGAAGGTAACCATCTGAAAAGCTTCAGAACACAAGAACGGAACTACCCCTAACGGGAATTCACTAACCCACCAAGAGGACAATCCGGGCGGGGGCGGCGGTGGTGGTGAACTCACCAAACATCGCACTGACGGAGCCGGCCATCAACAGCTTTTGGGTCGAGTTGTACATCTCCACGTCAATTAAGCCCTTCCTGATCGTCTCGCTCACTTTGGCCCCCAGGAGGACAGAGCCCACCGTCTCAAAGATACTAGCTAAGATGCAGGCTTGCTTGAGGGTCACTACACCTGATCCCACGGCTGTACCAAACGAATTTGCTACATCATTGGCTCCCACGGAGAATGCCAGGACGAATGCAATAATAAAACCCAGGATGAGCATCCATAGGTAATCCACCAACGGACCAGAAGCGGCAGTAGCAGCAATAGCAGTGGTAATGAGCGGTGTCACGGTCGTTGCCATTCTCTAGAGTAGTGGTTCTTGAATGAATCAGAGAATTACTGAGCGGTGTTCAAGATGTGTAAACAGAATATGAGGTATCAAAAATGCTATAATAAATAATATATATTATATAAAATTAAATACTGTAAACTACGGCACAGAAACCGAGCTGGGGAGTTACTGCTATACACTGCGTATGGGCATCTGTTGTCTGGGGTTTCTTTGGCTCTGGAGGGCTAGGAACACGGAGCAGAATTCCATGGCGGAGAAGAGAAAGGACGCAAGTTCATCCTGGAAGGAAGAAGGGAGAGGAATAACAATAGCCGTGCGCCCTTGGAGGCCGGTCCCGCACTCCGCGCCGACCCACTGGGACTGGGGGGCCCCGGCCGGGCCCGCCATCCGCGATCCGCCGTCCCCC
>NW_011494592.1:1375315-1378112 GCF_000754665.1 Bison bison bison
GCCGGGAGTCCCACCCCCGGGATGACGCAGTCCCCGCCAGCCCGGCCGGATGAGCCAGACAGCGGCGCTCATTGGCCCGCGCCGCACTGTGGTCACGCCCCCAGAGGGGAGCTTGTCCACGTGGGGAGGGCCAGCCCCTTCCCTGCGGCCTTGCCTCTGCGTCTTGGCACCACCGCCTGGAGTCAGCGGCGGAGGCCTCTGGGGACCCTCACCCGGTCGCTGGAGGTCGTCAAGCGGGGGTTATAGAGGCTACGACCAAGGTCATAGTTCCTCCCTCGCAATCGCAGTATTACGGAGCTGTCCAAGCCTCGAGCCACACTTCAGCGCCCTTGTGACCTGCTGCATCGGGAGGCCACACCTGGCCAGGTTCCCTCCCTCCCGTCATCCTGGTGACGCTGCAGGGGAGCTCGCGCCCTGGGGCTCCGGATCCGGTCCCGGCACGTTGTCGCACCTGTGACTTGCCCTTGGCCAGACAGGCACTGTCCCTCGCCCGGGGAGGGAGGGGGTCACGTGGTCGCTTTACTCCCGCAGTCATGCACTTGGGTGAAAACAGTACTGCTGCGGAGTCACGAGAACCAGGTTGTCGCCCAGTTATGGTGCAGAGCCACAGGGTGGCTGTGGGTCATTAATTTCCCCGCGGCAGACCGTTTTCTGCGCCGGGGCTGAGGTGCCTGGGGAAGGACTCCTCCGGATTCAAATCCTGATTCTTGCTTGTTGCAGTGTGTCACCTTGAGCGACTTTCAGATCTCTTGCGTAATCGGGAATGTAAATTGTTAACAATTATACCTACCTAGTGGCGGGAATTAAACGAGTTAACGAGTGTGAATGGAACTAGAACTCAGTAGGTGTTCCGTGAATGCTAATTTCCGTTTTGTGGTTTCCGTGAATATTCCTGTTTTCTGTTGTGGAAAAGGGTGTCTGAGGTGTTCTCTTCGGACCACCGGAAACTTTCCTATTTTTAGGTAAATTGATTTCTGGTGCCCCTACATGGCATATATGTTGTAGTGACATTAATAAGATTTGCCTTGCACATTTGGGGGCATTTCATTATTTGGCCTAAGATCAAGACTATCCACTCATGCTGGGGGAGATTAAGGCCGTGGTCTCTTGTCAGGATTTGGAGTGAGATTAAAGAATTACCAACAGAAATATTTACCAGGCTTAGAATGTTCTGGAGCCCTCCCGGCCTTTAGCCATCTCTAGCAGCTGGGCACTGAATAGCAGGAACAAAGACATTGTAAATCATTGCTAAGTCTGGCTCATCTATGGAGGCTTAAAACTCCACCTGAGTTTCCTCTGACCTACCTAGAAAATCTGGTAGAGTTATATGAGTAACTTACAAAGTTCTGAGTCCCAAGGTCCTGGCCAAAAAAAGGAAGTGGGCAATGTCCAGGAGCACTGACCCTGGAGTGCAAATCTGATGTAATTCTGGCACCTTAAATTGTGCCCCTCCCTCCGCTTTTACTTCGTTGCAAGGTTATGAAAAAAGTAAAGGACTGACATGTTACAGGTCTTTAGTGTTCTGCCATTTTAAAACAATAATTTCCAAAGCAAGTTATTAAGGCAATTACTTAGAACTTTCCCTGGTATGTGTTTGTTTGTTTTTTCATTCTGCCCATGGACATACTTTTGCCAGTCTGTGGTACTAGCCCTTTAAGTTGGCAAACACTTGCTGGACAACCTCTGTTGAAGGCAGCGGGGCAGCCATGGTGAATATGCAGCAAGCTGAGAGCACAGGCCAAGCCCCTTGGTGAGATTTGAGGAGAGTGCTGGGGCAAAGATTCAGGCAATTCCCCTTGCGATGCATGTGAATTCTGTGAGTATCTTCAGGCTGTAGAAGGGCTATACCCTTCCTCCTCAGGACTGCACTCATAGCGCCTCTGCCGATGGGGCTGTCAGGAGAGGTGAGGGTTGGGGTGGGTCCTGGCCATCTCATCTGGGGAGAGGATCAGTAGGGTGTGGCCCTTAGAGACTTGGACTTCTCTTGGCTGGAATGCCTCATCCTCTCATGGGGAGGAGAGGTAGAGTTCTGTGGAAAGAAGTTTCAGGGCCTTGAAATGGAAAAATAGAGGAGGTTTGAGCATCACCAGTTCACAAACAAATGGCACTGGTTCTGACCTTATGGCTGAACACAGGAAAGAGGGCAGAGATCCCAAGGATCATGTTTCTGTTAGAATCAAGGTGTTGGACATGCTCTCTTGAACCCTAGCAAGGCCATTTGGTCTAGTGGTTAAATGTGTAGACAGTTAACCCGAACTACCTGCTCTGCTACTCACTAGTCGCTTGACCAGGGACAAGTACCTTCTCTATCTCTGTTTCCTTATCTGTTTAGGGCTTCCGGGTGGCGCTAGTGGTAAAGAAACTGCCTGCTAATACAGGAGACATAAGAGATGTGGGTTCAGTCCCTGATTTGGGAAGATGTCTGGAGGAGAGCATGGCAACTCACTCCAGTATTGTTGCTTGAAGAATCCCATGGACAGAGGGCTACGGTCCATAGGGCCGAACAGTGGAGAGGTTGAGAGTTGCTACTTCATAGGGTTGTTTTGCGGAAAAGGCAATGGCACCCCACTCCAGTACTCTTGCTTGGAAAATCCCATGGATGGAGGAGCCTGGTAGGGTGCAGTCCATGGGGTCGGAAAAATCGGACACGACTGAGTGACTTCACTTTCACTTTTCACTTTCATGGCATTGGAGAAGGAAATGGCAACCCACTCCAGTGTTCTTGCCTGGAGAATCCCAGGGACAGGGGAGCCTGGTGGGCTGCCGTCTATGGGGTCGCACGGAGTCCGACACGACT
>NW_011494592.1:1378212-1384131 GCF_000754665.1 Bison bison bison
CAGGGACAGGGGAGCCTGGTGGGCTGCCGTCTATGGGGTCGCACGGAGTCCGACACGACTGAAGCGACTTAGCAGCAGCAGCAGCAGCAGCAGCAGCAGCAGCAGGGTTGTTGTGAAGACTCAATCAACGTATGTAAAGTCCTTAGAAAGGATGTCTAATCCATGGCTGGTTCAATCTCCAAACTCTTAATATAACAAATAGGGACTTCCCTGATGGTCCAATAGCTAAGTCTCCGCACTCCCAAGGCAGGGGGCCTGGGTTCAATCCATGGTCAGGAAACTAGATCCCACACGCCACAACTAGAAAATCTTGAGTGCCATAACTAAGACCTGGAACAACCAAATAAATAAATAAAAGTAAATATTTGAAAAATTCAACAACTACCTGAAGGCCTACTGTGCAGAGCTCATATTTAAAGAGATGTGGGTGTCACATGTCAGAGCTGCCATCCAAGCCAAGCTCTTTCAGACTTCTCCCACTGCTGATAAAGAATGGGGGTGGAAGGGAAACAGTCTTGTGGACACAGTAGGGGAAGGAGAGGGTGGGATGAATTGAGAGAGTAGCATGGAAACATATACATTACCATCTTTAAAATAGATAGCCAGTGGGAATTGTGCTGTATGACACAGGGGCATAAACCGAGTGCTGTATGACAACCTAGAGGGTGAGATGGAGTGGAAGGTGGGAGGGAGCTTCAAGAGGAAGGAGACATGTATACCTATGATTGATTTCTGTTGATATATAGCCGAAACCAGCACAATATTGTGGAGCGGTTATCCTCAGATTGGGCTTCCCTAGTGGCTCAGATGGTAAAGAATTAGCCTGCAATGTAGGAGATACGGGTTCAATCCCTGGGTCCAGAAGATCCCCAGAGGAGGGCATGGCAACCCACTCCAGTATTCCTGCCTGGAGAATTCCATGGATAGGAGCGTGATGGGCTACAGTCCATAAGGTTGCAAAGAGTTGAACATGACTGATGGACTAACACTTTCACTATCTTCCAATTAAAAATAAATAATTTTTTTAAGAGAATAAACGAACTTAAAGGTGAAAAAAAAAAAAGAATGGGACCCATGAGAAACTGGGGCCCACTGCCAGGAACCTGGGGATAGCAATATGGGGTATGATATGTGGCTCAGGGCAGGTGAATGGGCTTGCTGGCTTAGGAATAAGAAGCCTAGGCCTGGCCCAGACTCTGACCACCCCCAGGATCTTTGGTGAATCTCTGCCACAGAGCCCAGGAGCTTAAGGATCCGTCACCCACCCTCACTTCCAAAAGAATTGCATAAGGCAGCCTGCCGAGTGCCACTGAACACCAGCCTGGGCACTGTGGGTTAGTTTTCTTGGAGATGATTCCCTCTCTCAGTGACTCCACATGAGTGGAGTTGAACTGTTGAGAGCTAGGAAATCTGACTCACCAGCCCCACCAGATGTGCAGAGGGACAGACAAAAGGAAGAGGCAAGGCCCCTTGTGTACTCTCTGAGCTCAGAGAGACTTGCAGTCTGAGGTCACCATTCACTGGGCAGGAAGGAAGCATCTAGGAAATGATCTGATCAGAGGAGAGGGGAACTGCAGTGGAGGATGGGAGCACTGTGGAGCCAGGCCCCAGTCCAAGGCAGTTTCAGAGACCATTGATTCCATTCATTAGGACTTGGAGGGGGCATGTGCCGGGGGGTGGGGGGTGGGGTGGAGATATCCAGGAAAGAGAAGGTGGGAGCCTTAGGGTAAAGGAAAACCACCCTCTCCCTACCCACCACCCGCCTCGGCTTGGCTGTAGTCACAGATGAGTGAAGTTGTAGTACTTACCCTGTTTACTCAAAGCCAGGCATCCTATCAAGAGCTCTGCATGTATTATCTCACATGACGCTCCAGTAAACCTCTCTTGATGTACTTTTACCTTAATTTCTCTCTTTTTTTAACTTATTTCATTTTTGAGAGAGCAATCTTCACCTCCTACTACTCCACCATCTTGATCACTCTTATGCTTCTTTTGGTAATATTTATTTTTATTTATTTATTTGACTGCATCAGATCTTGGTTGTGGCATTAGAACCTCTTAGTTGCAGCATGTGGGATCTAGTTCCCTGACCAGGGATCGAATCCTGGGCCCCCTGCACTGGGAGGACAGACTCTTAGGCACTGGACCAACAGGGAAGTCCCCTTTTACCTTATTTTACAAAGAATCTGAGGCACAGAGAATGAAGCAACAGTTAAACCAGAAGAACTCCACAAACTTGGAGTCTAAGTGCGTTTTCCCTGGCTGTCAGTAAGTGCAGAGGCAAATAGGATGCCCTGATGTGGTGACTCTTCTTTGCACTTAAGTTAATGTATCTACTTCCCCTTTCTTTCCTCTTTATTTTCATTAACTCTGTTGCTTTTACAGCCTGTATTTTAAGCCTCTTCCAACCCTGTTAGAAGAGAAGAAGGCAGTTTTAGGAGACCTGACTTCAAGATTGCTCCCCTTTAGTAGGAAGCTGCTGTATAGCACAGGGAGCTCAGCTCCATGCTCTGTGATGACCTAAAGGGGTGGGATGGGGGTGGTGGGAGGGAGCCTCAAGAGAGAGGGGATATATGTATACTTATAGCTGAGTCACACTGTTGTACAGCTGAAACCAACACAACACTGTAAAGTAATTATACTCCAATTAAAAAATAAATTTAAAAATAAATTTTGAAAAAAGATTGCCCCCGCCCTTTCCCCAGAGTAAGAAGAGGCAGGAAATCAGAGCACATGTTCTTCCCATAAATAAAGTTGATACAGTGGCCTGACCTTATCTTAGAGTTACTGAAAACCCTGTTCTCGTCAGACTTCTCAAGAAAGAAAACCAGGCAATTCCCTGGTGGCCGAGCTGTTAGGATTCCAGGCTTTCACTGCTGTGGCCCTAGTCACTTCTTCCAGAAATAGGTTCAAAACAACAATTCAAGAACGGACCACACATCACCATCTTCACCACTATTCTCCCACCTGCTCTGCGTGTGGCTAGCTTCTGTCTTCAAACATTTCCTCATTCCCCATCCAACAGCACTGACCACCCAGTATCCTCGGTTCTGCCCTGACAAGGTCCAGGGAAAGTTCCAGACAGAGAGGGGAGGTAGGGGACGAGTGCTTTCAAGCACCCGCACAGCCAGGCTCTGATGTGGAGACTCATTGGTTGAGAATGGCCTCAAACCAGCAACTCACAGCAATAAAGAGCTGGATTTTGGTCATGTTGGGAAAACAGGTCAGTCTGTTCCTCTGCCAACACAAGGGGTGGGGGACCGGTCCACCCACTCTAGATTTTTATATGTCTCCTTCCTGACTGCTCCCACTCCTAGTCTCTTTCCTTTGGTTTTGAAAGGGAAGATCTTTGCACTTGGGCAAGATGAGGCGTACAACCCAGACAGAGAGGGCAGAAAAACACAGTTCTTAAAGCTTGAAATGGCCCCGAAACAAGCTTCTGGACAGCCAGATGTGCCTGCACACTTCTTCAGTAAGGCCTGTCCGGAGACCTCAACCAGGACTCCGTTTTCCCCAAGACCGAACTTTCTCAGCTCTTGCCAGGAAAGCAGAGAAGAAAGGCAACTTGCTGGAAACTCAGGAACTGTGTGTTATGATGCTTTCATGGTAGAAGGGGAAAGGGATCAGACCCTCACCACCGCTGCCAGAGAGATGTGGCTTCAGTCTGAGAGAGTGAGTGGGCAGCAGGATGTGAGTCATCCACAGGGCAGTGCCGTGCCACAGACCGGGTAGCTAGTAATGGTCTCAGTTGCTCCGTTACTTCCCCAGCTTTTCATCGTTTCACTCAGGCAACAAACAGTCTAGCGAGGGTCTGGCAGAGCAACAAGACTGACCAGAGCCTTTGCCCTCACAAAACACAAACTGCTTCTCACACCCAGAATTTTACACTGAGGACTGGCCCTGAACACGACAGTCAAAGTCAACCTTCCACCCACCTCAGCAGCTGTACTGACCACACAGTTCATCATCCAGGTCACTCTTATTCATCATTCTGCTCGAAAGCAAACATTTACAGAGCACAGGAGGCTGTCCCCTGCTCTCCATGGGCGCCCCCCAAACCGACTCAGGGACCCTCACTCACCTGATCCAATCAGCAAGAAAAACTGCTCCAGGAGGAGCACCCCCGACTCCCAGGGCTCCATAGGTGAAGCTGGAGAGAAAAAGCTGTCTGTTGGAAGAGCAACCAAGAGCCTGGGCCTGTGTTTGGGGGCTCCGAGGGGCTTCAGCTGTTGGGAATGGCTTCACAGGAGACTGAAGTTCTAACAGAGTACAGTCTGTTCATTTTTCAACGGGGAAATCCATTTCTCTTGGCCTCTGGCTAGAGCCTTGCTCCTTAAAATGTGGTCCTCAGACCAGTAACAAGGGAGATGGCAGAATCTCAGACCCGCCCAGACCTGTAGAATCAGAATCTGCATTTTTTAAAAAATTTTATTCCCTGGTGGTCTAGTCATCCAGACGTCACGCTCCCAATTCGGGGGGCTTGGGTTCAATCCCTGACCAGGGAAAAAGATCCACATGCCACAACTAAGACCTGGTGCAGCCAAATAAATATTAAAAAAAAATTTATTAAAGCACAGTTGAATTACAATGTGTTGATTTCTGCTATACAGCAAAGTGATTCAGTTATATATGTGTGTGTTTGTGTATTTCATATTATTTTCTATTATGGTTTACCACAGGTTATTGAATATAGTTCCCTGTGCTATATAGTAGAACCTTCTTGTTTATCTATTCTATATATAATAGTTTGCATCTGTTAATTCCAAACTTTCATTCCTTCCCTCACCCACACCCCTCCTTGGCAACCACAAATCTGTTCTCTATGTAGAATCTGCATTTTTAACAAGGTCCCTGTGGGACTCATAGGCATGTTACATTTTAAGAAGCAGTTACAGAAGAATAATGACTTGTTATCTGTAAAGTTTAGAAAACAATATGGTAGTACCTTCTTCTTCAGTCAGATGTTGAAAAGCCACCACTGTTTCTTAAGCCTGATTTTCCTCAGCAAGCACTCAGACCATTTTAGCTAAGGAGGACTTCATAGCCTCTGGGGTCAGACTATATGGAATGAGCATCCCACTGTATCATCCTCATGCTGTGAGCTTCGGCAAATTCCCTTACTTCTAGCTGCCTCACATTTCTTTTCTGTACAGTGGAGATAATAGAGTTGTTCTCAGGATTAAATGAGCTTCCATTCTGGCTCAGTGGTGAAGAATCTATCTGCCAATGCAGAAGACACAGGCTCGATCCCTTGGTCAGGAAGATCCCCTGGAGAAGGAAATTACAACCTACTCCAGTACTTGCCTGGAGAATCCCATGGCAGACTGCAGTCCATGGAATCACAAAAAATTCAGACACGATTTAGCAACTAAACACACACACAGAGGATTAAATAAATAAAGTGCTTGGCGTGTACCTGGCATTAAGCGAGCACGAAATACGCTTGGCTACTAATTGGATTTGGGTGTCCCCCAGTTTTCTATACACCATCTGTTAGGATGAAATGCTTCTGGACTTGGTGGTCTCATCCATTATGCACAGATGCTTCGCAGTTTTATATAAGTGACTTTATTTCTGGAGGCAACCTACTGTTACCCCTCCCCCAAATATATTCATTTCAGGACTGTCCATTTCATTTATTCCATCCCCACCATCTGCAGGGAGTTGAACTTTTCTGCTGTGACTTTGGATAATGCCTCTGACAATGATTTATGAAAACTTTGAATATGTGTATGAAGAAGCTGAAGTTGAACAGTTCTATGAAGACCTACAAGACCTTTTAGAACTAACACCCAAAAAAGATGTCTTTTCATTATAGGGGACTGGAATGCAAAAGTAGGAAGTCAAGAAACACCTGGAGTAACAGGCAAATTTGGCCTTGGAGTACAGAATGAAGCAGGGCAAAGGCTAATAGAGTTT
>NW_011494592.1:1384231-1385594 GCF_000754665.1 Bison bison bison
CTAATAGAGTTTTGCAAAGAGAACACACTGGTCATAGCAAACACTCTCTTCCAACAACACAAGAGAAGACTCTACACATGGACATCATCAGATGGTCAACACTGAAATCAGATTGATTGTATTCTTTGCAGCCAAAGATGGAGAAGCTCTATACAGTTAGCAAAAACAAGACTGGGAGCTGACTGCGGCTCAGATCATGAACTCGTTATTGCCAAATTCAGACTTAAATTGAAGAAAGTGGGGAAAACTACTAGACCATTCAGGTATGACCTAAAACAAATCCCTTATGATTATACAGTGGAAGTGAGAAATAGATTTAAGGGACTCGATCTGATAGACACAGTGCCTGATGAACTATGGAATGAGGTTCATGACATTGTACAGGAGACAGGGATCAAGATCATCCCAAGAAAAAGAAATGCAAAAAAGCAAAATGACTGTCTGAGGAGGCCTTACAAATAGCTGAGAAAAGAAGAGAAGCCAAAAGCAAAGGAGAAAAGGAAAGATATACCCATTTGAATGCCGAGTTCCAAAGAATAGCAAGGAGAGATAAGAAAGCCTTCCTCAGTGATAGGTGCAAAGAAATAGAGGAAAACAATAGAATGGGAAAGACTAGAGATCTCTTCAAGAAAATTAGAGATACCAAGGGAACATTTCATGCAAAGATGGGTTCGATAAAGGACAGAAATGGTATGGACCTAACAGAAGCAGAAGATATTAAGAAGAGGTGGCAAGAATACACAGAAGAACTGTACAAAAAAGATCTTCACGACCAAGATAATCACGATGGTATGATCGCTCACCTAGAGCCAGACATCCTGGAATGTGAAGTCAAGTGGCCCTTAGGAAGTATCACTACAAACAAAGCTAGTGGAGGTGAAGGAATTCCAGTTGAACTCTTTCAAATCCTAAAAGATCATGTTGTGAAAGTGCTGCACTCAATATGTCAGCAAATTTGGAAAACTCAGCAATGGCCACAGGACTGGAAAAGGTCAGTTTTCATTCCAATCCCAAAGAAAGGCAATGCCAAAGAATGCTCAAACTACCACACAATTGCATTCATCTCACACGCTAGTAATGCTCAAGATTCTCCAGGCCAGGCTTCAGCAATACGTGCAATGTGAACTTCCAGATATTCAAGCTGGATTTACAAAAGGCAGAGGAACCAGAGACCAAATTGCCAACATCCGCTGGATCATCGAAAAAGCAAGAGAGTTCCAGAAAAACATCTATTTCTGCTTTATTGACTATGCCAAAGCCTTTGACTGTGTGGATCGCAACAAACTGTGGAAAATTCTTCAAGAGATGGGAATACCAGACCACCTGACTTGCCTCTTGAGAAACCTGTATGCAGGTCAGGAAC
>NW_011494592.1:1385694-1412416 GCF_000754665.1 Bison bison bison
CAGACTGGTTCCAAATAGGAAAACGAGTATGTCAAGGCTGTATATTGTCACCCTGCTTATTTAACTTCTATGCAGAGTACATCATGAGAAATGCTGGGCTGGATGAAGCACAAGCTGGAATCCAGATTGCTGGGAGAAATATCAATAACCTCAGATATGTAGGTGACACCACCCTTATGGCAGAAAGAGAAGAAGAACTAAAAGCCTCTTGATGAAAGTGAAAGAGGAGAGTGAAAAAGTTGGCTTAAAGCTCAACATTCAGAAAACAAAGATCATGGCATCTGGTCCCATCACTCATGGCAAATAGATGGGTAAACAGTGGAAATAGTGGCAGACTTTATTTTGGGGGGCTCAAAAATCACTGCAGATGGTGATTGCAGCCATGAAATTAAATGACACTTACTCCTTGGAAGGAAAGTTATGACCAACCTAGACAGCATATCAAAAAGCAGAGACATTACTTTGTCAACAAAGGTCCATCTAGTCAAGGCTATGATCTTTCCAGTGGTCATGTATGGATGTGAGAGTTGGACTATAAAGAAAGCTGAGCACCGAAGAATTGATGCTTTTGAACTGTGGTGTTGGAGAAGACTCTTGAGAGTCCCTTGGACTGCAAGGAGATCCAACCAGTCCATCCTAAAGGAGATCAATCCTGGGTGTTCATTGGAAGGACTGATGTTGAAGCTGAAACTCCAATACTTTGGCCCCTGATGCGAAGAGCTGACTCATTTGAAAAGACCCTGATGCTGGGAAAGATTGAGGGCAGGAGGAGAAGGGGGAGACAGAGGATGAAATGGTTGGATGGCATCACCAACTCAATGGACATGAGTTTGTGTAAACTCCAGGAGTTGGTGATGGACAGGGAGGCCTGGAGTGCTGTGGTTCATGGGGTCGCAGAGAATCGGACGCGACTGAACTGAACTGAGTTGAACTAAATATGTATATAGGGGTCTTACCCTACTGGTTCCAGGTACCTTCTGAAACTTTGTTTCTGTCCTTCTTTCCTTCGGATTTATTTCTGGTTTTTCTGGGTCTTCCTTGCTGCCAGCAGTCTTTCTCTAGTTGTGGTGAGTCGGGGCTACTCTAGTTGCAGTGCACGGGCTTCTCATTCCCGTGGCTTCCCTTGTTGCAGAGTTGGGGCCCTAGGCACACAGGCTTCAGAAGTTTCGGTGTGTGGGCTCAGTAGTTGCGGCTCACATACTCTGGAATGCTAGCTCAGTAGTTACAGCACACCAGCTCTCAAGCTCCGGAGTGAGAGCTTAATTGCCCCTCGGCATGTGATATTTTTGTTCCTGGACCAGGGATCAAGCCCGAGCCCCCTGCATTGGAAGGAGGATTCTTAACTACTTGACCACCAGGGAAGTCCTGAGAACCAGTATTTATACCTTACTGTACAAGGAAATGAGAACCTGAGAGCCCATGACCACATCGTGAGTAGGGGAACAGAACCTGGAATGCTGGCTGGCACAGGAAGCCCTGGCAGGCTGGGAATGAATGAATGACTCCAGACCCAACGTTCTTCCCAGCACTTAGGGTTGCCTCCAGTGTAAACCAGAGGAGTGACTTTTAGGGGTACAGCTTTCAGGCCAGACAATAGAGAGAGACCAAAAAGACAGACCTCAGTTGGAAATACTCTGTTCCATTGTCCCCTTGTGCAGGCTAAGTCGCTTCAGTCATGTCTAACTCTTTGCTACTCTATGGACTGTAGCCCAGGCCACCAGGCTCTTCTGTCCACGGGGATTCTCTCCAGGCAAGAACACTGTAATGGGTTGCCATTTCCTTCTCCATTGTCCCCATGAGAATTCATGTTTATCAGATTTTCATTATCAAACTGCGGTCACTGAAATGATTAGGCTAAATAATACATACACATGTTAAAAACTATACCGTACATGCTGGGAATGTAAATTGGTACAGCCGCTATGGAGAACAGGATGGATATTCCTTAAAAAACTAAAAATAGAGCTACCATGTGACCCTGCAATTCCACTCCTGGAATATACAGAGAAAACCATAAAAGATATCTACACTCCAATGTTCACTGCATCACTGTTTACAGTAGCCAAGACACGGAAGCAACCTTAATGTCCATCAACAGAGGAATGGATAAAGAAGATGTGATACATATATACAATGGAATATTACTCAGCCATTAAAAAGAATGAACTAATACCATTTGCAGCAACATGGGTGGACCTGGAGATTATCATACTAAGTGAAGTAAGTCACACAGAGAAAGACAAATATCATATGATATTTATATGTGGAATCTTTTAAAAAATGATACAAATGAAGTTATTAACATAATAGAAACAGACTCACAGACTTAGAGAAGGAACTTATGGTGGGAGGGGGAGGGTAGAGAGGAAGGATACTTACAGAGTTTGGGATGGACATGTACACACTGCTTTATTTTATACGAATAATCAACAAGGACCTAGTGTATAGCAAAAGGAACTCTGCTCAATACTCTATAATAACTTGAATAGGAAAAGAATTTGAAAAAGAATAGATACATTTATATGTGTAACTAAATCACTTTGCTGGACTAAAATATTGTTAGTCAACTATACTCCAACATGAAATTTAAAAATTAAATTAAAAACACTACACCCTACAGAAGAGTTTTGAGTTAAAAAGTGCCTCTGCTTGAAACCTCAGTTTTCTTATCTAACCCCCAAAATAACTACTATTGAGTTCCTTGTGAACTCATGACATTATTTAATATAATTAAATATGTACAGCTTAAAAAAAAAAAAAAACTATTTATTTACTTGGCTGCACCAGGATCTTTTTTGCAACGTGAAGAATCTTCCGTTGTGTCATTCGAACTCTTAGTTGTAGCACATGGGATCTAGTTCCCTGACCAGGGATTGAACCTCGGCCCCCTGCATTGGGAGTGTGGCATCTTAGCCACTGGACCACCAGGGAAGTCCCTAAGTATGTACATCTTTTTGTATGTCAGTCATATCTCAACCAAATGGTTTCTTTAAAAATTCCTTGTAATACAAACATAGAAAGTATTTATGTTTTTCTATGATATAAAATATATACCTTTTTTTTTTTTTCCATGCAGCTTGTGGGATCTTAGTTCTCCAACCAAGGGTTTGATCCCAGGCCCTGAGCAGTGAAAATGCAGAGTCCTAACCACTAAACTGCCAGGGAATTCCCCCATTTTTCTCTTTTTCATCAAGTGAAATCCTACCACACACAGTTATACAACTGGTTCTTTTCACTTAACATGTTTAGATACCTCTGCATGTCACCATATATGTGTGTGTGCTCAGTTGTGTCCGACTCTTTGCAACCCTATGGACTGTAGCCCACCGGGCTCCTCTGTCCATGGGATTTTCCAGGCAGAAATACTGGACTGGGTTGCCATTTCCTACTCCAGGGAATCTTCCTGACCCAGGGTTTGAACCCATGTTTCTTGCATCTCCTGCATTGTCAGGCGAGTTCTTTACCACTAGCACCACCTGGATATGGAACTCCTTGATTCTTTTAAAAGCTGAGTAACAATCAATCATAATGTGTGTGTGTGTGTGTGTGTGTGTGTGTATTCTAGCACAGGTGGAGTAGCTGGGTCATAGGCTATGTCAATGTTCTCATTTATATGGTATTGCCAAACTGTACCATTTAGACGCCCACCTGTGAGCCTGTAAGAGAAAATGTCAGTTTCAAGGTTCAGGATGTTTCAGATCTCCTTCGGGTTACATGTGGTCAGTGGCCTAATAGCCCACCTACATCTCCTTCATCAATATCGACCTCCCTCTTTAGCATCTCTGAACTCGCAGTAAGAATGAGACCTTTAGACTGTCATCCTCAGCAGTTAATTTTTTGTTTCCCCTTCTGGCTCTTGTAATTCCTGCACAAATCTGTCTTTTCCTTCACATTGTTCCTTCCAATCTAGACCAAGTCCACTCTCCATCCATCCATCCACCCTTCCCTCCCTGCACTCTCCAGAACAGTATCCCCAGCCCAGCACAGCTGTGAACACACTCGTCTCCTTCCCCTCAGGGTGTGTGTTTGCTTTTCCAGTGAGGTCATCCTCCCAGTCACCTCCTTGCTTGTTGATGTTCCTATGACCACAGGGCCTGTTGGCATGGTGCTTGTTATGGGGGTCAGTGTGGGTAACCAGGTTCTGAAGAGACAGGTTCTGCCACTGAAAACTTTAGAACTGTAGCTACTTGCTGCTTCAGCCCAGGCTGGCTGAGATCTTGCTGCCAAGAACTCTGATGATTAACCCAGGCATCGCCCCCACCTTCCTCGTGGTTACCCACTTTTACTTCCTGTTTGTCTGTGCCTGGGGCGCCTAAAACAGGAGCCAATCAGGGGGCTTTACTGATGTTTTCAAACCTTTGGACAATATCTAGGCACCGTTTCTGATGGGAGCTTCTTAGAAAGGAGGGAGGAATCCAGGGCAAGATGGAAAAGGAATCATTGCTGGTGCTGCTCTGGGTCCCAGTCCTGAACTAAGAACATCCTCCCCTATTCTAGTGGCTCAGACAGTAAAGAATCTGCCTGTGGCGATGCAGGAGACGGGCGTTTGATCCCTAGGTGGGAAAGGTACCCTGTAGGAGGAAATGGCAACCCACTCTAGTAGTCTTTCCTGGGAAATCCCATGAACAGAGGAGCCTGGTGGGCTATAGCCCCCGGGGTCGCAAAGAATTGGACATGACTGAGTGACTAACACACACTGCTGTCCCCAAGAGTGCCTCACTGTGACAGGGAAGAGCAAATTCGGACTCCACGTTGAATATGCTTCTTTCACTTTAACCTTTGCTTCTAAATGCTTTTGTTCTGATCATGACTACCTGTAAGTATTGACAGAATGGCCTGTCACAGGAACTCTTCCTCTGCCTGAATATTAAAATGCCTTTGTTCGGCTCACAAAGAGGCAATCTGACCCTGCCTACCTGTGAATGGTTGCAGAAAAGAATTGAACACATCCCTACCCCAGGGCTAGCCATTCCAAGAGATATTTTGCAAGACTTATGGCCTTTTTACTCTACTTCCTTACCTCCTCCCTTTCTCTGTTCTAGAAAAGAAACTGGCATTCAGACATCATAAGATGGTTTTGGGGGACCCTGTTTGTGTTAGTTGCTCAGTTGTGTCCAACTCTTTGTGACCCCATGGACTGTAGCCCCCCAGGCTCCTCTGTCCATGGGATTCTCCAGGCAAGAATACTGGAGTGGATTGCCATTTCCTTCTCCAGGGGATCTTCCTGGCCCAGGGATCAAACACGATTCTCCTGCATTGCAGGCAGATTCTTTACAATCTGAGCCACCAGGGAGGCCCTTGGGAGACCCTTGGGGAACCCTAGTCCACCATCTTCTCGGTCTATCAACTTTCTGAATAAAGTTGTTATTCCTTGCCTCAACACCTGATTTATTGGCCTATTGTGAAGCAAGCAGAGTGAGCTTGGACTTGTAACATCACCTGACCAGCTGCCTGACTTCCCTCTGCTGCCTAAGCCCAAGAGTGAGAACCATGGACAGTGTGGGGGACCCAGGACAGGGCCCAAGATGAAGGATGGGGGGATGCAGCCTATTGTGAAATCCAAGCTTAGTATCTCCATCCATCCCCTCCACCACATCTGGGTCCTTTCTTCATTTTATCCTCTCTCCTTAGTAGATTCAGTACTTTTCTCACCACTATCTCCTTCTGCCTTCAAACTTCCATAAATCTCCTTTTGTTCTTACAGTCACTGACACCAAGCAGGACCCTGCAGGGCCCTCCTAGGTACAAAATCTCTGTCACCCCTGTCTCTTGTTTGTAGAAAAAAGGCTTTAGTCTACTAGAACGTCCCTGAGTTCCAGAGCAGGAACAAGTCATTACTTAGCAGGGAAGTGAGGAAATGCAACAAAGAAGCAGTTAAAGGAGAAAAGTAATGACAATAGCTCAGTGATAAAACAAGGTCCTAGTTCCTCCTCAAGGGATATACATCACAATCTGACACTATCTTATTAGAGTTTTCTGCCAAAACTAAGACCCGACCCCGACCCCGCCCCCGCCGACCCAAGTGGAGGATGATGACTACATGCTGAGCTGAGACTAGGCACTAGATCCCCAGACTGGTTGGAACCAGAAGGTAGATGACCAAAATTCCTGAAACATCACCTGGTTACTTCATCACAAACCAATCAGAAGAAAGTCACGTCCCCTGCACCCCTCACCCCAAATGTTGGGGCACAAACTCCCAGTAGTCTTACTGTGTATGTGTGTGTGCTCAGTCACTTCAGTCCTGTCTGAATCTTCCTATGGAACATAGTCTGCCAGGTCCTTGTGTCCATGGGATTCTCCCAAGAATATGGGAGTGGGTTGCCATGCCCTCCTCTAGGGAATACTCCTACACCAGGGATCAAACCCACGCGTCTCCTACATTTCCTGCATGGCAGGCAGATTCTTTACCCACTGAACTTGGGGCCTTGCAAATTAATGCTGTGCCTTCCTTCGTCACAACTCTGTATCTGGGTAAATTGGCTTTGCTGTGCTGTGGACGAGCAAATTGGTGACATCACTTTTATCTACCACGCGCTCCTAGAGATAAAGAGCCTCTTCTCCACCATGCTGTCTGTTTGATTGTGAAATATGTGGTCATCTTCTCCATGCCCGCCAAAATTTCTGCCATGCCCTAGCTCTAAAACCCCAGCCTTTGCTCTGCTCTGCTCTCCCTGAATCCTCGTACTTGATGATGTCAGTGGACCTCTTTCTTTTGATTGTCCTCTCCGCTGACATCAGTGTGCTCTCTCCTCCAATTCCACACTGGTCTTCTTCCCCAGGGCCTCTCCCTTTTTTGCACACCTCCTTCTCTCTCCCAACATCTCCCTTCGAAATCTCAGTGTAGTCCCTAAATCACCACCTCCATCTCCAGGTCCACAGATCTAAATGCCAGCTGCCCATTTCGTCCATCAAGTGAATTTCAACCACAATTTCTCAACTTCTCACCCCTACCCCAAGCAGCCCCCTTCTGACGACTTCCCCATTTTCATGACTCAATAGCTTTCCCAGGTGGCACTGGTAAAGAACCCGCCTGCCAATGCAGGAGACACAGAGACTGGGGTTCGATCCCAGGTGGGGAAGATTCCCTGGAGGCAATGACAACCCACACCAGTATTCTTGCCTGGAGAATCTCAGGGACAGATAAGCCTGGCGAGCTACAGCCCGTGGAGTTGCAAAGAGTCAGGTACGACTGGAGCGACTTAGTATGCAGCTGTCTCTAAAATGCTTTGAAGCCTTCAGCTTCCACAACACCCAGTCTTAACCTCCTTCAGACTTTCTCACAAATTGGTACCTCTTTTCAGCTCCCGCCCCACCCACATTTCCTGGATTCTTCGATGCCTCCAATCATCAATCCCTTATGCTAACATCTCAAAGGTGCCCCCTGCTGTGTGTGGAATGAAGCCCAACCCAGCGAAACTTCTCCAGGCTGCCCCTCCTGTCCTTTGCAATCCTGGGACATTCCTCCCTGCCCTCCATCCTGACATTCCTCTTCCATCGAGGCTCAGTATGCAATTCTCCGCTACACATTCCTCTATGGTAATCTCCATGGAAGATCTCTCATCTAAACTCCCAAATATCTGGATCTGGCACACTCAGCCCTCTTGGTCTGTGTGTTAGTCTTGTTTTCCCAGTCATGTCACAAGTTCCTGGAGCATCTTTGTGTTTCTTAGGATGAGGTCAGTAAATTCATAAACTCAGGAGCAAGACAAGGAAGGCAAATAAAGAAGGCAGAAAAGGGACAAGGACATGTATAAAAGATTAGGAGGATCCCTGTGGACCCTCTTAGCTCAGTCGATAAAGAATCTGCATGGAGACTGGGTTCGATCCCTGGATAGGGAAGACCCCCTGAAGGAGGAAATGGCAACTCACTCCAGTATTCTTGCCTGGAGAATCCCATGGACAGAGGAGCCTGTCCATGGCGTCACAAAAGTTGGACACAACTTAGCGACTAAACCACCACTGTGGACCAAGCAAAACCCATCTGCAGGGGGATGGCCCTGTGGGCCACTGGTTTGAGACCCTCACCTAGATGCCTTGCCTGAGCCAGCTAGCCTATGAATATTTCTTTTATCTCTCTGAAGCAGCATCTAGCAAAGAGAGGGGAGGGTGACCTGATTTCCTTGGCCTGGCATAGAAGGCGCAGCCGGCCTCAACAGCCCAGAGGTGTCACCTCCCTTTCTCACCCAGCCCATAGTGCTGCACCCGATGTCAGATGCTACCCCTTGGCTCCAGCTTCCTGTGAGGTCTAACCAACAGAAGCTTTTCTCACTCACAGACTAAAGAAAGAGCCGCCTGCTCCTCCCGCTGCTCATGACCCTAATCAGAGCCGGACTGGGAGCACCTACCAGGTGGCATGAACAGCCTCTTGAAGCATAGGCTGAGCCTATGTGCCCCAACTTGGGTGGCAGGACATACAGGACTGGTGTGGGGAGAGGGGGTGGGGTGGAGACAGAAGGACTGGAGGGGAAAGGCAAAGGCAGGGAGAAGACAGGTGGTGGGAGGTGGGGTGGGAGGAGCCACAGTGGGGGTGGGGGCTTGGCAAAGCACATGTAGAAACCCAACTAAAATACTTTTTTTTTTTTTCCTTTGGTTGCACCAGGTCTTGTTTACAGCATGTGGGGTATTTAGTTGTGGCATGTAGGATTTAGTTCCCCAACCAGGGATTGAACCTGGCACCCTGCATTGGGAACTCAGTCTTAGCCAATGGATGACCAGGGAAGTCCTGAAACCCAATTTTGACTCCTCCTGTGGCCACTCTCTCACACCCACTCCTTTATCACTCCCTCCTCCCTAAGTCTAGCCACTCACCCGCAGCTCCTAGCCTCATCCCACTTCCAACCAAGCTACACAGGTGCCCAGACTAATCAGCTAGACCATGACTTTCATGAAGACTCCTTCAACAACTGCTGCCCACAGTAGGGCACAATCCAGAAGGTTCTGGCTGCCTGGCGCTCTCCTCTGTCCATCCGGCTTTCTTGTCCATTGATTCACCACGGGAAAAATCTAGTCAGCCCAGTCTGGCTGTTTCCCACCACCTCCCTTCCCTGCTCTGAAGGCAGCAGCCTCAAAGGTCACTTGAGAAAGTTACTGACTTCCTCACAAACGTTAGCTGCCACCTACATCCCATCATTTCCCTCTTCCCAGAAGGCCTGGGTGCAGTAATGTATGAATGTGTGCGTGAGCATGTGTGTTCAGTCACTCAGTCGTGTCTGACTCTTGACCTCATGAACCCTCATCTCCTGAATTGGCAGGCGAGTTTACTGCTGAGCCACCATGTGCAGTACTGTGTGCATGCTAAGTCGCTTCAGTTATGTCCAACTCTTTGCAACCCTATGGGCTGTAGTTCACCAGGCTCCTCTGTCCATGGGTTTCTCCAGGCAAGAATACTGGAGTGGGTTGCCATGCCAACACAGGGATCAAACCTGCATCTCTTACGTCAACCTGCATTGGCAGGCAGGTTCTTTACCACTAGCACCACCTGGGAAACCCAAGAGCACAGTGGAGTAATTCTAAACCCATGAATAAGAAGAAACTGGAGCTCAGAAGGTGTCAGTCCATTCCTGAGACTACAGCGCTTATGAGCAGCTAACCCTCCTATGCTCCTCCCTGGAGGCCTGCCTCGGACCTGCCTTAAATGAGCACCATGAGCTCCTGGAAAACAAGGTGCAGGTTCTCTTTTTCATGTGACAAACAATGCAACAACTAGAGGCCAGAGCTAGGTAAACAGTTAAGAGGAACATTCATTAGTTTTGTGTTTGCTTATAATCTATCCTGTTGCTGAAATTCATTAAAAAAAAGTTGAACACCCCCCACAGACACACACCATAGCATCACAGACTGCATGACGCTGTTCCCCCTGAAAGACATTGAAAGAGCAAAAGACACAAGGCAAGCGGAGCCCAGACGAAGGCAGTGGTCTGCTGGAATGTTCTGGAATGTTTTGATCCAGTTTCCTTTCAGAGGTGGCAGACCCTCTGTGTAGTGGAGCTCTGTGTTTGTGGTTTCTGTCTTCATGGAAGCTGTGCGGTTACCTGGAACACTGAACCAGCAGAACCATGACTTACATTTTCCGACATCATGTGATTTATGTACTATTTATGTTTCAGGATCTCTGTTATTCCCGACAGTTGGCAAAACATTTTCTACCGGGAATATTGGTACCTTGGAGTGGGAGGTGGAAACCCAACACTAACTGCCTCCTGCATAGGATTATACTCATGATCTGCTCAGGGTGAGGCCCAGCAAGAGACCGAGGGAAGCTCCAAGGTCCCAGGGTTGACTGTACCAGCAGGGAAGGACCTGGATCACATTCAGACTCTTGATGCCTGGCCTCGAGTTGGTGGTCATCCACCCACCATTGAAATCAGGGCTCCAGGAATGTCAGTCCTCAGAGGTGCCTCTGAGTGCCAAAGTTCATCCTGCACCCCAGGTTGATCGTCTTGATTTAAGTTAAGAGCTTTCTGGGCAAAGTGAGGCGATAACTGAGTTTTGAAAATTCACCACTGAATTCCACTCACTGCCCTGGGCAGCTCCTGATAACCTGCTCATAGCAGCCTGCCCCCACCTGCCTGTCCCCACTGCAGCCCTGAGTCCTCAGGCCACTCCTGGCCCAGTAACAATCAGGAAGAGATGGCACCAGGGGACCCGGAAAGCAGTCCTTCAACTCAACTCCTTCACACATCGCTCTCCTGTGCTCCCGCTTTATCACGCCAGCATCGCTCCAGGCACTCAGCTGAGCAACAAGCCATGTGAAAAAGAATTGCCTCACAAGCCTGTGTGATAAAGGGCAATCACAGAGGTATGCACGAAATATAGGTGAGGCCCTGAGCACCACGAGAGGAAGTCTTTGTGAGTTGGAATGCTTGTGCTCAGCTGTGTCTGACTCTTTGCCTACCCATGGACTGCAACCTGCCAGGCTCCTCTGTCCATGGAGGTGACTCTGGTAAAGGAATGAAGGGAAGACAGAAAAGACTGGATGAGAAAGCTGCAAAGGGCAGGTCCAGGCCAGAGAATGATTGCAATATGTAGCCACTAAGCCAACCTGGGGCCCTGCTTCATAATGAGGCCAAGACCCTTATCTACACGTCAGAGTTGGCAGAGACCCTCATTTGTTACAGCTTAATCCTAATCTGATCTTGGCTGGAAGGGAAGCCTTTCTCTTCTGCTCTCAGACTGTGGCTTTCCACATGCAAGTCCCAACAAAGCACTTAGGAATAAAATGGAATAAAGGAGAAAATATCAGAGAAGGAAATGGCAACCCATTCCAGTACTAGTGCCTGGAAAATCCCATGGATGGAGGAGCCTGGTAGGCCACAGTCCATGGAGTCACAAAGAGTCGGACACGACTGAGTGACTTCACTTTCACTTTCATCCAACAAGAGTAAGTGCTATTTCTTGAAACTCATAATTGTGGCTGTGTGTGTAGATGAATGTATAAATTGGGTTGTAATGGAAAAAAACACTTTTTTTTTTTTCAGATAATTTCTTTGGCTGTATCAAGTTTTAGTTGTGGCATGTGGGATCAGTTCCCTAATCAGGGATCAAACCTGGATGCCTTGCATTGGGAATGCGGAGCCTTAGCCACTGGACCATGAGGAAGTCCCTGTACAAAAACATTTCTTACTGAGGGTTGTGGTTTTAAAAGCTGAAGAAACCATTGCTTTAAGGGAAAGCAACCATCTATCAACTATTAAACAAAGACTATCAAAAATTGAATCTTGTTCTAAGCAGAGAAAAAAAGCAAGACTTGGCTCTTGTAATTAAGCTCTGAATTGGGGGATGAAAAGACAAACAAACCAGTAGGACAGGATGAGAAAAACCACAGTGACAGAAGGGTGTGCCCAGGGGAGGCAGGCCACGGCCTTGCCAGGGTCCTGGTGCTCCCAACTGGGGGTGGGGTGTGTGAATACAGACCAGCAGGGGCTGGTGTGGCCGCCCAGAGCCAGGGGCTGCTCGCTGGGAGGTGGGGAGGGAAGCAGGGTCAGTGCGGCTGGGCAAGAATGGAAGGATCTGAGGGGAGAGCTGAAGACTTTCCCCTCTGGGAGATATGAAATTATCCCTATTGTTTAGAAGGGGATGGCTCGAGGCAGGGGCTGGGGGGTGGGGGTGGGGCAGCAGTTGAAGGACCAAATGTTGCGTTTGTCCCTGGTTCAAGGATTTTTCAAACTTACGTGAACATTGGTCCAGATGAAAACTTAGTCTACAGTTAAGCATTTATTAGTCTGATAGGACTATCCATATTTTGCTTTTCTTCATATTTCTGCCTTGTGGTCCAGCTAGACCCAGCATTGGTGTCTGCCTACCAGGCTTCTTTCCTCTCTTATCCCTGCTGGGTACTAAATCCTCCAGCAGGGGATGGGTTCAGAGAAAACAGTGTGTTAGCTGCTCAGTCGTGACTCAGTCCCAACTCTGTGACCCCATGGACTATAGTCTGCCAGGCTCCTCTGTCCATGGAATTCTCCAGGCAAGAATACAGGAGTGGGTACCCATTTCTTCTCCAGGGGATCGTCCCCATCCAGGGATTGAACCCTGGTCTTCTGCACTGCAGGCAGATTCTTTACAATCTGAACCCCCAGGGAAACCCAAGCCTACCCCCTAACACCCCTCCTTACACACCTGGGGGGCTGCCTGCAAACTAGCTGAGAAGGATGCAGCAGGGCTGACGGTCTGATTTTCAGCTCAGCATACAGGGACTGGGCTCTCTTTCTGCTTGTAAAAGAAGAAATGGAAAAAGCAACTTTACACAAATAAAAGTTAATTTAAAAATAAGATAAAGTTTCAAAAAAAAAAAAAGTATAAATAGAAAAGCAGAAGTAACCAAAGGGACTAAGATTCTATTTCCCCTTAAAGCAAAAACAGTTTTTGTCTGTAGATCCAGAATATACTGTGTGCCTTTTCCTAGTCAGGGGCTTCCCAGGTGGCACTAGTGGTAAAGAACTCGCTTGCCAATGAAGGAGACCTAAGAGATGCTAGTTCGATCCCTGGGTCAGGAAGATCCCCTGGAGAAAGGTATGGCAACCCATTCTGATATTCTTGCCTGGAAAAACCTGCATGGACAGAAGAGCCTGGTGGGCTACAGTCCACAGGGTCAAAGAGTCAGACAAAACTGAAGCGACTTAGCAGCACAGCAGTTTCCTAGTCATCCCTCTGAGCCCAGTAATTGGAAAGGAACTGCTGCTGCTAAGTCCCTTCAGTCATGTCCGACTCTGTGCGACCCCATAGACAGCAGCCCATCAGGCTCCTCCGTCCCTGGGATTCTCCAGGCAAGAACACTGGAGTGGGTTGCCATTTCCTTCTCCAATGCATGAAAGTGAAAAGTGAAAGTGAAGTCGCTCAATCGTGTCCGACTCTTAGCGACCCCATGGACTGCAGCCTACCAGGTTCCTCCATCCATGGGATTTTCCAGGCAAGAGTACTGGAGTGGGGTGCCATTGCCTTCTCCAAAGGAAAGGAACTAGGCAATATTAATATGCAGCAACCAAAGGGCTAACTTTTAAAAGAAATTTTTATTTTATATTGGAGTACAAAATGACCCTGATGCTGGGAAAGATTGTAGCATCACCTACTCAATGGACTGTGGAGGACAGGGAAGCCTGGCGGGCTGCATGAAGTCCATGGGAATGCTAAGAGTCGGACACGACTTAGCGATTGAATAATAACACAGTTGATTAACAATGCAAAGGGCTAATTTTGAGGGGCTGAGAATCCACTTTCTTTCTGTTATACTTTGAACTTTTTTTTTCTTTGAACTGTTTTTAAGAGGTACCCTAGAGAGTCGTAAAGTGCCCTTCTGTGTTGTCTATTCTTGTGCAAAGGCTGGTCTTTTCCTTGGCTCTCCACACACCAAGTCCCTCTCCACACCTCTGCTCCCAGTGGGTTCTGTTGCCTGCAATTCATTCGCCCTTGTTTTACATCTACTTGAATTCTGCCTCCAAAATGCCATTCAAATCCCATCTCCTCTAGGAAGTCAACCCACATAGGAGGACGTAGCACTCCTAAAATTTTTTATCCTTTTAAATCTTTATGAATAAGGGGCTCATTCATTTCCCTATTTTTATAGCTTTGTCATGTTAAATGTTTATCACTGAGATCACAAATTCCCGGAACCCCAGAGACACCAACTTATATTTCTGTGCCTGGCACGGAGCTGAATATATAACAGGACCTCAGAACTGAGATCTATCACAAATCTGATACAAAATCTGAGTTCAAGACTCTGGGACCTTGGGCGCTTCCTTAATGCCACTGGGGTATGACTTCCTGTCTTGTAAAACTAGGATGGTAATAGTACCTACAATTTAGAGATGCTGCAGAGGTTAAACAAAACTATAGGTAAATGTTTAAGACACAGCACGGGATAGGTTATTTACTATAAATTGGTAAGATAGAAGTCAAAGGACTTTGCTTATTTCTCTATCCAGTCTTAGGGTTTTCCCCATCCTTGTGATTTTTTATTACATTTTTACTTATTTTTGAAATATGTAATATTTCAAAATAATTACAATGGTTCCAAAAGCAAGTCAGAACAAAAAGCTATTTCAGAGAAGTGTCATTCTTCTTAATTTCCTTCTTCCTTTTATCCTGTTCCCACTATGCCCTGCAGGTAACTAATCTCATTTAGAGGTTTTTTTTTTTTTTTGGTCCTTATTTCCTCCTCTCAAATGATATTCTCAAGACTGTGTTCTTTTGAGACCTGATTCTCGGGAACCTAGTCATCTTTACACTTCAGCTTGGGAGGTGTTGCAAGCAGGCGCTCCATGACAATGGGGTTAGTTGGGGCTAATCCTCAAGGGATTAATCATGGTGAGAAAGAGCCGGCATTCTTCACGGGACTGTTGTAAATACTTGCCCCAGGTCCCAGTATATCTCTGTGACTGGTAAAGGGACCACAGCCCCATTCCTGCTATTTGGGAGTTCCTGCTACTCCCAGAGGCTGAAGGGAAAGTGTCACGCCCTAATGGAGTATCCCCACAGAGCCCAGGTGGCCTGTCAATCCTCCCATAGAGCGCAGGGCCTGACTCAAAAGTATATGATTGGATTTTTAAAAATAATTAATTATTTATTTATGGCTGTACTGAGTTTTCGTTGCAGTGAGGGAACTTTCCCTAGTTGCGGAGAGTTGGGGCTGCTCTCTAGTTACAGTGAGTGGGCTTCTCATTGGGCTGACTCTCTTGTTATGGAATGTGGGCTCTAGGGTGTGTGGGCTTCAGTAGTTGCAGAGTGTCGACTCAGTACTTGTGGCTCAAGGGCTCCAGAGCACAGGCTCAGTAGTTGTGGCACACAGGCATAGTTGCCCCACCGCACGTGGGATCTTCCCAGACCAGGGGTCGATCAAACCGGTGTCCCTTGCATTGCAAGGTGGATTCTTCACCACCGGAGAAATCCATTTAAAGAATTTTATTTATTTATTTATTTATTTTTGGCTGTGCTGGGTCTTCCTTGCTACGAAGGCTTTTTTCTAGCTGCAGAGAGCTGGAGTTACTCTCCAGTTGCAGTGCACAGGTTACTCATTTTGGTGGCTTCTCTTGTTGCAGAGCATGGACTTCAGGGCAGGCAGGCTTCAGTAGGCACACAGGCTTAGCTGCTCTGAGGCATATGGGATCTTCTCGGATCAGGGATTGAACCCGAACCCATGTGTCCTGCATTGGCAGGCAGATTCTTTACCACTGATTCACCAGGGAAGCTCCTGTGATTGCATTTTTTAAAAATCCACACCCAAGCATGTGTAGTGACCTTTGCTCATGATGGGAAAGCAGCCCTTTATGCTTCTAATCCTTATTTCTCCTTGGGATCTGAGGGATCAAGTTTGAAAAGCTCCTAGGCACTTCTCCATAGGACCTCGTTTCAAGGAGGAAAAAAAAAAAAACCCTGAGTAAATAAAAGGGCCCAGCCATAGGGAGGCGGCTGGAGGAAGCGGAGGCCCACAGCTAGAGGTATTCATTGGAAAAAGCAGTGGGCGGAGAGGCTCCTGACTCTGAGGAGTCAGGCTGGCCCCAAGTCAGCTCCGAGGTTGTGACTCACCGCGAGGAAAAGGAGTGCCCTGTGCTCTGGGGGAGGCTGCCTGCTCCAAACAGGGGAGCGGTGGCCAAGGAAGGAAATGAAGCAATCCAGGATTGATGAGTAGCCTCGGGGCAACCCGAGCTGGGAGCCCAAGTTGTCCCCAACTGCTGCCACTCCATACGGTTACCCTGCGCCCCCAAGGGACAAACATCATGGAAGAGAGTGGATTTGCCTGGGAAAGGGAATCGGGCCCTGTTCTGGGCAAATAGTTCCACCTTTCTTTCCCCAAGCTGGGGAAGACCTGGCAGCCAGCATCCTGACACAGCCCAAAGCCATGCTTTATTTTACTTGTAATTAGAAAACCATTTTGGGACTTCCCTGGTGGTCCAGTGGTTAAGATTCTTCACTTCCAATGCAGGGGGCACGGTTTCAATTCCTTGTCTGGGAACTAAGATCCTATATGCCACATGGTGTCTCCAAAAATGATTAATAATAATAATTGTTTCTTTTTTTAAAGAAGAAAAATACTTGAATAGAGGTGACTTTGCACAAATCTGGGCTCTCCAGTTCACCATGGCCACCATCTCACCCTAAGTTGGCATCACAAACTGAGGCTCTACTCCCCACCTGCCTCTGAAATTATTTGAAATGTCAGCTCCTGGACAAGGAGCACCGCAAGTTCCTCCCACCTCTGGGGCTCTAGGAGTCTGTGTCCTGGAACAAAACGATTTTTCAACAGTGGCTAGAAACAGGGTGAGCAGGCTGCCCTGAGATGAGAAGGAAATGACCCTTCGCTCAGCAGGCTAGAGAAGACGAGCCTGGCAAGGCACCAAGACTGAGCCTACACAAGGCAGAAGTGACACAGCTTAGAGAGAATTCAAAACAGCATCTCTGACACCTCCCGGTGCCTCCTGTCTCTCTACGGTATCGCTGCCAGCAAGTGGGCATCACGCCCAACCTGCAGTGGGCAGCGAGGGGGCTAGGTTCCCATCTGTCTGGTGTCCTAAAGCTGGTGGCTGGAACCATAGTGTCCAGGTTCCGGCCGCCCTCTGCTGGGCAAGTACAGAAGCTGCTTCCCAAAGAAAGAGGTGCCCCTCTCTCCTGGAGCCCCCTGAATCTGGGAGGTGGGAAAGGCATTCTGCTTTTCCACCACCTTCCCAGAAAAGCTGGAGAAAGTATCAGTGCCTCCTGAAAGATCTCTAGTAAAAGTCTCAAGTCACTTAAGTCCTCTGCCTTTACTCAGAATGACTTTTCATGACATAGGGTCTGACCCAAAGATATGCCCACTAAACATTAATGGAATAAATAACTAGCTCACCAGTTACGCACCATAGAAACTGCTTCTGAGGGACTTGCTTGGTGGTCCAGTGGCCAAGACTCCCAGCTTCCAATGCAGAGGGCATGGATTCGAACCCTGGTCAGGGAACTAGATCCCACGTGCTGCAACAAAGATCGAAGACCCCAAGTGCTGCAACTAAGGCCCAGTTCAGCCAAATAAGTAAATATATATTTTAAAAAATAAAAATAAGGAAACTTCTCCTGGCTTTGTCCAGGAGAACAGGTCCAGTGTACTGGGCATCTTTCTGAAATTCCTAATAGATAGGTCCTTCTACCTAGCTCTTCCAGTTTCAAGCTGCTTCTACCGGAGATCCAACCTGGCCTCCTTTCTTTGGGACCCCGGAGGCATCTTTCTGGGCTTCCCCGGTGGCTCAGTGGTAAAGAATCTGCCTGCCATGGGGGTCAAGAAGATCCCCTGGAGAAGGTAATGGCAACCCACTCCAGGATTCTGGCCTGGAGAATTCCATGGACAAATAAGCCTGGTTGGCCACAGTAGGGTCTCAAAGAGTCGGACAAGACTGATCAACTAAAACACTCACACCAGGCATGTCTCTTCTAATCCCCTCAACCCAGCTCTCCATTCCCAGCAGTACAAGTGAAAGTGAAGTCGCTCAGTCGTGTCTGACCCTTTGCGACCCCATGGACTGTAGCCTAACAGGCTCCTCCATCCATGGGATTTTCCAGGCAAGAATACTGGAGTAGGTTGCCATTTCCTTCTCCAGGGGATCTTCCCAACCCAGGGACTGAACCCGGGTCTCCCTGATCGTAAGCAGACGCTTTACCATCTGAGCCACCAGTCACGCTGGGTCTAGTTCACAGCTTCTTTCCTTTCTCGCTGTCTTTATTTTTATTTATTTTTTTTCTCTCGCTCTCTTTAAATGTTTCCTCTGTCTCTGTTTTGGACACCAGGGTTCTTCATTTGGACATTGAGATAGTCTCTTCTGCCTGAAGCAGCCCCAGGCCTTTAATGAGGCCTCTTTTGTCCATTAATTATTAACTGTTGTTACTTGACACTTGTAAATAATGTAGGCCAGGAGAAAGGGCTGGAAAAGATCTCCGGGACCCCCTGGAGTGAGCCTGGAGAGGGCCAGGTTCCGAGAGGTCTGTGAAAGGGCTTCAGGTCCAGGCCACTTGGGAAGATGTTCGTCAAGCCTGTCTCAGGTGCTAACTAACCAAACCATACTTAAATGTGTGTGTGTTTCTTTTTTTTTTCCTATTATGCCTATTTCTCTTACAACTTATTTTTCCTAGTTAATAATAGGGATCTTTTTTTAAAGCTAGGCGACATCAGTTCAGTTCAGTCGTTCAGTCATATCCGACTCTTTGGGACCCCATGAATCGCAGCACGCCCAGCCTCCCTGTCCATCACCAACTCCTGGAGTTCACTGAGACTCACGTCCATCAAGTCAGTGATGCCATCCAGCCATCTCATCCTCTCTCGTCCCCTTCTCCTCTTGCCCCCAATCCCTCCCAGCATCAGAGTCTTTTCCAATGAGTCAACTCTTCGCATGAGGTGGCCAAAGTACTGGAGTTTCAGCTTTAGCATCATTCTTTCCAAAGAAATCCCAGGGCTGATCTCCTTCAGAATGGACTGGTTGGATCTCCTTGCAGTCCAAGGGACTCTCAAGAGTCTTCTCCAGCACCACATTTCAAAAGCATCAATTCTTTGCGCTAAAGCTAGGTGACATATGTGGTGTTAAAAAATAAACCGAGGCATATTAAGAACTTCAAGAAGTTATTTGAGCAAAAATCGATTTAGCTCTCTCTGGGCTCAGACCTAGGTTGTGGTGACATAGTGAAACGCACCAAGAAGGTCGGGACTGTGGGCAAACACAGGACCTCCCTCGGGAAAATGGTGAAGAAAACTGAAGTCAGCCAGCGTACCAAGTACACTTGCTCCTTCTGAGGCAAAACCAAGATGCAGAGACGAGTGGTGGGCATTTGGCTCTGTGGTTCCTGCATGAAAACGGTAGTGGGTGATGCTGGGGTACCATTTCTGGTGCCATTTCTGCTGTCACAGCAAAGTCTGCCATCAGAAAAGGGAAGGAATTGAAGGACAAGTAGAAGTGTCACCATTTCATAACACTGAAAGCCTATAGTAAATGGGTTAATTTATGTAACAAAAATTAAAAAAAAAATCTGTTCAAAGCTGGCAGTGCTCAGTCTGACAGAAAGGAGCCCCAAGGAACTGTACAAAATGAAAACCTTTTATAGGCAAAGAGGAACAGGAACAAGAAATTATACTGGGCAAAAAATAGCAGATTGTTTATTGTAAGGTAACTTTAGGGGATGGCAGGGGTCTCACAGGCAGATAACCTCACTAGTGCTAATCAGGTGATCCCTGATTGGCTGGGTTAAGATTCCACTGCTGGGAGAGCCAAAAGTGTAATTAAGGCTTAGTTTGGTGACATGGGGCTCAGCATAAGCAACTCCATCTTGGACCTGTCATCTTGTTTTTAATAACTGACAGGAAAAATTCAAAGGACTGAGGTGAGTCAGTAGAAAGCTGTGCTCTCCCCTACTCCTTTCCCCATGTCCCTTGCCCACAGAAAGACTGCCACTTTTGAAAGTAGTGCTGTGAACATCCAGACACATGGTTATTGCCAGTCAAAGCTTATTGAGCACCTGCTATGATCCAAGCACTGTTTACAAAAGTTCTATCCTAGTAAACCTGTATTCTGATGAGAGGTGAGGGGATCAGGCAACAAAAGAGATAAATCTGTCAAGTCCATGATGTGTTATATGTTGATAAAGTGAAAAATGAAAGTGTTAATTGCTCAATCGTGTCTGACTCTGCGACCCCATGGACTCTAACCAGCCAGGCTCCTCTGTCCATGGAATTCTCAGGCAAGAATACTGGAATGGGTTGCCATGCCCTTCTCCAGGGGATCTTCTCAACCCAGAGATGGAACCTGGGTCTCCTGCATTGCAGGCAGATGCTTTACCATCTGAGCCACCAGGGAAGCCCTATATGTTGATAAGTGCAATAAAAATAACGTAACCAGGGTCTGAGAGCTGGTCCTGACTGCTCTTTCACTCTGCTATCCTGGCCACACCCTGAGAACCTGGGGCTGCGCTGGCCAAGTCACTCCTTCACTACATTCCTTGGCATTGGGGTGCTTGCCCTGCATGATCAAGTGGGGCTCTAGCAGGTCCTCAGGGGTCAGCTGGAGAACCTCCAAAGTAGCTGTTGGGATTGGGATTGCTCATCTTCATTTATCCTTGATCAGAGTTTATGAATATTTTTTTCATATTTATTTATTTATTTGGCTGAGTTTCATCTTAATTGTGGCACGAAGGTTCTCCATTGTGGTGCGCAGGCACACAGGCTTAGCTGCCCATGTGGGCATGAGGCATGTGGGATCTTAGTTCCCCAACCAGGAATTGACCTGTGACCCCTGTATTGGAAGGCAGATTCTTAACCACTGGACTACAGGGAACTCCCTATGAATGTTTTTCTGTCTTTAATTAAATGTTATTAGAATTCTCTACATCAGTAGTTCTCAAAGTGGTCTCCGGACTGGCAGCATCAGGACCAGCATCATGTGGGAACTTGTCAGAAATGCAAATTCTTAAGTTCCCTCCCCCAGTCCCACTGGATCTTAGACTCTAGGGCTGTAGTCCCTAAATTTGTTTTAACTAGCCATAAGGTCTGCTCTGGGATTCCCTGGTGACTCAGATGGTAAAGAATTTGCCTGCAGTGCAGGAGACCTGGATTGGATCCCTGGGTCAGGAAGAACCCCTGGAGGAGGAAATGGCAACTCACTCTAGTATTCTTGCCTGGAATTCCTTGGACAGAGGAGCCCAGCAGGCTACAGTCCATGGAGTCCCAAAGAATCAGACACTACTGAGCGATTAATACATACACACACATCTGCTCTACAGAAATACTTTACTAATTCACATTCCTAACAATTATGGTCATAAGCACACATTTTTTAGAGTTACGCATCTTAAAAAAATGTTTTCCAGATGAAATCCTAGACTAGGGATAGAGCTTATATGTTAACAAGTAAAAGTTAAGTCTACTTTAAATGGAGTATGACCTATAAAAACTGAACCACTAAAGGTAGAAGTGGAGACTTCCCTGGCAGTCCACTGGTTAAGAATCCACCTTCCAGTGCAGGAGACGTGGGTTTGATCCCTGGTCAGAAAGCTAAGATTCCACACGTGTGTGCATGCTCAGTCACTCAGTCGTGTCTGACTCTTTGCAACCCCATGGCCTGTAGACTGCCAGCCTCCTCTATCCATGGGATTTTCCTGACAAGAACCCTGCAGTGGGTTGCCATTTCCTACTCCAAAAGATTCTCGACCAAGGGACTGAACCAATGTCTTGTATCTTCTGAGTCTCCTGCACTGGCAGGCGGATTCTTTTACCTCTGAGCCATCTGGAAAGCCCTAAAATTCCACATGCCTCACAGCTAAAAACCCAGAACATAAACAACAGAAGTAACATTGTAACAGATTCAGTAAAGACTTTACAAATGGTCCATGTCAAAAACATCTTTAAAAAAATAAAAATAGGATAAGTAAAATACAAATCTTATAGCTCAATTATTTGAAAATGAGGATCAATTCAGGCGATTCCTGAGGACTTAAATGTACCCAATCTGTCATGTGTTTGTGTTAGTCACTCAGTTGTGTCCGACTTTGTGACCCCATGGACTGTAGCCCTCCCCTAAAAATGGGATTCTCCAGGCAAGAATACTGGACTGGGTTGCCATTTCCTTCTCTAGGGGATCTTCCCAACCCAGGGATCAAACCTGGGTCTCCCGAATTGCAGCCAGATTCTTTACCATCTGAGCCACGAGGGAAGCCAACTGGATGGGTGACCTAGTCCTAAATCCCGTGTAATCAAAGAGCAACAAAAGTTGGAGATAAATGAAGAATAACTAAAAACTGATGATGTGGGTTGTTAAAATACAGATAAATAGTAATATATGTTTTTATTCCTCTCTGTATGTGTGCTAAGTTGCTTCAGTCATGTCCAGCTCTTTGCAAACCCATGGACTGTAGCCCACCAGGCTCCTCTGTCCATGGGATTCTCCAGGCAAGAATACTGGAGTGAGTTGCCATTCCCTTCTCCAGGGGATCTTCCCAACCCAGGGTCAAACCTGAGTCTCTTAGGGGACCTTCCAGACCCAGGGATCAAACTCGCATCTCTAAGGTCTCCTGCCTGAGCAGGTGGGTTCTTTACCACTAGCACCACCCAGGAAGCCCTTTCCAAAAGAAGAAGTGAATGGTAGTAATAGTCATTAGGCTATATTCCAGGCAATGTGGAAAGCACATAGTATGCAATTTTATAATAGCAACACAAACAAGAAACTATCAGAAGAACACTTTGGGCTTTAATTTACAGATGAGCAAACAGGCTTGGGAAGCTTCAGGATCTTGCCGGGTACATGCCTAGCAGATGAGAGGAGCTGGAATTGGATTTTTTAATCTCAGTCTGTGCTCATTTTACTGAAAGCCACATTTGTAGATACTAGTGCTTATCTGAGCCTAATCCCTGGAGGACTAGGAGTCTCTGGAGAGAGAGAGAGAGGCTTTGGGAGGTCAGGAGGGAGATAAGTCTTGGCCAGAGTCCATCCATCTCACAGAGTGTCAAGTGTGTCTAGTGGGATCCTAGACACACCTTATGGCTGTTTTGCCAGCCTTGCATCCTTTGCAAGAGGAATAAGGTATATGTTGGGAGGAATGGCCAAATGGAGTCCTGGAAAGGGCCTCCCACAGCCAAGACATTAACCTAAAAGTAACTGTGTACCACTGGGGATATTACGGAGATTAGTTCCAAAAAGATTTGAAAGATGCGGGTCTAGGGATTTCTACAACATCTGCATTCACCTTACCTGTCTGGTCAGCGTTACAGGCCAGCAGTGTTGGAGAATGAGGGTAAGTCAACACAGACACCCTCTATGGGCTCTGCCTACCCTGCCCAGAGCACCTCTGCAAGGAGAGGGGGCACCCACACTCAAGGGGAGGAGGTTATACAGGGAAGGCGAGTACAGCAGCAGGTGGGACTCAGAGCCACTTGGAATTCTGCCCACCACCCCTCCTCCTGTGTGGAGCATGGCTGCAGCTCTAAGCTGTGTACCAGGCAGCATCCACATTACTGCATTGGGCCCCTTTTGTTTAGCTGTCACCCTGCACAAGGACGACAGCGATCTGGGACCTCTGACTTTCACACTTCACTTTCTATGTGAGTAATAAATGGCCTAACCTGAAAATGGGCTCATTTTTTCTTTTTTTTTAAATTATTTCTTTTTTTTGACTGCACTGGGTCTTCCTTGCAGTGCACAGGCTTCTCATTGTGGTGGCTTTTTGCGGAGCACAGGCTCTAAGGCATACAGGCTTCAGTAGTTGTGGTGCATGGGCTTAGTTGTTCCACAGTGCATGGGATCGTCCCAGATCAGGGATCAACCCCAGGTCTCCTGCATTGGCAGGCAGATTCTTCACTGGACAACCAGCGAAGTCCTTTTAAAATGCTTATCAGAGTATAATGGATTTTCAGTGTTGTGTCAGTTTCAGGTGTACAGCAAAGTGAGTCAGTTATGTTTTTGTTCAGTCACTGTCATGTCAGACTCTTTGCGACCCTATAGGCTGAAGCATGCCAGGCTTCCCTGTCGTTTATTAAGTCCTGGAGTTTGCTCAAACTCATGTCCACTAAGTCAGTGATGCCATCCAACCATCTCATCCTCTGTCGCCCCCTTCTCCTCCTGCACTTACATACATATATCCACTCTTTTTAAGATTCTCTTTCCATATGGGTCATTACAGAGTATTGAGTAGAGTTCCCTGTGGTATACAATAGGTCCTTATTAGTGACTCCTTCCTTCTTTACCAGCCAGGCCTTGCCTGTGCCTAATACTTTACAGCTGTTTAGGGATCACTCGCTACTTGACAGAAAGATACTGGGTCTGCTGAGGGGAGGAAGGAATTGTCTATCAAAGGAACTGCAGGACATGGCCCAAGTGTGCCCAGCAGGAGCTAGGGGACAGACCTGGGACTATATTCTCCTCATGCTGCACTGGGTGAGATGAAACATAAAGTTGGGTAAAGAACACGCTGCTGATTTGGGAGCCCTGCCGTATGGTATAGGACTTACACCCTGGCGAGGAGCTGGAGACGGTGCTGATGCTCTATTTCCCTGGTTCATGGAAGCTCAGAAAAGCCATGGCCTCCACTAAGTGAAGTAGAACTGCCAGAACCACCATGGCAAAGAGCGGGTGAAGAGGTCAAAGGCTCAGCGAAGTGGGCATACTGGAACAGATATATCACTAAGGACAGAAAACCCACAGGAGGACCTGGAGAGCATTCTAAATACCTAAGCAGTAAGGATGCACTGGTGAAAAGGGCCAGCAGCATCAGTGAGAAAATCAGCTACGGCTGTCCTCACTAGACCAGGGCTGGTGGGGGAGGCAGAATTGTGTTCCTCTACTAATGGGGTTGATGGGGTCTCTGGGAATCTGTGTTCACTTCCTGTACCCTCTCTCCTCCTGAAGTATGGACTGGACGAAAGACCTTGACAGCAATGAGAGGGATTAATTCTGCAAGCTTTTCAGCCTCCCTCTGTAGATCCTGCTCTCTCTCATGCCCTGGGGCCTGACTGCACACCACAGATATTTGCATTTATAATATAAAACTTCCTTCCCAGACTTTCTAAACAGGAAACTTGTTCCAGCTTAAAATAAAGCTGGGACCTCCCTGTCTTCCTACCTGTGGGCCCTTAAGCTTCCTTCCCCCTACTTCCAAGATGCCTTGACCCTTAGCTTCTGAGGCTAAGCCTGTGCCTCCCACATGTAACCTGCCCTGTGGCATTAATCTAAGTCCAGCAGACATAGGCAGATGCTACGGAGTTGCCCAATTTCCTCTAAAAGAACATTTTAACTTTTATTCCTGGAGATAGCTTCTTGCTCATTTTCAGGCCTGAGTAATCTTTCAGGCAATTGGGTTACAAGTTATCCTGAGCAGGAAAGTCTCCTGTTACTTAACAACCTGAAGTCTCGTCTTACCGTATATTCTCTTTCTCCATCATTTGTGCACAAATATTTCCATCACCAGTTGATTAAGCATGCCCATACAAGGACTGACTGTATTCATTGTACCACACCACTTTATATAAGGTACTTGAGCACCCCCAGAAGCTCTAGGAACCTGCCCTCTATGGGTATTGTGCTGTAAAGGTTGTGTCCCCAACAGAACTTCAGGCAATTCTAACGAATGTACTTTACATATTTATTATTTTTTGGCCACACCACATGTGGGATCATAGTTCCCCAACCAGGGATCAAACCCTAACCCTTGCATTGGAAGTGAGGAGTCTTAACCACTGGACCACAAGGGAAGTCCCTAAAGAATGTACTTTAGATAGAAGGGAAGCAATCCACAAAAAAGATCAGAAATACAGGAAAGAATAAAGAACACTGATGCTGTAAAACAAGAAAACCATCTGCTGGGCATAAAACAGCAAAATGAACAGGTAAACAGGGGAGGAACCGAGGTTCGTGTATTCAAATATCCTTGTGTGGTTTGAAGGCTATAAAGCTATTTATTTTAGATTCTACCAAGTTAATCATGAATGTCAAAATACCTGGGGTAAAAATTATTAGGCTAAAATATATAAATCTCATACTTGTAAAAATTTAAAAAGGAATTAGAAAAAATATTTAATCGATCCCAAAGGAGCCAATGTGTGTTAGTAGCTCAGTTCAGTTCAGTTCAGTTGCTCAGTTGTGTCCGACTCTTTGTGACCCCATGGACTGCAGCACGCCAGGCTTCCCTGTCCATCACCAACTCCCAGAGCTTGCTCAAACTCATGTCCATCAAATCGGTGATGCCATCCAAACATCTCATCCTCTGTTGTCCCTTTCTCCTTCTGCCTTCAATCTTGCCCAGCATCAGGGTCTTTTCTATTGAGTCAGTTCTTCGCATCAGGTGGCCAAAGTACTGGAGTTTCAGCTTCAGCATCAGTCCCTCCAACGAATATTCAGGACTGATTTCGTTTAGGATTCACTGCTTTGATCTCCTTGCATTCCAAGGGACTCTTAAGAGTCTTCTCCAACACCACAGTTCAAAAGCATCAATTCTTCGGCACTCACATCCATACATGACTACTGAAAAAACCATAGCTTTGACTAGAAGGATCTTTGTTGGCAAAGTAATGTCTCTGCTTTTTCATATGCTATCTAGGTTGGTCATAGCTTTTCTTCCAAGGAGCAAGCTTCTTTTAATTTCATGGCTGCAGTCACCATCTGCACTGATTTTTGATTCCAAAAAATAAAGTCTGTCACTGTTTCTATTGTTTCCCCATCTATTTGCCATGAAGTGATGGGATTGGATGCCATGATCTTAGTTTTCTGAATGTTGAGTTTTAAGCCAACTT
>NW_011494592.1:1412516-1419970 GCF_000754665.1 Bison bison bison
TTTTTCACTCTCCTCTTTCACTTTCAACATGAGGCTCTTTAGTTCTTCTTCAGTTTCTGCGATAAGGGTGGTGTCATCTCCCTATCTGAGGTTATTGATATTTCTCCCAGCAATCTTAATTCCAGTTTGTGCTTCATTCAGCCTGGCATTTTGCATGATGTACTCTGCATACTGGTTAAATAAGCAGGGTGACAATATACAGACTTGACATATTCCCTTCCTGATTTGGAACCAGTCTGTTGTTCCATGTCCAGTTCTCACTGTTGCTTCTTGACCTGCATACAGATTTCTCAAGAGGCAGGTCAGGTGTCTGGTATTCCCATCTCTTTAAGAATTATAGCTCAGTCATGTTCAACTCTTTGTGACCCCATGGACTATAGCCCACCAGGCTTCTCTGTCCATGGGATTTTTCAGGCAAGAACACTGGGTGAGTTGTCATTTCCTTCTCCAGAGGATCTTACCAATCCATGGATCAAATCTGGGTCTCCTGCACTACAGGCAGATTCTTACCATCTGAGCCACCAGAGAGGAATAAAAACAGAAAAGAAGGCAAATATAAAGCACAAAATAAAATGGATAAAATAATCTAAAGGGATGATAATCTCTTTAGAGATTATAAATAATCTTTAGAGATAATAAAATAAAGAGCTGATTATCATATAAATTTAAAAGGAGTATATAAAATACAAATAACTGAACATTTTCACTTAAAAAAAAAACAAAGATTGGGAATGTCCTGGAGATTCAGTGGTTAGGACTCAGAGCTCCCACTGCAGGGGCCAAAGGTTCCATCTCTAGTCCAGGAACTAAGATCCCACATGCCCCACGTGGCATGGCCAAAAGAAAAAAAAAATTAACAAAGTAAAGGAATACAACAGGGTATATGGACAAACTAAGGGAAAGAAAGCAGATGTAGCCATGTTATGATCAGGCAAAATAGAATTTAAGGCAAAAAGCATTACCAGAGAGAAGAAGGATCACTCCATTATGATAAAAGGTTTATTACACCAGGAACATAAAACTAGTACAGAAGTATAGACTTATGTGAGCCTAACTAAGTAGCTTCAAAGTACTGTATGTAAATAAAAAATGAACAGAACTACCAGGAGAAATTCACAGAGCTAGCACCCATGAAATATTTTACACATTACCTTCTGCAATATTTAGATCAAGACGTTACTATATTAACTAAACTCTGCAGCCAGGAAGTTTAACTTTGAAGCAGAACAACTGTTGTGGAATACACATTATTTTGAATCTCACATGTAACTTTTATGAAAAAAGATCTCATGGAGCTAATTTCCTCAAATCTTAAAAGATTGATGTCACTCTTTGACTGTAATCCATTTAAATTAGAAAGTATTAACCGAAAGAAAATTAGAAGAATACTATATTTGGAAATTCATGAGATAAATTCTAAATAACTGATATGTCAAAGAAGAAACTATTGTGGAAATCACTTAGTATGCAGAAATAATGACAATATACTACCATACCACAAACACTATTTTTAAAATTAATTAATTTACTCATTTGGACATGCTGAGTCTTAGTTAAGGCACGCGGGATCTTTAGTTGCAGTATGTGGGATCTAGTTACCTGACCAGGGATTGAACCTGGGCCCTCTGCATTGGGAGCGAGGAGTTGTAGCCACTGGACCACCAGGGAAGTCTCCACAAACACTCTTTAGATATTCATAGTCTTAAATGCTCCTGTTACAGAAAAATAAAAGCTGCAAATTAGAGATTCATGTAAATATCCTACTTAGTGGGAAAGGAAAGCTTAGTTGCTCAGTTGTGTCTGACTCTTTGCAATCCCATGGACTGTAGCCTGCAAGGCTCCTGTGTCCATGGGATTTCCCAGGCAAGAATACTGGAAAAACATCTGATGTAAGAAGTTGCAAAAAAGACAAAAGAAACCCAAAAGAGTCGAAACCTTACTTCATCCCCTGGAACAAGCATTCATTTTCTGTAAACCAGGCCCTTGGTTCCAGTAGAGCCTCAGGTTGACAATCTGCTTATTATGAGTTGTGGTGAGAAAAGGCACTCTTGATTCTTCCCCTTGATTCCAGAACCTGCATATTCTGGTCATTGATACAATGCATAGGCTGCATCCCTGGAGAAAGAAGAATGTCTTAACTCTAAATGTTGTTCCTAAAATGGCACCAGGGCTGAGGTTTTAATGGGTCATCCAAATATTTACCTGGTTGGCTGCTTTTGGGAGGTCTGATATATGGTAGAACTAGTGAATCCCATTATTATAATTAGTACCCATTGTTATGTCTCATTCACACTCAAGGATAATCAAGCCTTCCATGACCCCTCACAGTGGTGCTGGTAGAGACATTCATTGCAGGCAGTGAACTACAACCAGGTGTGCAGTAGGCATAAACTTTAGTAAGAATGGGTGGGGGACTTCCTTGGTGGTCTAGTGGCTAAGACTCTTCCCCCACAGTGCAGGGGAACCAGATTCAATCTCTGGTCAGGGAACTAGATTCCACAGCCCTCAACAAAGAGTTTCCATGATGAAACAAAGATGGCAGTTCTCACATGCTGCAACCAAGACCCAACACAGCCAAATAAATAAATGAACTGTTGTCGTTGTTTAGTAGCTAAGTCATGTCCAACTGTATGTGACCCCATGGACTGTAGTCCATCAGGCTCCTCTGTCCATGGGATTTCCCAAGCAAAAACACTGGAGTGGGTTGCCATTTCCTTCTCCAGGTGATCTCTCTGACTCAGGGATCAAACCCATGTCTCCTGTAATAGCAGGTGGATTCTGTGCCACTCAGCCACCAGTGGCCCAAATAAATAAATAATAAATAAAAAGAATGGGGGGGGATGAGGGGATGGGGACGGGAGGGAAGCCCAAGAGGGAGGGTATATATGCATATTATAGCTGACTCACTTTGTTGTACAGCAGAATTAACACAACATTGTAAAGCAATTATATCCCAACTAAAAAAAAAAAATTAATCACTGTCATGTCCAGAACAGATTAGATGTAATCAATCTGCCACCAAGAGACTGGCTGCTTTCCTCCAAGGGATGGCACCACATGGCACAGCTGGTGACACGGTAAATGTTGTTTGATCACTCTTGGACAGAAGGAGTCCATGCTGTTTCTCCAGCTGTCAGCCAGACAAACAATGGGGTTACGAAAGACAGAGGCTAGCTGATATTCACCTGTTATGTCACCCTGTTCACATGGCTGCTGAGTGTATCTTCTGAGGCGGATGCTTTTGGTGGGCCCTGACTTAAAACACAAAGATACACACATCCTGTGCTCATGCACACAGGTTCATACCCCTTTGTCTCTAATCTTCCCGTCTTACTTTTTCTAGGTCCCTGACCTCCTAGCCAAACTACTCACCACACCTCAGGAGTTCATACACATACCTACTTCAGGCCTCTTCTCTCAAAATACAAATTGTACGTGGACAAAAACTGCTATTCCAGGGGGGAAAAAATTGTATTTGGTTAAAATGTCCCTTTGCGGATGAATGTATTTCTGAAGATGAAATGGAGACACAGATGTAGAGAAGGAATTTGTGGACACAGTGGGAGAAGAGGTGGGTAGGATGAGTGGAGAAAGTACCATTGACATATATATACCCCATAGTGTGTAAAATAGATAACTAGTGTGAAGCTGATATATAACACAGGGATCCCAGCTCTGCTATGACCTAGAGAAGTGGGATGTGGGGAATGGAGGAAGGCTCAAGAGAAGGGGATGTATATATTACTATGATTGATTTGAGTTGTTATATGGCAGAAATCAACACATTGTAAACCAGTTGTCCTCCAATTAAAAAAAAAATCCCTTTGTCTCCAATGTTGTATATTCTTAGAATAAAATACTACTTAAAAGAAAACCATCTGCCATTCCAGTAAACTATGAATGTTGCCTGCCATAGAGCCATCAGCTACTGCACGTGTTCCCTAAGGAGAATTCTTCAGGATGGAGAAAAATAGATATTGTTCCTAGACAATTAAGATGCATATCAAAAGAATAATTTCAATGAGCCTGGATTATTGCTTCTCATGTATAGAAAAACACTAAATTATTAACCTGAGATGTTTGGGTTTTCTTCTGATTAGCAGTAGTCTTTTGATGTTCAACTACATGGGTTTTGTTCTTCTCCAGCAAAAATTCCTATATATACTGTCTCCTCCTTTACCTCTTTGGAACAGTGCCTAAGAATCTGAGAGGCTGTCTCCCATATACTGCAGTCCTCAGTAAGGTCCCCAGATAAAACATAACTTTAAGCAACTATGTATGCTTGATCACTCAGTCCTGTCCAACTCTTTGTAACCCTTTGGACTGTAGCCTGCCACTCCCCTCTGTACATGGGATTTCCCAGGCAAGTATACTGGAGTGGGTTGCCCTTTCCTTCTCCAGGAAATCTTCCCAACCCAGGGATCGAACCTGGGTCTCCTGCATTGCAAGCAGATTCTTTACCCGCTGAGCCATTGGGGAAGTTCCAGAAATCAACCCTGAATATTTATTGGAAGGACTGCTGCTGAAGCTGAAACTCCAATACTCTGGGCACCTGATGCGAAGAGCCGACTCACTGGAAAATACCCTGATGCTGGGAAAGATTGAGGGCAAGAGGAGAAGAGGATGACAGAGGATAAGATGGTTGGATGGCATCACCAACTCGATGGACATGAGTTTGAGCAAACTCTGGGAGATGTTGAAGGACAGGGAGGCCTAGCATGCTGTATTCCATGGGATTGCAAACAATTGGATACGACTGAGCGACTGAACAACAAGGGGGTCTCCAACCCACATACACACATTGACAACTGTTCCAGATCCCTAGAGGTCCGTGCTGCAAACCTCCTACTGGCCCTTCCTGACTCCACATGGTATCTTTACCTATCATGGACACCTGGGCACCACAGGTGCTGCCGCTACGTTCAGTGGCCAAGGGGCAGGCAATGTGCCTTGTGCTTTGGATCCACGAGAAATCTCCTCTTCCTCTGGACATTGTTTGAACTAGAAAGTAAATGAATCAGTGCTGTTTTGTCTTCGAGTTCCCCCAAATACTATTTCTTTCTTTTTTAATACTATCTGCATCTTCCATAGTGATGGAGGTACTTAAGGTATAGCATTTGTTCCAAACCAGTGGGTTCATAAAAATTTCACCAATATAGCAAACACTTTGAATTTGGGGGAAAGTTTTTTTTTTCCCCTGCTAGCTGGTATCTGGGCATCCAGAATACTTACCGTATTTGGTTCAACAAAATTCAGTTAGTACCATGTGCCATAGAATATCAAGATGATTAAGATCCCTGTGGATTATGCTGTAATAGAAAGCAGGAGAGTTAACACAGCACCGGGGCAGGACAGTCAATGTATTCTGCTGGCCTTGCCACCTATAAGAAGCCTCTGTATTCCCTTTTCTGTGGTGGACAGTTTCTCTAGAAAACAGTCACAGGCCTGTTTACGAAAAAACTAAAGGAATATTGTACATTTTTGCAGTGGCCTCACCAGCTCCTTCCTCACAGGGAACTGGAATGCCTGTCTGTCAGTCTAAAAACTGACTCATCTAGAAACCGGGTAAAAACTTGTAATTTCCATTGACGTGAAGGGCACCAGGCTTTTGCTTCCCAGCTCTCCATGTTTTCTGGTTATACAACCAAACAATATTCAGATGCCATCATATCTCTTCCCCAAAGACATTATGGATCATTAGCCATTGCCCTAGGTCTCTGTCTATCAAGACACCCTGGTTGCCACTGCAAGACTGCTGCCCGTTCCAGTAATTATGTCCACCCTGCCTCTGATGGTTAAGTGCTCCCACTTGCCTCTGCTATTTCAGAATCTCGTGATTTCCAGTAACACCAGGGAGTCCAGTTTGCTGTTACCGTGTCTTACTGTCATCCCAGCCTATGGAGGACCCCACCAGTGAATTTTTCACTGCCACAAGTGCACTTTGTATCACATAAGGATTAAAGGGCCATGATGTTTGCAATTTATTCTCAAATTGTTCTAGAAAAAAAATGTTAAGAATATACATAGAGAACAAACAATAAGGCAAGGGAGGTAAAATCTTAGCAATAAGAAAATCTGAGTCTGTTTTTTTGTTTAGTCACTCAGTTGTGTCTCACTCTTGAGACCCCATGGATTGTAGCCCACCAGGCTTCTCTTCCCATGGGATTTCCCAGGCAAGAATACTGGAGTGGGTTGCCATTTCCTTTTCCAGGGGATCTTCCTAATCTAGGGATTGAACCCAAGTCTCCTGCCTGGCAGGCAGATTCTTTACCACTGAGCCACCTAGGAAGCGCATTGAGTAAGGGTATATGGGTGTTTTTTATATGGCTCTTTGATCACCTTTCCCATTTTTTCCGTGGTAATTGAGATACTCATGCTTTCTTCCTCTTATGTCAGATTTGATCCTTAAATGTTCAGCAGGAAATTTTTGTAATAGAGTGGCACACAATACTTTCCAGGCAATTTCTGGCTACATTTCCTTTCTAATTTTTAATGCATCTCCTTTAACCTTTTACTTTCTTTTTCTTTGATCAGGCTTCTGAAGAAACAACTTGGGACTAAGCCTTCTAAGCCTTTTATTGCTTGTTTTTATTTCCTGTTTCATTAACATTAGAGTTTAATTTTACTAATCCCCTCTTTTGTGTGTGTATGTGTGTGTGTTTACCTCAAGACCTCAGACTTGGACCAAACAAAATCTTTTTCCCTTTATACTCTCATCATTATTTTTTGAATGGCCTGCTTTATTTATTTTTTGAAATAATACAGGGACTTCCTTCGCTGTCCACTGGTAAAAACTCTGCACTTTCAAAGCAGGGGGTGTGAATTTGATCCTTGGTAGGGGAACTAAGGTCACACATGTTGTGAGACATGGCCAAAAAATAAAATATAATAGAACAAACAGTTGCACAGTCTATGTCCAACTTAAGAACTGGAAAAAATAAGCTATATTTCTATGACTTTGAACAATTAGAGTGTTATCGATTTGATTGTATTTTAAATCATTAAATTGCATCTCAGATTTTCTTTTTTTAAGTCCATCTTTTGGGACTGTATATGAAAACAAGAGGATGACAACATGGCCTGAATGACTGTTATCAAGAAGTTCTTCTCCAAAACTTTATTTTCTTTCTCCAAAGCTTTTTACACTTTCAGTTCAGTTGCTCAGTTGTGTCCGACTCTTTGCCACCCCATGAACCGCATCACGCCAGGCCTCCCTGTCCATTACCAACTCCCAGAGTCCACCCAAACTCATGTCCATTGAGTCAGATATGCCATCCAACCATCTCATCCTCTGTCGTCCCCTTCTCCTCCTGCCATCAATCTTGCCCAGCATCAGGGTCTTTTCAAATGAGTCTGCTCTTCGCATCAGGTGGCCAAAATACTGGAGTTTCAGCTTCAACATCAGTCCTTCCAATGAACACCCAGGACTGATCTCCTTTAGGATGGACTGGTTG
>NW_011494592.1:1420070-1420497 GCF_000754665.1 Bison bison bison
ACTGGTTGGATCTCCTTGCAGTCCAAGGGACTCTCAAGAGTCTTCTCCAACACCACAGTTCAAAAGCATCAATTTTGGGGGGCTCAGCTTTCTTTATAGTCCTACTCTCACATCCATACATGACCACTGGAAAAACCATAGCTTTGACCAAATGGACCTTTGTCAGCAAAGTAATGTCTCTGCTTTTTGATATGCTGTCTAGGTTGGACATAATTTTCCTTCCAAGGAGTAAGTGTCTTTTAATTTCATGGCTGCAATCACCATCTGCAGTGATTTTGGAGCCCCCCAAAAATCAGGTCAGCCACTATTTCCACTGTTTTCCCATCTATTTGCCATGAAGTGATGGGACCAGATGCCATGATCTTAGTTTTCTGAATGTTGAGCTTTAAGCCAACATTTTCACTCTCCTCTTTCACTTTCATCTAGA
>NW_011494592.1:1420616-1429572 GCF_000754665.1 Bison bison bison
CAGGGTGACAATATACAGCCTTGACATACTCCTTTTCCTATTTGGAACCAGTCTGTTGTTCCATGTCCAGTTCTAACTGTTGCTTCCTGACCTGCATACAAGTTTCTCAAGAGGCAGGTCAGGTGGTCTGGTATTCCCATCTCTTTCAGAAATTTCCAGTTTGTTGCAATCCACACAGTCAAAGGCTTTGGCATAGTCAATAAAGCAGACATAGATGTTTTTCTGGAACTCTCTTGCTTTTTCCATGATCTAGCAGATGTTAGCAATTTGATCTCTGGTTCCTCTGCCTTTTCTAAAACCAGCTTGAACATCTGGAAGTTCGCTGTTCACGTATTGCTGAAGCCTGGCTTGGAGAATTTTGAGCATTACTTTACTAGTATGTGAGATGACTGCAATTGTGAGGTAATTTGAGCATTCTTTGGCATTCCCTTTCTTTGGGATTGGAATGAAAACTGACCTTTTCCAGTCTTGTGGCCACTGCTGAATTTTCCAAATTTGTTGACATATTGAATGCAATACTTTCATAGCATCATCTTTTAGGATTTGAAATAGCTCAACTGGAATTCCTTCACCTCCACTAGCTTTGTTCGTAGTAATGCTTCCTAAGGTCTGCTGCTAAGTCACTTCAGTCGTATCCAACTCTGTGCGACCCCAGAGACGGCAGCCCACTAGGCTCCCCCGTCCCTGGGATTCTCCAGGCAAGAACACTGGAGTGGGTTGCCATTTCCTTCTCCAATGCATGAAAGTGAAAAGTGAAAGTCAAGTCGCTCAGTCGTGTCTGACTCTTAGCGACCCCATGGACTGCAGCCCACCAGGCTCCTCCGTCCATGGGATTTTCCAGGCAAGAGTACTGGAGTGGGGTGCCATTGCCTTCCTAAGGCCCACTTGACTTCAAATTCCAGGATGTCTGGCTCTAGGTGAGTCATCACACCATCGTGATTATCTGGGTCATGAAGATCTTTTTTGTATAGTTCTTCTGTGTATTCTTGCCACCTCTTCTTAGTATCTTCTGCTTCTGTTAGGTCCATACCATTTCTGTCCTTTATTGAACCCATCTTTGCATGAAATGTTCCCTTGGTATCTTTCATTTTCTTGACGAGATCTCTAGTCTTTCCCATTCTGTTGTTTTCCTCTATTTCTTTGCACCTATCACTGAAGAAGGCTTTATTATCTCTCCTTGCTATTCTTTGGAACTCTGCATTCAAATGGGTATATCTTTCCTTTTCTCCTTTGCTTTTGGCTTCTCTTCTTTTCACAGCTATTTGTAAGGCCTCCCCAGACAGCCATTTTGCTTTTTTGCATTTCTTTTTCTTGGGGATGGTCTTGATCTCTGTCTCCTGTACAATGTCACGAACCTCCATCCATAGTTCATCAGGCACTCTGTCTATCAGATCTAATCCCTTGATCTATTTGTCACTTCCACTGTATAATCATAAGGGATTTGATTTAGGTCATACCTGAATGGTCTAGTGGTTATCCCCACTTTCTTCAATTTAAGTCTGAATTTGGCAATAAGGAACTCATGATCTGAGCCACAGTCTGCTCCTGGTATATATAGAGCTTCTCCATCTTTGGCTGCAAAGAATATAATCAGTCTGATTTCTGTGTTGGCCATCTGGTGATGTCCATGTGTAGAGTCTTTTACACTTTACATGTTTATTAATTTTCCTCAATTTTTTTATTTTGGAAAACTTCAAACCTATAAATGTTGGAAAAATAATACAATATACCCTTTACTTTGATTTATTGTTAGCCTTTTTATACATGATTTCTCTATAGATAGCTAGATATGTTTGTGTGTGTGTGAGTCACTCAGTCATGTCTGACTCTTTGCAATTCCTTGGACTGTAGCCCGCCAGGCTTCTCTGTCCATGGGATTCTCCCAGCAAGAAAACTGGAGTGGGCTGCCATTTCCTTCTCCAGGGGATTTTCACAACCCAGGGATCAAACTCAGATCTCCTGCATTGCAGACAGGTTCTTTACTGTCCAAGGTACCAGGGAAGCCCCTTGATTACATATAATATGAATATATACATGTATATATGTGAATGGTAAATATAGCATATATGTATACACCTATATTTATAGGTATATGGATATATACACTGACATTTTTTTCTGAATTATTTGAGAATAAGTTACATTTCTTATTGGAATTCATGCCAAGGCACTTCAATGTTTTTCTCCTAAAAAATTCTTATATATTATATATCATAATTCTCATATATTAAGCAACTTTTTTTTTTTACCAAGCCATGTGTCATGTGGAATCCTAGTTCCCTGACAAGAGATGGAACCCACACCCTTGGCAGTGAGAGCCTGGAGTCCTAACCACTGGACTACAGGGAAATTCCCTATTATTCTCATATATTAACTCAGTATCATCATCAAGTCCAAGTCATTTAACATTTATTATCTAATATACAGGTGTCTCAGTGGTAGAGAATCTGCTTGCCAGTGCAGGAGATGAAGGAGTCCTGGGTTCTATTCCTGAGTCAGGAAGATCCCCTGGATGGAGGAAATGGCAACCCACTCCAATATTCTTGCCTGGGAAATCCCATGGACAGAGAAGCTTGGTGGGCTACAGTCCAAAGAGTCGGACAAGACTGATCGACTGAGCATGCTCACATGCCAATATTGTAATGGCTTGGAGATAATCCAGCAATGTGTCTTTTGCACCAGTCCCTGAACTTTTTCTGTCTTTCATGACACTGGCATTTTTGAAGAGTCTGAAATGTTTGTTTTGCAGATGCTCCATGTAGATTTGTCTGAGGTTCCCTCTTTCAAGCGGGGTCATGAATGAGAGGCTTATGGTACTGCTGTGGAAACATACAGTTGTGGAACCTGAACTCTGAGGAGTGTAGGGACAGAGCAGACTCTCTAAGAGACTCTGGGCTTAGCTTAAGTATGAATGATGAGATGAAATTAACTAAACACACTGGCCATTGAGAGCAAGATCGCTCCACACCCAGGTACAATGATATGGCCTCTAGAAAGAGCAAGGGGGCAGAAGGAAATGACAGGTTGGGGAAGATGATGCTTTTAGTTCTAGATGGCGAATATTCCCTTTGAAAAATCTGAAGAGAAGTCTATATAGTCCGGGACTTCCCTAGTGGCACAGTGGATGAGAATCCACCTACCAATGCAGGGGACACGGGTTTGGTCCCTGGTCTGGGAAGATTCCACATGCTGTGGAGCAAGTAAGCCCATGCGCCACAACTACTGAGCCTGTGCTCTAAGGCCCACGAGCCGCAACTACTGAGCTTTCGCACCTAGAACCTGTGCGTCACAACAAGGGGAGCCACTGCAATGACATGCCCAACCACTGAAACAGAGTAGCCCCAGCTCGCCGAAACTAAAGAAAGCCCGTGTGCAACATCAAAGGTCCAGTAACAGTGAAAAATAAATTAACTAAAAAAAAAATTCAGGTAGTCGGAGGAAGCCTGTGGCAGAGATCCGGGCTCAAGGAAACCATCTGTGACCTAATGAATTGTTTGAAATTCTCTATAACAAATTACATCCTTGCAGAGAGTACAGGATAGCAGAGGCCTGGTTTAAGCCTTGAAGAATATCACCAGGGGTGGGAGCAGGTGAAGGGATGGCCAGAGAGGCAGGAAGAGGCCTGCAGAAGTAAAGAAAGACATGGGAATACAAATTTCAGGGAATGAGGAGCAAGGTTAAAGGTTAACTCTGACACTTGTTAAAATGGTTAAAAAAAAAAAAAAAAAGACTTTCCTTGGGACTATTGCAACAGGAGTATTGCAAAAGGGGAGAGAGATCTGACTCAACTCTGAACACACCAGGACAAGGGGGATTTATAGCCAAAAGGCAGCTTGAAGGGCTCAGTGGATAGAAAATGACTGAGAGGAGACTTCAAAGGATTCTTGTTAAACTGACAGCAGAATTCTTGCTGTTAAGGCAGGTGAAGGACATACATATCAAAGGTGGGGGATGGGGAAGTTGATCACTTCTCAAAAGTCAGGGCTCAGTGCAGTGCTCAGTTACACCTGACTGTGACCCTACAGATTGTAGCCCACCAGGCTCCTTTGTCCATGGGATTTAACAGGCGAGAATACTGCAGTGGGTTACCATTCTCTTCTCCAGGGGATTGAACCTGAATCTCTTGAGTCTCCTGGGCAGGCAGATTCTTTACCACTAGCACCAACTGAGGGAATTCTCCCTAAATTAATTCAGAGGATTCTTTGCTAAGACTAGGCAGTGCAGGTTGGACATAGGATGGCAGCCAAGGTTAAGATTTAGTCAAGAGAAGGCCTGGGAGAAACTGACTTAAGTTTTGTTGTGTTTTGCCATTTGCATGGATGGACCTAGAAATTACCATACTGAAGACTCACAGACAGAGCAGACTTGTGTTTGCAAAGGGAGGGGAGAGAAAGGGGAGGGTTGGACTGGGAGTTTGGGGTTAAGTAAGTAAGTAAATATGGAGAAGGCAATGGCACCCCACTCCAATACTCTTGCCTGGAAAATCCCACGGATGGAGAGACCTCAAAAGTCAGGCACGACTAAGCGACTTCACTTTCACTTTTCACTTTCATGCACTGGAGAAGGAAATGGCAACCCACTCCAGTGTTCTTGCCTGGAGAATCCCAGGGATGACGGAGCCTGGTGGGCTGCCATCTATGGGGTTGCACAGAGTCGGACATGACTGAAGCAACTTAGCAGCAGCAGCAGCAGCAGCAAGTAAGAAAGTGTTAGTCACTCAGTCGTACCCGACTGTTTGCGACCCCATGGACTGCAGCCCACCAGGCTCCTCTGTCCATGAGATTTTCCAGGAAAGGATACTGGAGTGGGTTGCCATTTCCTTCTCCAGGGGATCTTCCCAACCCAGGGATTGAAGCCGGGTCTCCTGCACTGCAGGCAGATTCTTTACCGACTGAGCTACAAGGGAAGCCCTGTTTGGGGCTAACAGATGCAAACTGAAACTGACTCAAATTTGATCGAGAGAGTGTCAGAAGGCAACCAGTCACAAGTGACCAAGACGAGGACTGAAAGGTACTTACTGCATGTGGGGGTCACTGTGGCCTAAGCCAGAGCTGTAAAGAGTGTAGGGATATTTTTCAAATGGTTATATGTATATACATACTGAAAATACTTAAATAGGTTATTTTTTATATCCATATAAAGAAACATTATGTAGCCATAAAAAGAATAAGAACCTTATTTAGATACTTGGGTTTCCCTGGTGGCTCAGACAGTAAAGAATCTGCCTGCAAAGTGGGAGACCCAGGTTTGATCCCTGGGTTGAGAAGATCCCCTGGAGAAGGAAATGGCAACCCACTCCAGTATTCTTGGCTGGAAAATCCCATGGACAGAGGAGCCTAGCGTGCTACAGTCCATGAGGTCTCAAGGAGTCAGACACAACAGAACACACACAGACACATTTAGATACTTACAATGGAATGATTACCAAGTTAAATTTTTAGGTGGAAAAGATGTAGAGATTAACATACTAAGTGAGGTAAATCAGACAGAGAAAGACAAAATATCACATGATATCACATATGTAGATCTTTAAACATGATACAAATAAACTTATTTACAAAACAGAAATAGACTCACAGACATAGAAAACAAATTTATGGTTACCAAAGGGAAAAGTGGGGGAGAGGGAGGGATAAATTAGAGGTTTAGGATTAACATATACATATACATATACTGCTGCTGCTGCTGCGTCGCTTCAGTTGTGTCCAACACTGTGCGAGCCCAGAGACGGCAGCCCACCAGGCTCCCCTGTCCCTGGGATTCTCCAGGCAAGAACACTGGAGTGGGTTGCCATTTCCTTCTCCAATGCATGAAAGTGAAAAACAAAAGTGAAGTCGTTCAGTTGTGTCCGACTCTTAGCGACCCCATGGACTGCAGCCCGCCAGGCTCCTCCGTCCATGGGATTTTCCAGGCAAGAGTACTGGAGTGGGTTGCCACTGCCTTACAATGTTGTATTATTTTCAGGAGTACAGCAAAGTGATTCAATTATATAAGAGTATTTCAGATTCTTTTCTGTCTCAGGGCATCACAAGTTATTGAATATAGTTCCCAGTACTACACAGTAGGTCCTTGTAACAACTATTGAACTATATTCAATATATTGAACTATGTTCAACTATTGAACTATATTCAATAACTTGTGATGCCCTGAGACAGAAAAGAATCTGAAACATTCTTATATAATTGAATCACTTTGCTGTACTCCTGAAAATAATACAACATTGTAAATCAAGTATACTTCAATAAAAATTGTTTATTTTGAAAAAAATGTATAATATTAATAATTTAGCATTTCTATAAAAAAAGAAGATCAAAATACACATACAGGGACTTCCCTGGTGGTCCAGTGGCTAAGACTCCAAGCTTTCCATGCAGGGGGACCAGGTTTTGATTCCTAGTCAGGGAACTAGATCCTAAATACTGCAACTAAGACCCAACACAGCCAAACAAATATATTTTAAAAATACACATACATACATGTGGGAATGTGCATTTACTGGTGTATACCTAAGATGCCTCTTCAAAGATACACAAGAAACTGGTAGCATACGTTTCCTCTAAGGAAATGAACTTGATGAAGCAAGGGTTAAAGGGAGATTTTTTCAGTAGATAGCTTTTTCTACCCTTCAAGTTTTTGTATTATGTGTATTTAAAATTAATATGTAAATATTCTTCTCGAGATCATACTATAATTATAGTACAATTTGCATTTTATTGGCCATCTTTTCAGATAACAATATAAGGAGATCTCTCTTCTTTTTTATTTATTAATTTATTTTTGGTCATGCTACATGGCATGTGGGATGTGAGTTCCCTGACCACGGATGGAATCTGTGCCCCCTGCAATGGAAGTGCAGAGTGTTAACCACTGGACCACTGGGAAGTCCCTGTCTTTGTTTTTAAATTATATGCATCCCATTTTTTGTCCAATGTTTTCAAGTTTTTATTATTGTGAATTAGATTTCAAGATGTGTTCTTGTACATTCACATGTGTACACTCATGATTTTTTTCCCCCCATTTTTGGCTGTATTGCACGGCATGTGGGATCGATCTTAGTTCTCTGACCAGGGACTGAACCCACATCTCCTGCATTGGAAGCACAGAGAATTAACCACTGGACCACCAGGTAAGTCTGTGTATACTCAAGATTCTGTAGCATAAATGCTTACAAATGGAACAAGATACTTCCACATTGCTTTCCAGAAAGGCTGTTCCAGGCCACACACCTCTCCCTTCCACACCAGTGTGTTCCTAGTACTGTACCTATTCTATAGCCCTGTGCATTGTCCACAAATTGTGCAGGGTACCTTTGTGGCAAAGACAATACTGAGTGCTCACTTGCTTTGCCTCCAGGACAGACAAGTAGGCCACATTTCCCTGCATCCCTTACCATGAGGTGAGGCTGAGTCCTGGTTAGTGGCAGTAAAGATATACACCAGCACTTGCACATCTGGCTTCTAAAAACCCTCCCCGTGATCAAGTTCCTCTCTCTCTCTCTTCCTTCATCTGCCTGACCTGTGCAGAAGTTCAAGTGAGGAGCTCTCCGAGCCCAAGGGCATTAGGTTGAGCAGAGAAATAAACTTTTACCAGGGGACTTCCCTGGTGGTCCAGCGGTTAAGCCTCCACACTTCCAATCAGGAGTCCCAGGTGGGATCCTTGGTCAGGGAACTAGATGCCACATACTACAACTAAAAGTTCACATATCACAACAAAGAACGCTGCAACTAAGACCTGCTGTAGCCAAATAAATAAATAAAAATGATTATTTAAAAAGGGATTATGGATACATTAATGTTTTAAAAAGAATTTTACCATCTCTCATTGTTGTCCCCTCCCCTCTCTCTTTCCTGGGAGTGGATCCCATGCCCTGGACCTGGAACCAAGTCTTTGCTCAAATGTGAACTTCTCAGAGGGTATTCCCCACCACCTGACCTAGCACAGCCTCCTGCCCCCTGCCCTATATATCTGAGCAACTTTGAGGGACATGGCTGTCTTCTGAGGTAAGCTGATAATTGCACCTCCAATGATCCTTTTTCCCTAGATGATGGTGCAACCTTGAAAAACCGGCTGGAGCCATTTAGAGCAGAGGTGAGGGAGAACAGTGGTCAAACACTGGGCCCTGAGACTTCAGCTCACCACTCCACCACCACTCTGGGGCCCTGTGCCTCACCAGGACAATGCTGGCCATATTTCTCAGGCTGAAGTCCTTAGAGTAGTCTCTGAAGCCCTGCACCATCTGGGCATCCTATTCCTGAACAAAGGAGGTGATCAAAGGGTGGTGATCACCTCCTTCATTTATTCTAAAATATTTATTGAGGGACTTCCCTGATGGTCCAGTGGTTAGGGCTCCAAGCTTCCATAGAAGAGGTCACCAGTTCCATATTGGTTAGGGCATGCGAGACTCCACAGGCCTTGCAGTGTGGTCAAAATTAAAATTAAATATATATATATATATATATATTGGAGAAGGCAATGGCACCCCACTGCAGTACTCTTGCCTGGGAACTCCCATGGACGAAGGAGCCTAGTGGGCTGCAGTCTATGGGGTCGCTGGGAGTTGGACACAACTGAGCGACTTCACTTTCACTTTTCACTTTCATGCATTGGAGAAGGAAATGGCAACCCACTCCAGTGTTCTTGCCTGGAGAGTCTCAGGGACAGGGGAGCCTGGTGGGCTGCTGTCCGTGGGGTCGCACAGAGTCGGACACGACTGAAGCGACTTAGCAGCAGCAGCAGCATATATGTATGTATATGTGTATATATATATTTAATTTTAATTTTGGCCACACTGCAAGGCCTGTGGAGTCTCGCATGCCCTAACCAATATGGAACTGGTGACGCAAGGAGATCCAACCAGTCCATTCTGAAGGACATCAGCCCTGGGATTTCTTTGGAAGGAATGATGCTGAAGCTGAAACTCCAGTCCTTTGGCCACCTCATGCGAAGAGTTGACTC
>NW_011494592.1:1429839-1440544 GCF_000754665.1 Bison bison bison
AAAGACTCTGATGCTGGGAGGGACTGGGGGCAAGAGGAGAAGGGGACGACAGAGGATGAGATGGCTGGATGACATCACTGACTCGATGGACGTGAGTCTCAGTGAATTGTGGGAGTTGGTGATGGGCAGGGAGGCCTGGCGTGCTGCGATTCATGGGGTCGCAAAGAGTCGGACATGACTGAGCGACGGATCTGATCTGATCTGATGGGTTTTTCTGGTGGTCCAGTGCTTAAAAATCCACCTGCAATGCAGGGGACACAGGTTTGATTCCTGGTCTGAGAAGATCCCATATGCTGCAGGGCAACTAAGTCCATGCACTGCAACTACTGAGCCTATGAGCTGCAGTTACTGAAGCCTGAGTGCCTAAAGCCTGTGCTTTAGACAAGAGAAGTCACTGCAATGAGAAGCCGGAGCACCGCAACTAGAGAGTAGCTCCTGCTCTCAGCAACTAGAGAAAGTCTCTTGCAGCAACAAAGATCCAGCACAGCTAAAAACAAATAAATATTAAAAAAAAACAAAAACAAAAACACCAAAATATCTACTGAGGATCTACCAGACATTATTCTCAAAACTTTCGATATACCAGTGAACAGATAAGACAAAGATTCCTTCCTGTTCAAGTGGGAGAGACAGAGAATACACAATAACACTAATAAGTAAGGTAGGTGAAGAGGTAATAGGGCTTCTCCATTGGCTCAGCAGTAAAGAATCTGTCTGCTACTCAGAAGACATAAGAGATGTGAGTTCAATCCCTGGGTTGGGAAGATCGCTTGGAGGAGAAAATGGCAAACCCCTCCAGTATTCTTGCCTGGGAAATCCCATGGGCAGAGGCGCCTGGAGTGCTATGGTCCAAAGAATTGGACACGACTGAAGCAACTGAGCACACGCACACACATGCACAAACACATGAAGAGGTGATAAAGGGAAAAGAGCTGGTTATCTGAAGCACAAGGCAAGAGGTGGTGTCCATGCTAAGTAGGGTGGTAAGAAGCTGACATTTGAGAAGAGACTTAGAGGTGACAGTCATGTGTTTCTCTGTGAAGGTTCCCAGCAAAACAATGAAGTAAAGGCCCTGAGGCAGGGCCACGCCTAGAGCGGTCCAAGAGCAGGAAAGAGACCTTGTGGCTGGGAACTTGGCAGGAAATGAGGTCAGAAGGAGTGAGTGAGGAGAAGGGTGCCCAGATGGCCCAGGGCTTCGGAGGCTACTCTGTGGATTTTGGTTTTTGCTCTGAGATGATGTACATTTGCAGTTTTAGATGGAGAGGTGACAGATATTCTGACTTACATGTTTAAACGATCCCCTTTGGGGACTTCTCTGGCAGTCCAGTGGTTAAGACTTCCAATGCAGGGGCCACAGGTTAGGTCCCTGGTTGGGGGACTAAGACCCTGCATGCCGCACGGCACAGCCAAAAAATGTAAACAATAAAAGGATCCCTCTGGCCATTGTATTAAGAACATACTCAGGGTAGGAGGAAGGAGAAACTGGAGTAGAAGGGACAAGGAAATCCAGCTTTGAGGGATGGTGGCTCTGCTGGATTTGGGAACAGGAGATGCTGAGAGGTAGTGGGATTGTGGATATATTTTGAGGAAGGAGTCAATAAGATTTCCAAACACATTGGATACTGGGTGTGAGAGAAAAGCAGGGTCAAGGAGGCTCTCAAGGCCTTTGACCTGAGTGGCTGGAAGAATGGATCTGCCTGATTTAGGAAAAGCAGGAGTGCAGCAGTTTTAGGAGCAGAGCCAAAGGTTCAGCTCTGAACACTGTAATACTGAGATGTTAAGACATAAAACAGAAACATGGGTAGGCAATGGATAAGCAAGTCTGGAGTTTCAGAGAGATGCCTGAGTGCAGACTGCCCCCTGAAGTGGAAGCACGGAGACCTAACCACTGGACCACAACCAAATTCCCTGCCACTGCTGCTGTTGCTATTTCTCCCCCAATCTATAATTTGTGACTCAGAGTAATGAATCCTCCTTTGCTGCCTCACTCTAATGCAGCTTCAATGTGTAACTTCAGTACACTGCAGTTGTATGTGAACAGTTTGTCTTTGCAGATTAACTGTTGTGCTTTGCACTGGGACAGTGATGGTTTAATTTTTAACATTGTGAATATAGTGACTTTGTTTCCTAGGAGTTAGGATAATGAAAATGAGAATGATTATAATACCAATGCCATGGACTTCCCTGGTGGTCCAGTGTTTAAGACTCCTCTCTTCCACTGCAGGGAGCGTGGGGTCAATCCCTGATCCAGGAACTAAGATCCCGTGTGCTGCACAGCATAGCCAAAAAAAAAACAAAACAAACCAACCAACAATGCCAGCATGATCCAAATAGCACCTAAAATACAGACTAAATGTTTATGTGGGCTTCTGAGGTGGATCAGTGGTAAAGAATCCACCTACCAATACAGGAGACACAGGTTCAATCCCTGGTTTGGGAAGATTCTCTGGAGAAGGAAATGGCAACCCATTCATTCCAGTATTCTTGTCTGGGGAATCCCATGGACAGAGGAGCCTGGGGGGCTACAGTCCACGGGATCACAAAGTGTCGGACATGACTGAGCACGATGCACAAATGGAAGGACACATATAACTGAATTAGGAAAGTGAGTAATCAAAATAGATCAGACTGTACACTGTACAGAAAAGAATCTGGGATTGCACATGGTGGAAAAGAGTATCTGAAAGCACATGTGGAAATTGAAACTCACAAGTTCAGGATGAGATAGGCAAGTTCTTCTAAATCTAGCAAAAGTGCATTGGTTTTTCTCCCCAAAAGACACCAAAGCTCAGCTGAAAACAGCAGCCACTGAATTGACACAAACAAGCACAATTAGTGCATTGTTCCCTTGGCTGTTCTATAAAACTGAGAAGAATTACATTTCCTCATTCAGATACTGCAACTAAAATATCTTGTGGGCGAACCAAAGGGGAAATGCTAGAGCATAACAGATGTGTTGGATCCTTACAGTGCAAAACTGATTCCAGCAGCTCTCCCCAATGATCCCACGTTGCACACAGACTCGGCCAAGGCATGGCAGCCACAGCAAATGCTCCCCTACTGATTAGATTCTTTGATTTGAAAACTGGAGTTTCAAATAATCTCTTAAATTTCTACCAAGGTTGCCTTGAAATTGCAGAAGACAAAAGATTGCTGATCTCTTATTTAAATACAAACTGGTGGTGGTGGTTTGGTTGCTAAGTCACGTCCAGCTCTTGTGACCCCATGGACTATAGCTCACTAGGCTCCTCTGTCCATGGGATTCTCCAAGCAAGAATACTGGAGTGGGTTGCCATTTCCTCCTTCAGGGGATCTTCCCAAGCCAGGGATCGAACCCAGTTTCCTGCACTGCAGGTGGATTCTTTACCAACTGAGCTACCAAGACTTTGTTTATTTATCTGCATATTTGGCAGAAAATGCAATTGTAAATTTTGGCAAATCCCATTCAGTGTATAAACTCTTTACCAAAGAAAATGAAAAGATGTTAACCTGCTAAGCATCCTGGACATATTTTGCTAAAAAGAGATGTGATTACTTCCCTGTGATATTGAGGATTTCATAATGCACAATTTTGTCATTTTGCCACTTCCTCAAAATGTTAAGAATTAAATGAGATTTTTTTTTTTTTTTACTTTTCTATTACATAAAATTCACTTTGCCTCGAAACTCTACTCTCAACAGGCCCACATCACACTGATTCCTTGTGTCAGGCCAATGTGATGACATCAAGCTAAACATTCTCTCAACAAAAGCTTTGAAAATGGAATCTTGAGGATTCTGTTTTACCAATAAATGAAAGAAAACAAGACACCCTGAAGACTACAGGCAGTTTACAGAATTATTACTGGAAAAGGAAACAGAAAAAGCAAAAACTATTAAATACTGTACCATCAGACAGGAAGAAATAGGTCATTATTCTGTATAGGTTATACATCTACTTTAAAAAAATATTTACTTTTGGCTGTGCTGGGTCTTCGTTGCTGCACATGGGGGCTACTCTTCGTTGTTATGCCATGGCTTCTCTTATTGCGGGGCACAGGGGCTTCAGTAGCTGTGGTGCATGGGCTTAGCTGCCCTGCACCATGTTGGATTTTCCTGAACCAGGGATCAAATTCGTGTCCCCTGCCTTCGCATGACGATTCTTATCCACTGTGCCATGAGGCAGGTCCTATATCTACTTCAATTAGTACTATTTTATTTGCCGTCTTCTTTTTTAAAGTCTCGCATTTCTATATGCTGAGAACATACGTGCTTCCCTGGACCAGGTTTCCTGTGGCTTGCACACTGCCAGGAACAGACTCTTTGGAGTTGCTCTTTTTCTTCATTTTTCCCATCTGCATTTCCCCCTTTTCCTTGCCAGCACCTCACACTGCTGCATCGCAGTTACCACTTTATCCTCAATGTTGTCTTACTGGGAAGTCAGAGATTTTGCCTTGGGGCTATCTACCCATGCTTGGCAGCCAGCACAGGCCAGAGACGTTGTCCAGGCCTTGGCCCTTGGGAGACTCAGGAGGGTGGGTTCCCCTTATTGCACAAACTTGTCTATGTTCTTGACACTTTATTACTGCTTAATGCTTTTTAGAGTGACACCCTTTCCTTTTGACTGGTTGAACTGACACACCTTGCATCCCATAATTTCTGGCCCATCAGAGGAGGAGGAAAGGATGTTAAGTTATTTGAATCTGACCTTATTTCTATGTCACCACCTCACTGGTAAATATTCACTGTGTTAAAAAGAAATACTATCGTGGGCTTCCCTGGTGGCTCAGTGATAAAGAATCTGCCTGTCAATGCAGGATACACGGGTCCGATCCCTGATCCGGGAAGATCCCACGTTGTGGCGCAATTAAGCCCGTGTGCCACAACTATGGAGCCTGTGCTCTAGAGCCTGAGAGCCTCAACTATTGAATCCACATGCTGCAACTACTGAAGTCCGAGTGCTCTAGAGCCCATACTCCGAAACAAGAGAAGCCTGTTCACCACAACTAGAGAGTATCCCCCGACTCACTGCAACTAGAGAATACCCACACAGCAACGAAGACCCAGCACAGCCAAAAATACAGTTAAAAAATATATATTGTGACACTCATAGGCTCCCAGAATCTGCAAATTCTGTTTTATCAGGGGCTTCAGAATAGGGTCAAAAACTTTCAGAATCTTGTTTCCAAATTAGTGTCATAAAATGTAGTCCATCAAAAATTAGGAATTCCACCAAAGCAGTGGTTCTTGATTGCATTTTGAAATCAATTTTGAAATTGGTATTTAGGGACTTTCCTGGCAGTCCAGTGGTTAAGACTCCAGGCTTTCAATGCTTGGGGTATGGGTTTGATCCCTGGTTGGGGAACTAAAATCCCACAGGCCTTGAAGCCAAAAAAATAAAAGAAAAAGAAAAAAAATCAATGTCTGGGTCTTTCCCCAAGAGATTCTGATTAAACTGGTCTAGGATGTGGCAACAGAACTTTTTTGAAAAGCAGCACATTTTATGATAAAAGCTAGCTTGCTTTCTTTCAAGACTGTCCATTTCTTGAGAGATCTGGCTTCTATTTGCACACATTCTGCCTGAAAGTTTTTGATGGTATAAATGAGGTATTTATCCTTTGAAGATAAATGCTGACTAAACTGTTTATTATCATTCACATAGTGAATGATTATCAACTAAGTATGTTCAGTGACAAGTACAAAATGCTCAGTTCAACCATCAAAGATGAAAATAATGATCCTTGAAGATGCTACTCATTGAAGATTCTGCTTCCTGGTTCACATACTCCTACCTCATCACCTTCACACTTTGACTGGAATTCTGCCTCCTCAGAATTCTGAGCGTTGTCAGCTCACTCAACCATTTCAGCATCCATGCCTGCCCTTCCCCACACTCTTCCCAGTTCTTACCCGCTTCATGCCCACCATTTCTCATTGGCCTCCTGGGTTGACTATAGCTGTTCCTTGTGAACTGAGTCAAGCATTTTGAAGGCATTCTTACTATCTCAATACTCCCACCAACAGTGGCTGTAGTGTGATGTGGTGATGGCATCAGGAGTGACAGGCAGCAAAGGTGGTCAGGATACTGGTGGCTGCTGATGAGGCAGCCATGAGACAGGAACAATAGCAGCTGTGGCCACAGAAGTGAATGGTCACAAGGTGGAGACCACTGAAGAGAACTCAGTGGGTGAAGCAGCCAAGACAGCAGCTCTTTGCTGGAGAACTTTCTACAGAGCTCACCCCAACCAAGTGTGTGGCAAGCAGGAAGTGGCAGGAAATTAAAAACCCAACCCTTGGGACTTCGTTGGTGGCCCAGTGGTTTAAGACTCCACACTTCATTGCAGGAGCCATGGGTTCCACCCCTGATTGGGGGAACTAAGATTCCGCAGGTCAAACTAAGATAAAAATAAAAACAAAGCCCATCTCCTTAGTTCAGTTCAGTCGCTCAGTCGTGTCCGACTTTTTGCGACCCCATGAATCACAGCACGCCAGGCCTCCCTGTCCATCACCAACTCCCGGAGTTCACTCAGACTCACGTCCATCCCCTTAAGCAGCCCTCAATCAAATAAATGGTGGGGGTCAGTGTACAGACACCCTCACCACTCGAGTGGGAAACCTATTTCCACCGCTTCCCAGATTTCCAAGAGGATGAAGCTGTTGTCCACGGTGGTAACTTGCTTGCTAATGCACCTCTGATGAGCTGCCTTCCCATCCCTGTTTCATTTCCCATAATCCTTTCAGTGCTTTCTGGGATCATATCCCAAATCCTTGTCCCAAAGTTTGTTTCTGGGGGAATCCAAGCTAAGCTAATGCATCATGAACCCAGGATTATGATTCAAGCACATATGGCACATAACAAAAACAGACCGTATGCCAAGCCATAAAGTCTCAACATCTTTCCAAAGACTGAAATCATATAAAATGTGTTCCCAGCTCAACTGCAATTAGACAAGGTAACTAGAAAAATCTCTGTATGTTTAGAAATTTAAAAACATAATTTTAAACATGTAAGTGATCTGAGATCAGTGAAAAAAGCAAAATAGCTGTGCTTTGAGGAAAGTTAAGTGTGTATATTAGAAAATGGAAAAGGCTGAAAATCAGTGAGCTAAACATTTAAAAAGTAGAAAACAAAATCAAATCCAAGAAAAGAAGGATTTAACAATAAAGAAGAGATTTAAATTAAAAACAAATATAGAAAGTGGGCACCAACAAAGCCAAGAGTAGATTCTGTGAAAAGATTAATAATAGATACATTCCCGTCAGGACTGACAAAGAAAAAAAGGAAGAGGGCACAAATAACCAACATCAGAAATGAGAAAGGGGACGTCCCTGGTAGTGCAGGGGTTAAGACTTTGCCTTCCAGTGCAGGGGATATGGGTTCAACCCACACTTAGTGGGTTCCAGCTGCATCTTGGCTAAACAGAAGCAATATTGTAACAATTACTTTAAAAATGGTCCACATCAAAAAAAAAAAAAAATCTTACCCAGAGCCTAGGTGGGAACTAAGATCCAACAGCCAGGCAGTGTAGCCAAAAAAAAAAAAAATGGAAATGAAAAAGGGGCCTTTTGTTACAGATTTGATTAGACCTTAAAAAGATAATGAGGATATTAGCAGGACGGTGGCCATGGAAGTCGGAATCCGCTAAGGAGTGTGTAACAACTCACCTGCCGAATCAACTAGCCCTGAAAATGGATGGCGTTGGAGCGTCGGGCCCATAAAAAAAAAACAAAAAAAACAAAAAAAAAAGAAAAAAAAAGATAACGAGGATATTAAAAACAAATTAATAACAATTTAAAAATTCAGATGTGAAAAATTCCTAGAAAATATATTTTACCCAAACAGACACAGGAATAGAAACTGTGAAGTTTCTGTGGGCAAATATAGGCAAAAATTATTTGCAGGCAAATGCCATCAAGAGGCAGTCTTCCTTCTCCCTGCGCCTTTAACCTGGGTTGGCCTCATGACTTATTTGACTAATAGAATGTGGTAAAGGCGGGAACTTTTTTTTTGCTCTCTTGGACCCCTGAATAAAAGTACAGTGTTAGTTGCTTAGTCGTTTTCAACTCTTTCCAACCCAATGGATTGCAGCCCACCAGACTCCTCCATCCATGGGATTTTCCAGGAAAGAATACTGGAGTGGGTTGCCATCTCCTTCTCCAGGAACCCTGAGACCCACCTATTAGGAAGCTGGTCCAGCCTGTTAAAAGAGAGGCCCCTTAGAGATATTCTAAAACAGTCTCCACCTCCACGTTGTTCGTTCTTACCACTTCTTTTAGTCACTTGGAGAGAACCCCACAGCAGCTTACTCAAGTAGAGAGGGCTAGGCTGAAAACATACACAGAAATCTGAGGGCTCAACCCACAGCCCAGGGAAACTGAAGCTGGGCACAGAGAGCCACCGAGACCCACACCACCCTTTCAGGAACCACAGGAAGGGAGAACAATTCACTCTCCACTACCTGGGTTTTCTTGTCTGGGTTTCATGGTGTCAACCTTGGCTGCATAGGACTTCCACCCTGGCTCCTAAGCCAACTAACAACGCCCTTTTGTTTCAGGAATCAAATCCCCTGGAGAGACTCCCGGCTCATTTTTCCAAGCCAGAGTGCAAGCTTTAGGATCTGGTCAGCACTGCGACATGAGTCCCCTCAAAAGAGGAACAACTTATCTGAATAGTGAAGCTGGGTGCAGGCTCTGGACTCGCTCTCTCCTGCACACCTGCCCATCCACCCTCTGCCCTTTAGGACTTGCCTCTGCAGGAAGATGGATCAACCAACTGTGCCAGTGGAGGCTGTGATCCTGAAAACAAAGACGAAGAAGCTGCAGTAGCCACAGCTGGCACCTACCCATCCCCTGAGCATACTCATCCTGTGTGCTGAAGGCTGCTCACTTCATTCCCTGCTGCCCTCTGCTCAGTTTACCACTGAGCCACCAAGGAAGCCAGGGTTAGACCCTGGAAGGATGGAAACCATGACAGAAGAGAAGTCCAGGGCGGCAAACCCTAAGCCACATCCTTCAATGCAGATGTTTTCAATACAAAAGCAAGTATTTTCACCTACACTGCCTCATGCCCCGTGTCTATCACCCAGCTGGTTCTGAATTCAGGCGGCAAGGAGGTCTGTTATTTATTGCCCCCAAAGCCTCAAGGAAACACTCAGTGAAGACTTGGTAAATGCTAGAGCTAAAGGGAGAGAGAGCTCTTCTCCACATCCATGCAGCAGGAACCAGGAAACGGATGTTGGCAGAGCTAAGGACAGAAGAGGGGTCGTCTTAACCCTGGTGAACAGTTGGCATGGCTTGGCTGGTGCCCCAAGACCCCTTTGGTACACTCGGTTAAGGTGGGGAAATGGGACCCCCTCAGGTGCTGAAGGCAGGACTCAAGCCTGGTATACGGTCTTTATACAGTCTTTATTGTGAATCTTGATGTCCAGGGAAGCCAGGCCCACATCCAGGGCCCTCAGCACTCCACCTGGCCATTCTTCAGGGGAGGGGACATCCTGTGGCCAATCACTCATGTCCAGTTTTCCTACAATCCGAAGGGTCCTCAGGAGGCAGGAAGTGGGTGTGCCTGAGGAAAAAAACACATCAGAGTCTACCAGCACCTCTTGTGTGCCTGGCTGGCCCTGGGACCATGCTGGGGAGACTGTGTAGACACAGCAGAGGCTGCCCTGGCAGAGCTCAGACTGGAGGGAAAGGGCATCAGGTGATGACCTCAGCTGTCTTCATGTGAACACCTCGGGAGCAGGGAATTGTCACTACTGGGGTCAGAAATGCAGCGTTCTGTTGGGTTTACAGAGGACCTGCTGTGTACATACAGTATTGTGACAGGTTCCAGGGACCCAGCAGTGGACACAGACACACATCTCTGACTCCAGGGAGGGACAGATAACAAGTGAACAAAAATTCGTTAGCTGATAAATCCCATGAAGAAAACTACGGACTTCCCTGGTGGTCCAGTGGTTAAGAGTCTGCACTCCCAGCTTCCACTGCAGGGGGTACGGGTTAGATCCCGAGTCAGGGAACTAAGATTCCACATGCCTCTCAGACAAGAAAAACAGAAAAAGGAAAGGAAAGACAAAATAACTACATCAGGGTGAAGAGGAGAGTTGTGTGGTGTGTGTGTATGGTGGTACAAGTAGTACTTTATGCGGTCAGCTAAGCTAATAGATGTCTTTATACTATGTTATACTAAATGAGCCTGTGCGTTTGCTATTTTGGAGACCAGAGGATACAGGAGGCCTGAATCTCAATGCCCCCCTCAAAGAGGAAAAGCTACAATTGGGATGTTAAAACAGGGAAAGAGAGGACACTGAGGAGGAGCTGGGTGTGGGGTTAATTACTTTGAGTGCAATGGAGAACCACCTGGCTTTAAAGGAGCAGATGTGACCCAATTTCTGTTTTTAAAAGCTCCTCTGGATATCGCTTATGTGTGGAATCTAAAAAATGGTACAAATGAACTTATTTACAGAACAGAAATAGACTCACAGATGTAGAAAACAAACTTACAGTTACGAAGAGAAAAGGGGAAGTGGGGGATAAATTGAAATAAAACAGATTGTGCGTGTGTGTGTGTGTGTGTGTATATATATACACACACACATATATACACATACACGAAAGAATCAGTGATAGTCCATAGACTGGCTCCTCTGTCCATGGAATTCTCCAGCTAAGGCTATTGGAGTGGGTTGCCATTCCCTCCTCCAGGGGATCTTTTCAACCAGGGACT
>NW_011494592.1:1440644-1440759 GCF_000754665.1 Bison bison bison
TTCTATGATGACCTATATGAGAAAAGAATCTAAAAAAGAGTGGATATATATTAATGTGTAACAGATTTACTTTGCTGCACAGCAGAAACTAACATAACACTGTAAATCAATTATA
>NW_011494592.1:1440953-1446136 GCF_000754665.1 Bison bison bison
ATTATACTTTAATAATAATTTAAAAAACAAATAAATAAAAAGCTTGTTTGGCTTCAAGGGGAGAGTAGACTTGAGGACCAGGGCAGGGGTGACCACAGGAAGACAAGGGTGAGGCTTGGTTGCCCACTCAGGGAGGGAGGGAGGGAGGGACGGAACTGGCCCTGAGATGGGAAGATGAGGTCTTTCCCAATAACCTGAAAGAAACGTCACCAACATATGATTAACAGTACTCTTGCCTGTTAAATCCCATGGGTGGAGGAGCCTGGTAGGCTGTAGTCCATGGAGTCGCTAAGAGTCAGACATGACTGAGGGACTTCACTTTCACTTTTCACTTTCATGCATTGGAGAAGGAAATGGCAACCCACTCCTGTGTTCTTGCCTGGAGAATCCCGGGGATGGGGAAACCTGGTGGGCTGCCGTCTATGGGGTTGCACAGAGTTGGACACGACTGAAGCGACTTAGAAGCAGTAGCAGCAGCAGCAGTATAAATAGTATGCAGTCCTTAATGAATATTTTTTGGAAAGAATTAAGTCTGTCTCACAAATGACTCAATTGGGATTTGAACTCATCTCTGCCTTATGAAAAAAACCCACTGACTACAGGATCTGGTATAAGGGCAGCTCCCTAGTCTTTAGCCAAGAACTCCTCTGAAACTGGCAATAGGAAGAAAGCAGTTACAAGGGGAAAAATATAAGCCATAGTGGAAGGAGCTCAGGGATCCTGGGAGCAGGGAGATAGGCCACAAGGGGAGGTTTCCTGAGGGAGGAGACATCTAAGCTGGAAATGGAATGAGTCAGATGGAGTAGGAAAGGGCAGTCCAGGCAGAAATAGTGAGACAGAAGCTTAGCAGCAGGCAAATTTAATGGGCATTTGAATAACTGCACGTTCTCTGGGGTGGGAACGCAGGGCTTGAGGAGGATATGGGGAGTGGGAAGGTCAGAGGCCACATCCTGCAGGGCCCTGGAGGCTGTCCCAGAGTCGGGGAAGAGGGGTAGACCAGACCTGGTCAACATAAGCACCATGAAAAAGTTTCTTTTTTTCATTTTATTACTGAAGTGTAATTGCTTTACAATGTTGTGTTAGTTTCTGTTATACAACAAAGTGAATCAGCTATATATATACCTATATGCCCTTCTTCTTGAGCCTCCTTCCCACTTCCCCATGAAAAGGTTTCTAAATAAAGCAGTACATTATCAGATTTCCTCTGGAATCACCCTGGGACCATCACAGAGAATGGATTGAAAGAGCTAAGACAGAGCATGGAGGCCCAAGAGCTTCTCTTCTGGGCTGGAGAAGAGAAGATGGCGCCCCAAGAACTGAGAGAGGGGGGCAAATGAAGGGGGATTGAGAGGGAACTGGTGAAAGATCTGACTTTCACCTTCAGAGCTCACAGTACAGTGGAGGAGACAGTAAATATCTAAACCAGCATTTCTCAACTTTTCTTTTTTTAAAATTACTGCCTCCCCGCCCCAAGGAGTCTTTTTAAACATTCCAAAAAAAACAAAAACTGCACCCATCCATGACATTTTAATACCATAGATATATTGTGCATCTGCTTATGTACTTTTTACATTAAAACCAGTTATGACTTTTTTTTTTGCCCCATCCCTGCAGAGCTGAGAGGCAGTGAGGAGGAGAGAGGGGACGTGGGTAAGGGAGGAGGCAGATCGGGTCAGCCTGGAAAAGAACACAGAGAACCAGCAGAAAGCTGGGATTCTGTTCTCAATGTGGATCAGAAGCTGCTGAAGAACTTTAGACAAAGATGTAATGTGATCAGTTTTCAGTTCCTAAATGTTATCTCTGACCACTGCATGGAGACAAAGTAAGAGGGGGGCTTCCCTGATGGTTCAGTGGTTGAGAAACTGCCTTGCAATGCGAGGAACACCAGTTTGATCCCTGATCCAGGAAGATGCAACAAAGCCTGTGGGCCACAACTACTGAGCCTGTGCTCTAGAGCCTGGGAGCCACAACTACTGAGCCCATGCGCTGCAACTACTGAAGTCCGAACATCTAGAGCCTGTGCTCTGCAACAAGGCAACAAGAGAAGCAACCACCACAGCCAAAACCTCAAAAAAAAAAAATCTTTAGAAAGGTAAGAGGGGATTCAGGGAGACCAGGGAGAAGGCTGAGGCAGGTCTCCTGGTGGTGGAGGTGGCTGGACTAAAGCAGGGGCTATGGAAGGGGTGAGAGAGGACTGTGTCCCGATGTCCTGGGGTCAGGATACATGGTGAAGCTCTGTGTGGGGCTGAGGGTGACTCCCTGGTCTTTGAGCAACCAGAAGGATGACAGGGTGGGATGAACTGCTGAGCCCCATCTTACCTCCAAGGTGGAGGGTCTATGTGTCGGCTGTACCTGCTCTGCACACTGCAGGAATCGGCGCACATGCTCCGCACAGTTGCCCATGGCAGCCTCATTCTGTCGAAGACATTCCTCAAAGGCCTTGAAAGGCTCCGAACAGGCCTGGCGGATCTGACGGATGATTGGGCTGCGGGACGCAGGGTATTTCAAGCCAGGGAGACTTCCACTCCGCTGCCCACCCCCACTGTCCCGTACTTGCCCACACTCACTGGGCGGATGTGCACTGGGCAATGCTCATCTTAAGGTGGTGACAGTCTCGCTGCCATGACTCCGGTTTGGCTGCCACACACTGGCCATACTGCTCCAGCTCCCGGCTGCAGTAGCGAGCAGTGATCTCCAGGGCCGCCTGCCTGTGGGACATGATACACTAGGAACAGTCCAGGCAGAAGGCAAGAAAGGGAGCACTCAGGGGCAGGCACTTGGCCCATTTTGTTCACGGCTGTACCCCCAGTGCATATAGCAATGTTCAGTATATAGTGAGTGTTCAAAAATCATTTGTTGAATGAAGGAAAGTGTATGTGTGTACCATCCCATTTTAGATACTTTAGAAGACAAGCTATTAATGGCTCTTGTTTTTTAAAAGCATCTGCTTATACCAATGCATCCAATGAAAAGATTAAGACACAACAGAACAACTGAAAAAACTGCCTATACTTTTACTGTTCAAGTATTCATATTTGTACACTGCTTTTAGCTATTACCATTAGGAAAGAAAAACCAAGATCATTTCTAAACCTAAACTAAAATTTAAAATTCTGTTCTTAAAGACTTTCAGAAAAGAAACAACACTACATGTTCTTACTGTCACATCAAAAAGATGGTTCTGCTTGTTTGTGACTTTTCCTACATTAATAAACAATAAACAAGAAACGCTTTTTAAAAAGGGAGGTAGTTCTGATCAGAGTCAGGAGTGGGACTGGGGTCTTAGGTAAATCTGAAAGTTTGAAGAATCCTGGAAAAGGGCCAGGGAGTAGAGAATTAAGCATGAGCCTTGGGGATTGTGGAGCAGGCTGGAAGCTTCTGGGGAGATAGTGAAGGCCCTGGAAAAAAAAGTCTGATTATCTAAGGCAGGTTTTAAGGTTCCTGGAAGAAGGGTCTTGGGAGTCCCAGCATGCAGAGAAGTCTTAGGGCCTTAGGACTAACACCTAGAATTCTCTGAGAGAACCTGGGAGCCCTAAATGAGTTTGAAGGCCCTAAAAGTGAGGTTTAGAGGTCCAAATGGGTGACCTCTTGGGTTCTGGGGAAGGGTCTCTTGACCAGAAGGTTTTAGAGATGAGGCCTGAAGACACGGGTACTGAAAGTGAGACCTGAAGCCCTGGTGCGTATTTGGAGGTTCTGGGGGAGGTCTCAGGGTCCTAGGAGCATGACCTGGAGGCCCTGGGTGAGGGCCGGGGCTCTGGGGTAAATCTGGAGGGTTCTACAATTGAGCTTTTCCCACCCTCAGGAACACAGTCTGGAAATCCAGAGAGAGATCAGAGGTGTGGGCCTTATAGGTGAAGTCTGAAGTACTGGACAGATCTGAAAAGTTCAACAGGTACAGTCAGATGATCCAGGGGGAGGAATATGGAGCTCTAAGGACAGGCTGATTAAAAGTCCTAGAGCTCCTGGGACAAGTCCGGAGTGGTAGGGATACAGGGTGAGTGACCAGACCTGGGGTTTCAGGGGCAAAGTTTGGGGTGTTAAGAGACTGGACCCAAAAGAGGAGTGGAATTTAAACGCTCAGAGAGGGCTCTGTGAACACGCAGAGAACTGGGGCCTGTGAAGGACAAAGATGAATCCTGAGGCTCGAATCTTCAGGGAACAGAGAAGTCAATCCTTCTCGGGGTCCTGGCCTAAGTCCAGAACACTGGGGAAGACGAGGAGTACGGGGGTAGGTACGGGGTAGGCGATCCAGCTACTCACATCCTGAGGCCGATGCTGGAGGAGGATCAATGAGGAAGAATAGTCCCGCCTTTTCCGATATCAAGTTGTCATGGCGGCGCCCGCCCAGCCTCCTTGACTCCTACTTTCGGTAGGAAATCCCCTTCCCAGCAGACCCAAAGAGTCATGGCGGCGCCCTGCATAGCGGCTTCCGCCTCCGGCCGGCTGGGGTACTTGATGCCCATCTGTTTCCGGCTTGCCCTGGCTGCGTGAGGAATTCCCTGGAAGTACTGGGAAGTATCGCGGTACCTCCGCCATACTGGGAGTGCGATGCAGATTTGCCGGACGGCGGCACTTCGCCGTCGCCGATCGCTCTCTAAGCCTCCCGATTGGAGCTGGTGGCGAGCGGCTTCCGCTGCCGCGACCCCTCAACATGCTACTGTTCGCTGCTTGGTTGCGCTCTGTGGCTGCCTGCTGAGTGCTCGGACGGGGAACCTGACCCCTGAAGCCGCGCTGCACCTTCGATCTGCGCATGCGCTCCTCCGCTGCTCCGGAGGCTGGTCCTGCGCGTGGCCGAGTGGGCGGGAAGGTGGAAGTCACTCCAAGAGCTGTACCCTGGAAGTCTCTCCTGAGACCTGAAAGTCTCCTTTACTCAAGCTGGGTTACCCAGGCCGTGACCGCTACCCGGGGCATACACTCTGAATCTAAGGACGGACGCTGAGTTTTCATCTCGGGTCCCTATCACCATGGGGGAGTTAGTTCAGTTCAGTTCAGTCGCTCAGTCGTGTCCGCCTCTTTGCGACCCCATGAATCGCAGCACGCCAGGCCTCCCTGTCCATCACCAACTCCCGGAGTTCACTCAGACTCCCGTCCATCGAGTCGGTGACGCCATCCAGCCATCTCATCCTCTGTCGTCCCCTTCTCCTCCTGCCCCCAATCCCTCCCAGCATCAGTCTTTTCCAGTG
>NW_011494592.1:1446410-1485489 GCF_000754665.1 Bison bison bison
ATATGCTATGTAGGTTGGTCATAACTTTCCTTCCAAGGAGTAAGCGTCTTTTAATTTCATGGCTGCAGTCACCATCTGCAGTGATTTTGGAGCCCAAAAAAATAAAGTCAGCCACCGTTTCCACTGTTTCCCCATCTATTTCCCATGAAGTGATGGGACCGGATGCCATGATCTTCGTTTTCTGAATGTTGAGCTTTAAGCCAACTTTTTCACTCTCCTCTTTCACTTTCATCTAGAGGCTTTTAGTTCCTCTTCACTTTCTGCCATAAGGGTGGTGTCATCTGCATATCTGAGGTTATTGATATTTCTCCCGGCAGTCTCGATTCCAGCTTGTGCTTGTTCCAGTCCAGCGTTTCTCATGATGTACTCTGCATAAAAGTTAATAAGCAGGGTGACAATATACAGCCTTGACATACTCCTTTTCCTATTTGGAACCAGTCTGTTGTTCCATGTCCAGTTCTAACTGTTGTTTCCTGACCTGCATATAGGTTTCTCAAGAGGCAGGTCAGGTGGTCTGGTACTCCCATCTTTCAGAATTTTCCAGTTTATGGTGATCCACACAATAAATGTCAATGTCTATGTCTATGTCAATGGCTTTGGCATAGAAAAGGCTTTGGCAAAGAAAGTAGGGAAAACCACTAGACCATTCAGGTATGACCTAAATCAAATCCCTTATGATTATACAGTGGAAGTGAGAAATAGATTTAAGGGACTAGATCTGAGAAATAGAGTGCCTGATGAACTATAGATGAAGGTTCCTGACATTGTACAGGAGACAGGGATCAAGACCATCCCCATGGAAAAGAAATGCCAAAAAGCAAAATGGCTGTCTGAGGAGGCCTTACAAATAGCTGTGAAAAGAAGAGAAGCAAAAAGCAAAGGAGAAAAGGAAAGATATAAGCATCTGAATGCAGAGTTCCAAAGAATAGCAAGAAGAGATAAGAAAGCCTTCCTCAGCAATCAATGCAAAGAAATACAGGAAAACAACAGAATGGAACAGACTAGAGATCTCTTCAAGAAAATTAAAGATACCAAAGGAACATTTCATGCAAAGATGGGCTCGATAAAGGACAGAAATGGTATGGACCTAACAGAAGCAGAAGATATTAAGAAGAGGTGGCAAGAATACACAGAAGAACTGTACAAAAAAGATCTTCACGACCAAGATAATCACGATGGTGTGATCACTCACCTAGAGCCAGACATCCTGGAATGTGAAGTCAAGTGAGCCTTAGAAAGCATCACTACAAACAAAGTTACATATGACTGGTGACTTAATTACTCATACCTGTGTAATGAATCCTCCATTGAAAACCCAAAAGGAAGAGGTTTGGAGAACTTGCAGGTTGATGAACACCTAAAAAGATTTGAGGAGGTGGTCTGGTGGAGAGTTTGGACGCTCCATGCCTTTTCCCCATATTTTGCCCTATTCCCCTCTTCCATCTGGCTGTTTCCAAGTGACATACTCAGTTATATCTTGGTCCAACAGCAAGTAAAATGTTTTCTGAGTTCTGTGAGCCTCTCTAGCAAATTCATTGAACACAAGGAGGGTTCTGTTGAAAACTCCCATCTTCTCTAGCCAGTTGGCCAGAAGTACAGGTTAGCACAGCCTGGGCTCAGGGTTGCCCCCTGAAGTGTACCTGCTTATGGGGGTGTGGGGCAGGGAGGGCAAAGGAAGGCAGCCTTGGAGGACCAACCCCTTAACCTGTAGAATCTGATGCTATCTCCCTGTAGAAAGGGAAATCCAGCCCCACCTGGTTAACAGAAACTGGTGACTAACAGAGATTCTTGAGCTTATCTTACAGCAGATAAGGAAACAGATTGCTAAAAAAAAAGTTTATGTGTTTAGTGCACAGTGAGGCTAAAAAAACTGAAACCTGGAAGTTTGGAGCAGCGAAAGGTTTATTTCAGGGCCAAGCAAAGAGAATGGGTAGCTTGTATTCAAAAACCCCAAACCCTCCAACGTTTGTTTTTTTTTTTTTGAGGGGGGGTGGTGGTGATTATAGACAATATAGGGTGAAGTCTGCAGGATGTGTGACTTTCTTATTTTTGTGTGTGTGTTACTTTCTTCTGATTGAAGTTTTGTTAGTTCCTGCTTTTGCCCTCCCCTTCTCCTTAGGTGGGAAGGCCGCGCCATACAGCTTGTGGGATTTTACTTCCCTGACCAGGCATTGAACCTGGGCACATGGCAGTGAAAGTGAGTCCTAACCGCCAGACCACCAGGGAATTTCTCTGCTTTTGTCCCTTCTTAAATAATCAATTGCTTGAGTCTCTCTTCTGAAACTTGAGAGGGCAGGGAAACTAAGGTGGATTTTTTTTTTTTTTTTAAGGCAGGAGGTTGAGGAACCTGGAGGGGACTGCAACTGGGATAGCCCTGTAGGGTTCTGCTCAATTTCCTTAAGATTGGTTGAGACCACCAGCCCTGAAACTGGGCCTGCACAAGTGTTGGGTGAATGACTTTTTGACATCAGAGGGCTGGAAACTTCACCCTCAGATCCTGCTAATGCCTCCACTTTTGAGCAGGCATCTCATGAAGAAGCATGTAACTTGGATATCCTGTGCAGAACACCAGTTACCTCATCTTTTTCTCATCTCTGGCGGGCCACCCATCCCAGTGCCTAAGGCCACCCTGCTTCTTTATCCCATAAATATCCCAAGTCCCTTGCCTTTGGAGAGGCGGATCTGAGACATGTTCTGCCATCTCCTCACTTGGCTGCTCTGTGAATAAACTCCTTCTTTGTTGTAGACCCCTGGCTTGGTAACAGTAGGGTCAGAATTCAGTTGAATTATAGGCCACCCGGCTGGTGTCTGAAAAATTGGGTTGGTGGTGGAGACCTCCACTCATTGGAATTGCTGCAGAACTTTAGAGGACCTCCCGGAGATGGTACACTGAACAAAGATCTGAGACGGGGAGAGAGGGAGCCCCGGGAACAAGTGTCCCAGGAGAGAAAATGGCAAATGCAAAGGCCCTCACCTGAGGTTGGAACATGCAGGATCCATTCAAGGAGCAGGAGGATAGGGCAGTTTAGTTGGAGTACAGGGTGAATGATGAGGGAGGTCAAGGCACTACCAAAAGGCTGGATGCGTGTGGCCTTGGGGGCAGTTACCAGGACTCTGGCTTTTACACTGAGTGAGATGGTGTGTGGGGCTCCGGATTCTGTGTTTTCAGTAAGCTTCCCAAGGCAAATCTACCTGTAATAGTGTTTGAGGATTCAATGAGAAGCCAGAGAGACAGAAAGGAAGCCCCTTCTTTAGGCCCATTTATCTAGAAGGGAGGTCCTAGTATTACTGCCCTCTGCTGAGCAATGTCCTAGAAGCAGAAACATTCAAAAACAGACACACAAAAACTACTCGCCCTTGAGATGGCACTAGTGGTAAAGTACCCACTTGCCAATGCAGGGAACATGAGAGACTCGGGTTTGATCCCTGGGTAGGAAAGATCCCCTGGAGGAGGAAATAGCAACCCACTCCAATATTCTTGCCTGGACAATCTCATGGACAGAGGAGCCTGGCAGGTTACAGCCCTTATGGTCGCAGAGAGTCAGACATCACTGAAGGGACTGAGTACACTCACTTGAATTAATTTGGGTTAAAAAGTACCTACTTACATATGCAAACCCCTCTGGGCAGCGTTAATGATTACTCTCTTCTTGATAGTTTAGCTGAGAATAGCACTAAGAATTGGGAGAGGTTGAGAAGGGAGGAGGAATCAGCTGTTTGACTTTATGTGAGATTTGCACATTTCAGTGGGAAGGGAGGAGGGTGTGGTGAAAAGAAAGGCAAAGGGGAGCAGGTCGCCTGGAAGGGGATTGGCCAGGTGACTGGCCAGGGAGAGAGTGGCCTCCATTGGGCCCCTTCACCCCCTCTTCACTGATCCCAGTGTTAAACATACTGTCCCAAGGGAGGCATCTAAATTTCACTCTTGGAGCCCATACTATCCAATGGCGTGTTCCGCCTGGCGTCAAGCTCAGTCCTTAGATTCCTGAGGCTGTTGAACGGTCAACCACAAACTGAGGAGACAGATACATATCCTCTCACAGTTCAAGCCCGAAGTTCAGAATCAGGGTGCTGGCAGGTTGATTCCTTCGGGAGACTGGGAAAATCTTCAGGCCTGTTTCCAGCTTCTGGTGGTTGCCGACAGTTCTTGGCTTTTCTCTACTAGTAGATACTCATTCAGCCTTCACTAACAACCTCCTCTGTCTCTGTGTCCTCTCGTCTTGTAAAGATACCAAGCCCCAAGCTCTAGGGGCCACGTTCACTCACAACCTTTGCCACAGGCTGCACTCTGTATGCTGCTGCTAAGTCACTTCAGTTGTGTCCGACTCTGTGCGACCCCAGAGACGGCAGCCCACCAGGCTCCCCCATCCCTGGGATTCTCCAGGCAAGAACACTGGAGTGGGTTGCCATTTCCTTCTCCAATGAATGAAAGTGAAAAGTGAAAATGAAGTTGCTCAGTCGTGTCAGACTGTTCGCAACCCCATGGACTGCAGCCCACCAGGCTCCTCCGTCCATGGGATTTTCCAGGCAAGAGCACCGGAGTGGGGTGCCATTGCCTTCTCCAGCACTCTGTATAATTGTCAGTAATTAACACTTGAAATTCAAAGGCTCTCCAGGACTGACTGGTGTGAGTGAAAGGGCACTCTGTAGTCTGCTGGCTGGTTTCTTAGGCACACCTGCCTCCACCATATTTTAAATGCCAGTGCAGTGGTTTCCCCTCTAATCCTACACTGCTTCTCCCACACCACATGGCTGGGCTGGGGGTGCCAGACAGGTCCCAGAAGTGTGCTCATCCCATTGCTGCTGTTGTCATTGTAACATTTTCCCAGTGGGAGCAACCCTTACCATCAAGAGAATCACTCCAGTCACTGAAACGTGTTTTTATAATACATCACGCAGTACCAGTTACAACCACTAGGTGTGTTGGCAGGTCCGTGTTTCAAGGGCACAGTTGGGTGGACAGAGTCGGCAGGATTGTTACAGCAACACTATAACCTGAAGATGTGCCAAGAGTGGCAAGGGATAGGGACTTCCCTGGTGGTCCAGTTGCTAAAACTTGGTTCCCAATGCAGGGGGCATGGATCCCATCCCAGGTCGGGGAACTAAGATCCACATGCTGCACAGCTGGATAAAAAGAGTGATGCAGGACCCCTAACAAATCTGGGTGAGGGTGAGAAGTCTAAGGCTGGATGTCCTCCACGTGCCCAGACAAGTGGGGCTGTGGCGCTGCCCTGTGATACAGCCTTTTGTATCGCAAGACAGATGGAATAAAATGTGGCTTCTCATTAGGAACTTAGGTGAAAGTATTTTGACTGCCTGACGGATTGAAGGCTGAACCTATCCCGTGGATTTGTCTCCAAGTGGGCTAGATCCGGAGGTCTGGCTTCTAGCAGCACCCAGGGATGGGTATCACCAGGAACCAAAATCTGCCATTCAATTGGGTATTTACTTCTTTGAGATACTCAAATTCTTTCATTATTTACCACTCCATTCATGGATATGTTACTTACTCAGTTTTAAGTTTAGCCCTATCCTCTCACTGAAGATATTTTTCTGCAAATTGCATAACATATAATTAAATCTTTTGAATGTATTTTTCCTTTAAGTAATTTTTTTCATAATAAATTTTTATTAGAAGAAAATTTAATTAACAAACTTATACATTCAACATGGTCTTGCCATTTTACACAAACATACAGTCACTGCTGCTAAGTCACTTCAGTTGTGTCCAACTCTGTGGGACCCCATAGACGGCAGCCCACCAGGCTCCCCCATCCCTGGGATTCTCCAGGCAAGAACACTGGAGTGGGTTGCCATTTCCTTCTCCTAAGTAATTTTTTGCTTGTTCATTAATTGAGATTATATATTTATATATATATATATATTTACACATGAGTTTCTCACACACACATAGACCTTGTATATACCTTCTTATCTGAGTAGATATATTCATTTGGGTTCACCAACACTCCATTTATAGAGACATAAAACATCATTCAATGTGGCAGCTTGATTCCATAGACACCCAGCAACCCATTCATAGGGAAGAAACCTTTCAGTCTTGTTTCTAAATCCTATTAACAGGGACAGTTACTTGTATTCTAATACTCCATATACATCACTTGTGTTCACAAACACTTCATTCATGGATACAAACACGTCACTCATTCTGATTAGATACACTCGTCATTACACCAACATTCAATTCAGAGATAAGTAAGCAATCATTCAGCTATACTCTTGAGTAGATATATTCATTTCCATTTTAGCCCCATTTTATTCCAGATTCATAGTATGTGTTATATAGATGTTTCCTTTCAGTAGACAGCTTTTTTCCCCCCCTTCTTTTTGGCTGCACTTTTTGTGGGACCTTAGTTCCCTGACCAGGGATTGAAGCCAGGCTTCTTGCAGTGAAAGCACGGGGTCCTAACACATGAACCACTAGGGAATTCCTGACACCTTTTTTGTTTTCTACCAACATGCCATTTAGACATATTTTCTATTACACTCATTTAGATTCACAAACTCTTCACTCATGGAGATATAAAAGATATATTCAATTATGTATACAGAAATTTCTTATGTTGAAATATTTTCTTCTATATTCTATTTTCCTATTATAGATACGTAGCATATAGCTGAGTTGGGTGTGTATAGTTGTTCCCACTCTACAGTAGTTTATTCTCAAAGATACCAATCATTCTTGTATTCAGATATTTCCTGAGTAAACTGTTTTATACAAACTGTCCATTCATAGATATTAATATATTTCATATCATTCCATGTTGAATATAGCTCTTTTAGATACATTTTTGTTATAGTCATGTAAGTATAAAATTCAATTCTGAGTTATATCTTTTTATGTGTTTTAGCAACCGTTCACTTATAGACATGTTATATACAGATTCAATTTTATCACTTCTTCAGTAAAGACTGGCTTCCCTGATAACTCAGTTGGTAAAGAATCCGCCTGCAATGCTGGAGACCTGGGTTGGGAAGATTCCCTGGAGAAGGGAAAGGTTACCCACTCCAGTATTATGGCCTGGAGAATTCCATGGACTGTATAGTCCATGGGGTCACAAAGAGTCAGACATGACTGAGCAACTTTCACTTTCAATAAAGACATTGTTTTTTTGTTATACAAAAACCCAGTTTCTGGAGACACACATCAATCTTTTGAATAACTTTTTATGGAGTGATATATTAATTTGTGTTCTATCCATAGTCCATAGCATAGATGTCAAGTTCAGTGTTCTTACCATTAAAAACACCAAAAAACAACCCAAAGGGACACAAGGAAACTTGGAGATGATGTTTATTACCATGACTGTGGTGATCATTCACAGGTATATGCATATGTTCAAACCCACCTAATTATATACATTAAATATGTGCACTTTTTGTGTAAACATACACTTCAATAAAGCTGTTAAAAATTTCTACCTTTTATTTTTTAATGTAAGAAAATATAAAATTACATATACGCTTACACTGTGTTTATTTTGAACTGCTCTGCTCCACATGGACAGATAAATGTTTGACAGTCACTGCCTGCTGAAAGCAGGATGCAGAGAACCTGGGGTTAGACAGACTTTTCCCTGAATATCCTTCTATTTGTCAATGTATGAATTTTAAAGAACAAATATACTGAAAGTCACCTTCAATAGTTATACTAGAGCAACTGAGAAAGTCTGCCTTCTGAGTTGCCAGGTCTTGGTTGAAAGCTCTGACAACCATGAAACACTCCAGAGTAATAACTATGAATAGCCTCACCAGAACAACATCTTGTTTTAATCTGACAGCAGTCTTGACCCAAAAGACCTGCGTCAGGTTAAACGATGTCCAGCTTCACTTTGATGTTCATAGCTGCCAGTTCAGCTACAAAATACCGAAAGACATAAGGCAAGGAGATGGTGTCAATGGTGTCACTGCGGTTACAGAGGGCACAGATGTACTTTCTGTTGCGCAGGGCAGACCACGATGGGGGCGGCTTCTCCAACAGAGGGGAAAGCAGACTGCCACACTTCACACACACGTGGGCCACTGACCGATCCGAGCAGTTGAAGAGGCGGTCATGGAGGAGAAAAGATGTACCGTGAGCTAAAAGGGCATCCCGCTCCATCTCCCCAAAACGGATTCCACCCTGGACGTTTCTCCCCCCTATAGGCTGGTTAGTGACTTTGTCTCGGGCTCCTGTGGTCCTCACTTGGAATTTGTCGGAGACCATGTGGCGTAAACGCTGGTAGTACACCACGCCTATGAAGATGTCTGCTTCTAGCTCCAGCCCACTAATGCCACTGTACAACCTCTCGGTGCCATAGTAGTTGTAGCCAGCGGCCTTCAGCATCTCGCCAAAGTATTCCAGGGCTGAGTTCTCCTCTGAGAAGATGAAGGGGGTCGCGTCGTGGCAGAGCCCGTGCAGAGCTGCAGACTTGCCGGCCATGCTCTCGATGAGCATGCCTATGGTCATGCGGGATGGAAAACCATGGGGGTTGAACAGAATGTCAGGGACCATCCCGCTCTCGGTGAATGGCATGTCCTCCACTGGCCACAGCCTGCTCAAGATGCCCTTCTGCCCGTGACGACTGGCGAACTTATCTCCAATTGTTGGGTTCCGGGGCACTCGCATCGTGATGCACACACACTTGAACTTGCCACTGCCGGTATCATTACTGCACACTTTAATGTTATCCACAATACAGTTTTCTTTACTCCTAGGAAAAAGTAAACAGGACAGAATGTCAAATATTTGTTAAAATGAATAGAGGGTGCCTTAGAATGTGGCTGTATTTGGACATCGGAGCTTTAAAAAGGTAATAGAAGTTAATAACGAGACCATTAGGCCGGTCCCTCCTGAATGCAATCTAATAACTGGCATCACCATAAGAAGAGGAAATTTGGATACAAGGAGAGACAAGAGAGGCACACGTGCACAGGAAAAAATACCATGTGCGACAAGGAGAAGGTGGCCACCTGCAAGCCAAGAGGCCTCGGGAAACCAAACCTGCCTTCACCTTGATCTGGGACTCTGACCCTCCAAACTGTGAAAAAATAAATTTTTGTTGTTTAATAAATAAATGTCTAGAGATACTTTTATTGATATATTAGTATTTAGTGTTTCATAATGGATATTTGCAAAAATTATTCTTATCTCTATTCTTCACTACAAATAGAGCTGGTATCCCTAAAAATACTTATGGACAGGGGTATTGATTACATTCACTACAGAACTGTGATTGGAAGAACAGTAGCAAGAAAGGCAGCTAAGACCTAAAAAATCCAGTTTTAGTAACAGGGATAATGAATTCCACTTTTTAGCTAAGACACATTATTAACATGTCTGAGAGAGATGATCAAGTCTGAATAATAACAGTTGTAAAATAAATCCCAGATAACTCAACAGATTTAACAGACTGATAAGAAAAGTAGGAAAACAAAACAGTACAACAGACCACAGAACTTCATCTCATATAAGAAATGTCCATTCAGTTAATGACTAAGCTACCCCTAGTATTACTCCAAAAATTCTGTTGAAAAATAACATTCACTGACTTCCAGAGATTTCACTGAGAAATAGCCCATAAGAAATAGCTCCGGGTATGCAAACTTACTTATAGTACATCACAAAGCCTTCCCCGGTGTTGAGGTTTAGGTAGCTGTAATATGGATCTCCATACTTCAGTTGTGCTCCAATAAATGGCAATCCATCATCGTCCAACTTCTGCAGAACCCGTGGGTCTCCAGGTTTGACTCCAAAGACCAGACTATCATCTCCTTGTTTAATTCTTTCAGACAGATCTATGAATTCAGACTTGTAGACACTCCCATGGGCAAAGCCTCGTTCCCAAGAGGCCTTATTCACAATCTGTGAAGTCAGAGGATCATTAATTTAACAGACTGAGGCCAAATAAGGGTTTTCAAAATAAAGCTGGTTAGCATTATAACTGGTTTAGGATAACTGGCATTTGATTTTAAAACTCCACATCTCCCAAATCACCTATGCTAACTATTAAAATCCAGACACATATAGATGGCTGAGAACCCAATCATGCATAAATACAAAAAGTAGATATTTCTAAGATTACTTTACATTCATTTGACATCTACTTGTACTGTGCACTCAAATACGCAGGCTATATGCATATGAAATATCTAGTGATATCCCTCAAAGTTTGACACTTTTTTGCGGGGTGGGAGGCCTTACTGAGCAGCATATAGGATCTTAGGTCCCCAACCAGGGACGGAACCTGTGCCCCCAACACTGGGAGGACAGAGTCTTAACCATTGAACTGCCAGGGAAGTCCCCTTGTCACTTTTAACTTAGACCAGGAATTAATTAATAGAACATTCATGCATCAAATATTAGGTACTTGGGCACATAAGAAATACTCCTTCAGTGATCTGATGGTAAACAGAAAAGTTAAAAATGAGAAAGGGTGGAAGTACACCTCTTAGCAGCACTTACCATGGCATCTTCCATGTCGTAGCCAGTGTAAGAGATAACAGCGACAATGGCATTTGTCCCAATTGGGTAGTTATCCATGTCATAATAATCATACATGTACGGTCTTACTAAAGGGCTCTGTGGAGTCTGAAGACGATACAGTTTATTATCTGATCGATCTTGAAAAGTGAGAAGTGGAAAGCCCATGGTCTGCTTACCTACAAAGGGAAAAAAAATTTAACATTTTGTTTTTTTCCCTGTTGATGTCAAAGATAACATATAAAATTGGAAACCAAATATTCATCATAAGGGGATGAATAAATGAGTAAGTCATGCTGGTTACGTTTACTACAGACTAATACCTGGTGTGAAAATGAAGTAGACAAATGTGTATGAACATGACCCAACCATGAAAACAATGCTGTGTGAGAAAAAGTAGGGAATGACATTTACTAGGATATATTCGTGTAGATCTGCCACACAATCCGAATAGTTCTAGACCTAGTTTATGGAAATGTGTAATGTAAAAAAAGCATAAAAAGAGGATTTAAAGGATACATACAAAACTACGGGACATTACTATTACTGGTGGGAGAGGAGTGATAGTAACTATTGTCTAATTAGACGACTTTCTTTTTTTTTTTTTTTAATTTTATTTATTTGGCTGCACTGGGTCTTAGTTGAGGCATGCAGGATCTTTGATCTTTGTTGCTGCATGTGGGATCTAGTTCCCTGACCAGGGATCAAACCTGGGCCCCCAGCACTAGGAGCATGCCGCTTTAGCCACTGGGCCATCAGGGAAGTCCCTAGACTACTTTCTTACACAGACATCCACCTACCCACACACACATACAGAACAAAATGTCAGTATTTGTTAACTCTGGGTAGTCAGGTACAGGATAGAGAAGTTTCTTTTTTGTACTTCCCTACAGTACAGAGAATCAATTCAAAACAAAATGATTTTAAAAACTAAAATAGATAAATATATACATAGGGGAACTTTTAAAAAACAGAAAGGGAGATTTGCAGCTTCCAGTAAGAGAGGGCCACTCCTACAATATCACTCTCAACATGTATAAGTAAAAGATCCAGAAGAAAAACAAAAGCCAATTACATACATACACATACTAGCTGAAAGCACTGGAATGTAACCACAGGAAGTTACAAACTAGAGAGGGATTAACACTTGGACAAAAGGAACTGCGCTGAATGAATTTCCAGTTTTCTCAGTTTTGGATGTTTTGTTTTTTATGTTTTGTCTGATGGCCCAGTCAGAACAGCAGTCCAAATCTTTGGTGGACTCTAGAACTATGCACGGTGGGACAGACATAAGCAGTCCAGCTAAGGCTAAAGAGCATGTATCAACCACTGGAAGCTTGCTTCCAGAAATCTGAAAACCAGCCCTCGCCAGAGGAACAGAATAGAATCCATTTTTTTTTTCTTTTGACTACACAGCTTGCAGGGTCTTAGCTCTTCAACTAGGGATTGAACCTGGGCCCCAGAAGTGAAGGCACTGGGTCCTAACCATTGGACCACCATGAAATTCCAGTCTTTACCACATATTTTCCATCTACAATACAATCCAGTATTACTAGACATACAGAGAAACAGGAAAATGTGACCTAGACTCAAGAAAGATGCAATCAGTGGAGACTGATCCTGAGACGATCCAAATGTTGGAATTGGGAGGTAATGACTTTAAAATACCTGTTACAACTGTGCTCAAAATGTAATGGAAAATACGTCCACCATGAATGGAGATCAGAATCTCAGATAAAACAGGAACTATAAAAATGAAACAAATGGAAGCTCTAGGCTAAAAAATTAAGTGTCTGAAATAAAAATTCAGTAATGACAGAAAAGTCAGTGAATATGACAGATCAATAAAATGTCCCAATCTGAAGGAGAAAGAAAGAAAAAAAAAGAGAACAGAAAATTCAATGGCTTATGGGACAATATTAACAACTTATTGACTGGAGATGTATTAGTATGTCTTTTGTTACCCAAATGTTATTTACCAGAGACATTTCAACATTAACTTACATAACAAATCATCGGCCACAAGCCTTAGTTTCTGCAAAAGTCCTCCGGTCAATAACGTGTTAAAAGGCTTAACATATATGATGCATAACAGACATCTCAGGACATGAGACAGAACAGTCTCATTATTTCTAGAAATAATGACAGAATATCTTATAGATTTGACTTAATTTTTAAAAACAGGTTTAGGAATATCAGCAAAATAACAGGTTTAGGAATATCCAAGCAAGATAAATACAAACAGCAACATATTTAGGCATATCACAGTCAATCAGCTTACATACCAAACATAATGGGAAAATCTTAAGGACAGAAGAAAAATAAATAACACTATAATCAAGCAAACAATAATACATATAACCACTGACTTCTAATTAGAAATGACAAAGATAAAAAACAGAGCATAACAACATCTTTTAAGTGCTCAGGGAGGGGGGAACCCGAAAGTCCTGTCAAATCAGAATTATATATCCAGTTTCTGCAAGTGAAGATGAAATAAAGACATCCTCAGATAAATGAAAACTAAGAGAATTTGCAGCCAGCAACCTGCAGCTAGCTATAAAAAAATGTTAAAGAGAAGCTGTTCAGGCTGAAAATTCCAGGCTGAAATGACCCTCCATGAAAACTTGAATCACCAGGCACGAATGAAAGAAAGCACTAGAGATGATAATGACGGGTGACCACACGGCTTGTACTGTTAACAAATCTAATCACAGGACCTTAGGCAAAACCAAGCTGATGGACATTCTACAAGATAAATTTATCTTTTTCTTAAAAATAAGGTAAGACAGACATTTAAGGCTAAAGATCTAACTTAAAGAACTAAAGAGACAAGAGAACTGAATACAACATATGGTCTTGGACTAGGTGCTACCCAGGGAAAAACTTCCACAAACTTTATTATGCTATAAAATAATGTATTCTTAAATTTCCTGATTTTAGTAATTGTCCTTGATTATGTAAGTAGACCGCCCTGTTGTTAGGAAATACATAGCAGGATGTTCAGGGGGTAAAGGAGCAGCTCACTTTCCAAGAGGAAACTGCAAATGAGGCAAAATCTAGGTAAAGGGTCTATGGGAAGTTCTTTGTACTATTCTTATAACTTTTAGCTTTTCTCTTGAGTTTGAAGTTATCTCAGAGTTAAAAATTGCAGTCTGTTTTCTTTTGTGACCACCACCACTCTATGCTCTGTCTTACCCATTTGGCACTGGTACATATTTCTCGGACTCTGGTTGTGATCTGAGAAAGGGATGAAGTTGGCGATCACACTCAGCAGGCTGTGAGGGAAGAGCTCCTGGTGCGTGGTGACCCCAGCCAGAACCTCATCCTCGAAGATGGCAACATTCATGAAGATCTGGAAAGAGGAAGGACCAGGAAGTTCAAGGTACAATGTAACTGTGACTGCTAACACATATTAGCTCTTACTATTGATCAGAGTTTAAGAAAACCTTCCCACCCACCCAGTATCATGAACACTGCAGGGATGCACAGTAAGAAATAGCACGTCTTCAACATTTCATTCTAAATCTACCCTGGTCCAGCTATGAAGGGGGATAGGAAGGAGGAAAAATTTTTATCAGTAGCACAAAGCCTAGAGTTTTGCAACTACAGAGATGTAAGCAAAGATTGTGAGTGATTTTAGCAGAATGTTCCAGTCTCACCACCCAAGGCAGAGCCGGGTGCAAAGAAACTTGGGGAGCTGAGTGGGATGGGAAAGGCAGCTAAGGTGAACACCAACCCTCTCAGGTTTGATAAGCATGAAAACTGCTTCATGCTGATCACAGAGGAGGCAGAAAATAAGTTGTGACTTTCTTTCAAATGCCTGACTGTCATGATAACTGTAACACTTTAACAGTTAACTGAGTCTCTGAAAGCTGTATATTATATCATCACAGGGGTCTATGTACCTGTTCCATAGTTCCAATCAGTTCTTCTTTGCCTAGTTCCAAGTTCTGCACAGGCCGCACCAGTCGACAAGGAGTGGTAAAAAGGTACAATCCTGGGTACAGACTTGGTTTTCCTGTCATGGGGATTAGGGCCACCTCCATCCAGGGAGGAATTCTTTTTTCTCTCAACACCTGTTTTCAATAAAAAGAGAGTTCCGTGAAGAATAAGTGACGTCTATCCCTCTGCCACCTAGGAGGTGGGTACGGAGGAGGAGATCTAACGTGAAAAGCAACACCTTGAAAGTTTCGCAGGTAACACATCTAGTACCCTGCCAGCCTCAGCCCCCCATAGATGGCTATTCACCCCACACTGAGAGCTGGCAAAAGCCCTACTTTCTTGGGGACTCAATCTCACTATGAGGCAAACTAGTAACAACTGAGACTGAGCAAAAGGTAAACCAAGAATGTGTGGGTAAACACAGTATATGCAATTCTGTTGGCTGATGTCTAAAATATAAGATTACTGGTGTTATTTTAAAATGGATTCAATGAAAAAGCCCTTCCACTTGGCAATTAAAAAAACAAACAAAAAAAAATCTATGAACACTTGGGTGAAAGGAGAAATACTATAATTACAGAAATGTGAAAAAAAAATGAAATCTGTATGGTAGAACTTATGGCAATAAGTATAACATATATTTAAGTATATATAATACTTGAATATATAATATATAAGTAGAACTTACAGATTTACAGTTAAATATATTATTAGTAAAATGAAAGAATAAAAATAAATGAATTAATTCTTAGCCCAAAAGGTAAAACAACAAAGTATAAGAAATCAAAGATAAAATCTGAAATTAAAGAAGCAGAGAACAGAAAAAGGTTCAAACTAATAAAACATTTTTAGTTCATTTGATGTAATTGAGAAAGGGATGGGTATTCTTTTTCCTTGTGGGGAAACCAAGGGTATGAATATACTGAGTAAAAAAAGGCAAAGGGGGGAAGAGCATGGAAACAAAATTTTAAAACCATGAGGCTGCTTTGCGTATCTCTGAAACCAAGATGAAATGGATAAAATGCTGGTGACCAGAACAGACCTCAGCAGAGGTAAAAAGCTTCAAGACCAACTTCTGTATTAGACATAAAGGTATCAAGGAGCTGCCCCAAAGACAGCACTAGAGCCGGACGGCCTCACAGGTGAATTCTAGAAGACCTAAGACCAGAGGACTCACTGCTGCGCAGACTGCTCCAGAGCACTGAACACCAAGGAAAACTTTCTAATGCTTTTTATCAAGCAGAAATTTGTGACTGTCGATTTTTTAAAAAATCTTAAATAAAATTGAGAAAGTATCTGTATTTATTAGGTATTAAAATAATAACCAAGTGGGATTTATTCCAGGAATGGAAGATTTGTTATTCATCTTTATTAATAAAGAATGATCTTTGTCAGGGAATGAATATAATACTTTTAATATATCTAAGCAGAAAATCTCACAACTTTTTTCTCCATAGGTGAAGTATACAAGCAAAAGAATTGTGTGTGGGGACTAAAGAACACAATCTTAAAGTGATCACAGTTAACATCAGCAGCCAGGAGACCAGCCTACATTAAGTTCCTCCTGAAATGATATTCTGAGTCTCATCATAAGAAAGCTACATATATCAAGAGACAGTGTACACAATTTGGTCTATACTCTTTAAAAACAAAAAAGTGAGACATTAAAGGCTGAGGAACTGTCCCAGATTAAGGGAGACTGAAGAAACACGCCAACCACACGTAACATGGGATTCTGGACTGGGTCCCAGACAAAAAAATCTGAATATCAGCTATAGACTTCACCCACCTGAGATTTTTTAAGTGCACTGTGGTTAATAAAGAGAAAATCCTTGTTCTTAGAAAATATACACTGAAATCTTCATGGAAAAGGGGACATGTCTGTACACTGTCTTCAAATGGTTTGGAAGTAAAATGTACACAGTATTTATAGAGCATACAAATGAGAAAGCACGTGGGGGAAAACATAACAACTGGTATATCTCGGTAATGGGCATATGAGAGCTCTCTATGCTGCTCAAACATGCTTTCAGTGTAAAACTATCAAAGTAAAGCAATGAAAAAGCTGAAAAACAAACAAAAAACCCAACTAAACAGGACAGAGCATAAACTACAAATTCATCGTACTGCCAAACTCCTGGCCATTATCTAAGCAACAAAGACTCTTTCCCAGAGAGAATTCTAAAGTTTAGTTATTCAAAGAATGTTATTTTATTTGACTTTTTAAAAAAGTATTTCAAGAAACAGAAGGCAACCAGTTATGACTGCTATCTTGATTAGCTTCAGTATTACTTGAAATATAAGGCCATATTTTGAGATCCCCTATCTGCCATTAGTATTTACAAAGGGAAAAAAAAAAGTTAAAAATGTGTTAAAATAGTAGACTAGGGCCTCAATGAAACAAACCAAAAAAAAAAAAAAGCATGTAGCTCAAATACCTGTCACTGACCCTAACCAATGAGGTCAGTGTAAGGCAAGATGCTGCCACCAGAAGGACCATATGGGCAATTCCAGAATTAGCTTCTGACCTCCAACCCCTTGACACTCAATAATACCCTAGGGCTACCTCAACAACTAGAAAAGACATGAAAACCTAAGACGGAGGGACAAAACAATTCACAGAGACTCAAGATCACCTTAAAATGTCGGAGAGAATCGGCAATGCCAGGGGCAATCTCCTTATCGGCCCAGCCAATCATGACACCGTCCAGCAGGACAGGGTAGCACTCACTGTACGGCCGATGTGGAGTTCCGTCAACTGGAGTGACCCCTGGTGAAGTGAACAAATGGAATGATCTCATCAGGATGCTTTCCCAACATTTAAATTTCCCTCCAGACTCAACAACGGCTTTACCTTTCCAGACATCTAGTCACCTTGTCTCTAGACCAGAATGTTTTTATATGGCTTGAGGAAACATTTAACTCTTTCAGCAAGGACCCCCAGGTCTAGGGTCTCTGGCTTTGAGCAGAGTAGCAGGTGGACAGGGGTATAAAGGAGGCTTTTTTTTTGTATACCTTTTATGTTTCTGAGCCAGGTAAACATATTTTCCCCCTCCAAAATCTAATTACATTTGCTCATTATTCACACATTACAAATTTGCCAACTTGCTAAAATGTATCTGTAACCCCAGCATCAATACTAGTGGCTCCTCTCGCATCATTTGAGGACATCTAGTGAAAATTTTGAGTCACCAGAAGCATGTTTCCGGCTGAGGTCACACAAGGGGATGCAGTTTCAGCTCATACTGCAAATAAGGGTCCTTTCTGCACTGTTCAGTGCTGTATGTGCTTTTGCTGTTTAAAATGGCCTTCAAGCACAGTGCCAAAGTGCTGGCCCCTAAGCACAGGGCTCTGATGAGCTTATAGTTACAGTGTAGTTAGCTGAAAGCTCAGTATTAATGAATCAACAATATATATTAAATAAGGCATCTTTAAACAGAAGCATGCATAAAGCAAGGCCATGGACCCAGCAGCCGATGAAAATGCTGTCACGAGAGGTATGCAGGAACCTAACCTTTTCTTCCCTAGGACCAATGACTCAGTGTCTGCTAATTCAGTGCCAGTGGTGACTTAGAGAAGTACTGCAAATAACAAGAATCTACTCTAGCTAAGTAAGAACACTCATCCATGAGCTGTCAACAACCTCTGTAAAGGTGCTTTACAAAATGGCACAGGTTATCCACAGTGTGACACCATCACCCTTATATGAATTCTCTGCTCAAACCCCAGAGAAGCACAACTGAATAGCTTTGCACCTGTAAAACCCACACAAGCAAACAAGACAGACTGCTGACTGCCGCGAACCACCTACCCAAGTTGCAGAGTAGAGCCGGAATAGATGCTGTGTACACAGACTGTGTGACGACCTCACAGATGGCGGTTAAGTGGTTCATCAGTCCACAGGGCTCCCCGTCAGGGGTGTGCACGGGACAAAGGAAGCCCCAGGACTCCGGCAGCAGCCTGCGCACAGTGGTGGTCCGCATTTTAGCAAAATCTGCCCCTCTGTGCACACAGCGGAAATGGGAGAGATAGCGTATGAAGTTCAGCTTGTCAGCCACGACACAAAGTCCAGAATCTTGCAGGAAGCCAAGACCTTAATAAAACAGACATCATTGAAAAATAGAATAAACTGAAAAAAAAAAAAGAAAAAGCCTCTTTTTATTTGAGGCTCTGAAAAGATAATAAAACCTCAGAACACATTTGAGATCATGCATGCTCAGTTGCTAAATTGTGTCTAACTCTTTGGGACCCTGTGGACAGTAGCCTGCCAAGCTCCTCTGTCCATAGGATTTCCCAGGTAAGAATACTGGAGTGGGTTGCCATTTCTTTGTCAGGGGATCTTCCCGACTCAGGCATCAGCAGGCAGGTTCTTCATCACTGAGCCACCTGGGAAGCCCACACTAGCGATCACAGAGTGGGTTATCACAAAGTTTATTCAGCTGTGGGGAGGGGAAGAGTTTACAAAGGAAAAAAATACAGTAAAAATCCCCAGATTTCACAAACTATTAGCCTTAATTGTTTCCCCATCTCTTCCACATGATCTCTATGGAGAAACATAAGTGAGTTACAAAACAGCAAATAATTAAACGGGATTCACCCGAGAGAGAGTTGTATAACACACAAGCACTTGTTAGCCCTTAAGGAATTTGCATCAGTACCATCTCCTTTAAAAAAAAAAGACTTCTGGCCCTTTAATAACCACTTAGTAAAGTTTTCCAGGTGTTCTGATATGACTGGTTTAGGGATGGGTATGTCTAAAAACCCTCTCAGACTACCACCTAGTTAACCTATCCTCAGAAATCTAAGCAGTTTCCGGTTTTCTAGAAGGAGGTATGGGAAATGCATTTGTTCATTAAAATCAGATTTAAACTATACAGACAACCTGTCTAAAGCCCTTCAGCCCAATATACACCTGTCAAAATTCACAACCTGAAATCGGTCTTTAATGAGTGAGCAGCTCACTTTTAAAAAGAACCTCTCCCGGGACTTCCCTGGAAGTCCAGGGGTTAAGACTCCAAGCTTCCACTGCAGAGGGCACAGGTTTGACCCCTGGTCAGGGAACTAAGAACTGATGTGTCATGTGGTGTGGCCAAAAAACCAAACCAAACCAAAACAAAAAAACATCTCTCATAGCAATATGCAAACTGACATTAAGCAAATAATCTGAAAATTGTAACAAAATGAAGCCCATTTATTTAATTTCACCTGTTTTAGAACGTAGATTTCCAGTAGCAAGAAGGTATTCAAATGGTTTTGTAAGGTCTATTCCCAGACTAAAAATCTTCATCAAATTTTCATTGTTTAAGGACACATTGGTCTTCTGAGACTTCTTGTCTATAGCTATTTTAATAGACACTAACCAAGCTTCCAATTTTTCCTGAAGTAAGAAAAACAGTTTAATTTTTAGGTGTTTTAATTAACCACGAATTTCATATTTACTCAGTCTATGGAATTTTCCAGGCAAGAATACTAGAGTGGGTTGCCACTTCGTTCTCCAGGGGATCTTCCCTACCCAGAGATTGAACCTCTGTCTCGTGTACCTCCTGCATTGGCAGGCGCATTCTTTACCACTGCATCACCTGGGAAGCCCTAATTATTGATAATGAATTTGGAGATTTTTACTTCAGTCCTCTCCATCTTTCCTGTCATTATGTTATCTCTTAAATTCTTTTTTTTTTTTTTAAACAATCATCATTTTATTTAGCCCCTGATCCTGTGGGTCAGTTGGGGAAATTTTCTGGTCTGGGTCAACCTAACTGAACTCTGCATTTTCAGTCAGCTGGAGGGTCAACTGATGGCTGGGCAATCTAGGATAGCCACCCTCACCTGTCTGCAGTTAGCAAGCTATTGAGGGAGTTTCTGCAGTTCTCTTCCTCTGCACTTTTTCCCACTACTCCTCCCTCTCAGAATTTGATTTTGTGCAGGTATCTTTCCCCCACCATCCCAACTCCCTATATGTAGCATGAGCCTCAGGGAAACTGCTGGAGAATTGACATGATAATTAACATAACTGCATTTCTTTTGCTGGTGATTGGTCAGGAGAAGGCACACCCAGGTCTGGCCAATGAGGAATGTGGGCAAGTCTGTTCAGAATGCTCCTAGGAAAGCTTTCCTCATCCCATGGAAAAGCTACGGAGAGAAATACCTAACTTTGATTGAGGGCTTGTTATGCCTGCTGCTGCTGCTGCTGCTAAGTCACTTCAGTTGTGTCTGATTCTGTGTGATCCCAGAGATGGCAGCCCACCAGGCTCCCCCATCCCTGGGATTCTCCAGGCAAGAACACTAGAGTGGGTTGCCATTTCCTTCTCCATCTTAAATTCTTTTTAGGGATAATATTAAAAATATAAAATGCTATCCAATCAACTTTCTTATAAAATTATTATAACATTCTCTCCCTAGACACACACAGTTCTCATTATTTACAATAATCACGTCCTACAACATCTGTGTGAACACTGCACAAAACCCCTGCTCCCAGAGGAAATGCAGGGTCAGATGTCAGTGAGTTTTCATTTACTGACATCTTTGTCAACTGATCAACACATGACCTTGTTTTCTGTGTTTGTGAACACTTAGTTTACACTGTTGATTCTTTACCACTGAGCTCAGAGCAAACAGCATCATTAACTCAACGCCTGCACAAAATGTGTCTAACGTAAGTGTTTCCTCTATAAGGCAGGCACAATGCAGCCTTCTTGAGCTAGGACCACGGAAAGGAACTTCAGCACTGAGCATGGGGGCCATTTTAAACAGCAAAATCACCAAGAAAAAGCAGAAAAATGTGAAAAACATGGCATTGAGGAGACACTCGTTTACTGCTCATCAGAACTGAGCTGGGCCTTGTGCCTCAGAAGAATAACTTTTCAGCACTCTGTACATGTCTGCAAATGACCAGGAGTGTGCCGCAAGTACTGATATTGCTGAGTTAAAAATAAATGTTAATGAGTAGTTGAATTTAATAGTACAGAATCTGTAAATAATGGGGACTGACTATAAGTGAGTATATTGGCCATTTACACTTCATCATTAATGTTATGACCAAGATTTGACAGTTTTTATTTAGCGTCTATGAAGATACTAAAGTCCTGAACCTGCCGTAAGCTAATGCCTCTGATTAAGTCCCTTACTGCTAAACAAACAAAAAATAGAAGGGAAAAAAAAACACAAACCTACAAAAAAAATGCTCAAACTAGAAATTATAAGCATGCAAGAAACAATACTGCTGAATATGGCCACACCATCCCACAAGAGGTAACAACGCTCCAGGGTGAAACAGCCTGCACCTACCTTCAGAAACATGAGGAAGAGCTGACCAGGAGTTAGAACCTCTTGGTTCATTAAACTGTCAGGATTCTCCTCCATGCACTCTCCTTTGGCTAAAGCAAAGAGCTTCCGGGTCATGAGACAAAGCATATAGAACTTCTCAGTGTTGGATTTCAGGTGGATACAGATACACTGGCTGCCGAAAGAGAAAGCTTAAAACAATCCAGCTACTGATACTATCCCATGTCCTGCTAACCAAGGTCCCCAATCCACATTTACCCTAGACGTCTTCAGTCATTTTCCAAAAACTGCTTTTCACTTTTGCTGGCAACATTAGCAAAAGAACAGAACAGACTCACAAAATCTAGGACTGTAGGGACAGGCCATAAGTGGATATTTAAATTTAAATCAATTAAAAAAAAAAAACTCGTCTTCTCAGTTGAAATGGCCCTGAATGTGGCTTGTGGCTACAGATTGCTCAGTGGAGGACTACAGCAGGGCTCCCTTAACAAATACACAGTGGATACAGAAGACAGAGTCCCAGCCTTAGGGAAATAAAGGGACATGATACCTGCAGCTTTCAGATAATGCAGAAAGAAAAACGATGTATATGCAGAGAAAGTAAGAAAGATGTTAATAAACTGGTGAGTTGGAAGTCTGAAGTTATTTCAACATAAAACCTTAAAAGTACAATATAAAATAGGAAGCTAGCAGGAAGAGAAAGGTGAGGATGGCTGCAGGAACAAAGTTAGCCCCTATCTCCCTACACAAGAATCCCACCCCCAGGGCTATTCTGATTTCCAGATGACTCACCAGCCCCATGTATATCCTTACTGGTAACCACAGACACTGCCCAACCCTAAGAAACAGTTTCACGTACTTGAACAGAAACTCTGCAGCTTGTTCGTTCGGGTACCAGTCAGGAAGGCTGAGTTTCACTCTGAAGCGCTCCCCCAGATAGTTAAGGACCTGTTTTTGTGTGGAACATCCCTCTTCCATTACGATCCTTAACATCTGAGAAACCGAGTTCCTAAAGAAAGAGTCATCCTCCTTTCCTTTGATGAGCTCCTGAAAAATCTGATAATCGGAAAAGCTGACGAGTGCCTAGAAAAGAAAGAAAGAAAAAAAGATTATTTAATTAATTAATTTTAATTGGAGGTTAATTAATTTACAATATTGTGGTTTTTCCATACATTGACATGAATCAGTCACGGGTGTACATGTGTCCCCCCATTCCAAACCCCCCTCCTACTTCCCTCCCCATCCCAACCCTCTGGGTTGTCCCAGTGCACTGGCTCTGAGTGCCTTGTTTCACACATCAAACTTGGACTGGTCATCTATTTCATATATGGTAATATTCATATTTCAATGCTATTGTCTCAAATCATCCTACCCTCGTCGTCTCCCAGAGAATCCAAAAGTCTGTTTTTTATATCTGTGTCTCTTTTGTTGTCTCACATATAGGGCCATCATTACCATCTTTTAAAATTCCATATATATGCAAAAAAGTTTTTTTTTTTTTCAAAATTGTTAACCATCATTTAGTAATAGTTCTCTCCTACTTCTTTTTAAAACCCAAGAAAAATCAGGCCTCTACTACTGCTGAATCTAAGCAAGCTCTTCAAAATAAGGGTCACACTTGTATGGGAGACACCAAGATGTCCCAATGACCCTTCCCACTTGGTACCCACAATCTTGGTCTCCTCTGCCTTGAACAGGGCTGGCCTGTGTGACCAAGGGAGTATGGCAGAGAAGCTGAAGTGTGACTCTCAAGGCTGGGTTGTGATGGGCACTGCAGCTGCAGCCTCATTCTCCTGGTGAACTCTCTGGGGAAGACAGGTGCCTCAAGAAGCCTGTGGAAAGGCCTGTGAAGAGGAACTGAGACCTCCTGCCAAGAGCCTGCACTGACTTGGCAGCCAAGCTCAGTCGACCTCAGAAGGGGATTCGCCAGCCCTGGGCAACCCTTCTACACAACAGCAGCCCCCATTGACATCTCATGGCAACCTCCTGAGACCCTGGCCAGAACTGCCCACATCAGGAGCTACTTCCATATTTCTGACCACACAAATAGAGAGAGAAATATTTAGTCATGTTTTAACCACTGCATTTTGAGGTAACTTGTTATGGAGCAGTGGATATTAGCACAGCATGAACGCTGATGAGGACAACCTATCCATTTTGCACTTCCAACGATTTGCTTCCTAACAAAAGAAGTATATTCAGTAAGTCACACCTTAAGTGCAAATCCCAAAGGAAGGAAAAACAGTTCTTTCCGGTAAATAAAGTTCAACATAACCGTGCCATTTTCCAAGTAGTGAAGGTTCATATTGACAGCGGAATGTTCCTCTCTCACACAGTGCATTGAAACTCCTATTGAAACAAACAGAGCAAATAATCAGAAACTCAGCAACACTACCATTAAGCAGTATCCACGGGTATAATTAGAGACAGATTTTTAGCTCAATTGTAAGAATGAACTGTTTAACTATAGGATTCCAGACTGCAAAATGCTATCTTGAGCAGCCAGGCCCTGTCATGGACAGTGATCAAACAGAGGTCAGGTTGCTATCAGTCAGAGACAAGGCGAATGCCGTGCCCCCTGAACTGGAAGAATTCAGAGGCCCAGAGCCACCTCTGGCCAAGTCAGCCAGCCTTCAGTATCATAAGCAATAACATAAAAACCCATGTTCAGGGGCTTCCCTGATGGTGGTGAAGAATCCACCTGCCAATGGAGGAGATGGGTTTGACCCCTGAGATCTGGAAAGATCCCACATGCCATAGAGTAACTAAGCCCATGAGCCACAGCTATTGAGCCCACATGCAGTAACTATTGAAGCCACGCACCCTAAGAGCCCATGCAGAGTCACTGAAACAAGAACCCCATGCACTGCAACTAGAGAGTATCCCCCACTCGCTGCAACTAGAGAAAAGCCTGTGCAGCAACGAAGACCCAGAACAATAATAAATAAATAAAATTATTTCTTAAAAAAAAAAAGTTCATTCAGTTTGAAAAAAAAATTGAACACAGTAGAAACTAGGTGTTCCACTATGAATTTATAGCACAGAATTGCTTAACAGAAAAACAAACCAAAAATTATATATATGAGAGAAAAATATCAGACTCTACGTGCATACATCTACTTTTAATAAAACAGCTTAAATATTTCTGAAAGAACATTCCAAACATCCCTGCAACTTACCATACTGAGTGTAGCCAGGCCCTCTGCTTTTCCACTTTGGTCTTACCATTGCAATGGGGAAATTTCTGCGAGGCATAATCAACATTCGGATGACTTTTTCAATGCCATTGATGATAAAATAGCCTCCCATTTCCTGCAAAAGAGATGAATTAAAAATTTTTAAACAAAGACACATAAGTACCTGCAAACATGATACTGACTAAGGGCCAGTATCACCCTCATTCCTAACCAGATGTGCACAAGAAGTGCCCTTAAGCAAGAGGACCTGCGGGTCCCTGGGAAACTGCCGACTTAATTAAATCTTCTCAAGCACATTAAAAAGGCTGTAGAGACTTGGGAGAAATGTATGGAAGGAAATCATGGTACTTCCTTTGACCAGACAAGTTGGACATAACCTGCCACATTCTTATCCCTAAAATGACTGCACTTTTCAATGACATTAAAAACCAAAAACAATTTACTCAAGTCTAAAGTTGAAAACAGTAATGGTTTTGCTTCCACACAAGTATGGTTTCTCGTGAACCCAGCATGGGCTTCCCTGGTGGCTCAGTGGTAAAGAAACCACCTGCCAATGCAGGAGACACAAGACGACGTGGGTTTGATCCCTGGGTTGGGAATATCCCCTAGAGGAGGAAATGGCAACCAGCTCCAGTATTTTTGCCTGGAAAATCCCATGGACAGAGGAGCCTGGTGGGCTACAGTTCATGCGGTTGCAAGAGTCAGACACAACTGAGCCTGTGCGTGTGTGCACACACACACACACACACACAGCAGGTATATCATGCTGGGTGCTCTATGTCAGCACAAGTGGGACAACTACTTGCCATTTTCAAAAGAGAAAACTGAGCCTCAGGGAGATTAAACTTTGCAAAGATGCACAAGGGGAAAGTTGAACAGCTGGCTGTCAAACCCAGATCTGCCACCAAAGGCCTCTTCCCAACACATACAGTCTCCCTGTTGTAGGCAGAGTCTGCACATCTTGATTACTTCAACCCAAGCCACTTAACAGAGCTGAAGGAAATGCTGAAGGGAGGGTATATGAAGCATTTAATACATCCACAGAGTTCGACTGTAGGTAAAGCAGACATATTAGACACATTTTGTGGGTTAAAATGTTGAGAGAGCTGTAAAAATTCAAATACATCTCTAAATATGTATCATTCAGAAAATTAGGGAAAAACCTACCAATTATCCCCGACAAATAGTAATATTCTCTAACTGGAGAGTTCTTTTTTTTTTTTTAATCACAAATAATGCTTTTAAGTATTTAGCTTCTTATAGTACTCACATAACAGAAACTGACAAATCTATCTTGTTGTTGTTTAAACGTTAAGACATGTCCAACTCTGTGACCCCATGGATTGTAGCCAGCCAGGCTCCCCTGGCCATGGGATTTCCCAGGCAAGAATACTGGAGTGGGTTGCCATTTGCTCCTCCTCTTTTTCCTTTTTCTGCTGATGCCACACAGCATGTGGGACTTACTTCTCCCACCAGGGATTGAATCTGCACCCCTTGCAGTGGAAGCATGAAGTCTTAACCACTGGACCACCAGGGAAGCCCCTAGAGTGTTCTTTTTCATACACTGTCTCATCTGAGACTCGTTATGAAGCCTACACAGAGCACAGACAAGACATCAAGGCCCCTGTTACCTAGAAATTAAAGCAGAGAAAGAAAACTGAACTCCCTGACAAGCTTTCTGTTCTCGCACTCCCAGTTCTGGCCCTTTCTACTGTCACTGGGTCTTTCAGGGCACGGCTCCCCTGCAGGTACCTCTGCTTCCTCATGGTGCTCAATGAGGGCTTTTGGAGGAAGGTTGTATAAGTTGCAAAGCTTGGATTTCACCATGATGGGAACGTAGCCCAGAAACTGCTTAATGACTCCTTTTGAGATTCCATTCACTGACCAGCTGATATCGGCCTAAGTGAAAATGAGAGAGAAAAGTTAAAAAAAAAAAAAAAAAGAAAAAAGGGGGGACTATCTAGATCTATAGGAATAAATGAGTATTCTAGGGGAGGGAGACAGAGGGATGGACTGGGACTTTGGGGTTGGTAGATGCAAACTATTACATTTAGAATGGATAAACAACAAGGTCCTACTCCATAGCACAGGGAACTATATTCGATATCCTGTGATAAAGCACAATAGAATACTGAAAAAAAAAATGTATATAAAAAAAGAATAGATGAGTATTTTAAAAGATTAAGGCAGAGGACCATAAACTAAATGATTCTATGCTTTAGGTTTAAAAGATGGGATCGCTCAGATGACAGCACTGAGAAAGCCAAACTCTGGTATAAACCGTATTAGGCACTGAGCTTATTCAAAAAAATGTACAGTGTGTGAGTTGCATGCTGTCACTCATACTCACTGTCAGCTTTCCCCGGTAGGTGCTCCTCCGGCCTCGGCACTCTGCTGGATAAACGTTGAGCTCTTTGCAGATGCTCCCTTTGGGAACGGCTGGAGGGCTGATGACGGCATCCACAATGGTGAGACAGATCCGCTCATCTTTGAAAGCAAATTCAAAGGGAGGGACGGCCTGAAATACAGTTGAGACAGTCAACCACTTGCACTTTTAAGGCACTCTCTCTCGAAGACTCTTTCAAATCTCAAGCGTTCTACAATCACTGATGGCTATCATGCCAATGCAACACATCTAAAAAGAGCTAACACGACATCCGGTATACTCATATCCTAAGTACCTAAAACAGCATTAAGCAGATTTTTTTGGTCTACTGACTGTTGGATTCTATAATAGGTTCTAGGGATACAGCTGTTTATGGGACAAAGCTGTCCTCTGAACCAAGTACCTGACTTCAGTAGTGTGTATATGTTAATCCCAAACTCCTAACTTATCTCTGCTCCACATTTTTACTTTGTACCCTCTGTGCACGTATGTTGTTATTCAGTTGCTAAGCAGTGTCCAACTCTTTGCGACCCCATGGACTGTAGTCCCGTCAAGCTCTTCCTCAAGAATACTGGAATGGGTTGCCATTCCCTCCTCCAGGGGATCTTCCTGTCCCAGGGATTGAACCTGGGTCTCCTGCATTGCAGGCAGATTCTTTACCATATAGCTACCAGAGAACCCATTTTAGCGTTCCTTGATCATCTCAACGCTGGACTCTTTTTCATTGTTTTAATAAATCCCAGGGTCAATTAACTTATATGCAGATTTACAATTTTTCTCATAGACATGATACAACGAGTCCAGGCATGATAGAAATTATTTCCCATCAGACAAAAATATCTCATCTTCTGCAAATGGGTGAAGCAGCAGGATTAATCTTCGAAGAAGCCTCGATGGTTCCCCCATTATTTGCAGAAGAGAGTTCAAGCATCAGAGACTAGCTCAACTTTCAACATTCTCTCCACCCCTCCTGCAGAACAAGTCCTATCCAACAAAAGCATAGGGTGGAGACCCCTGAGCTCTGCTCTTGCACTTCCCCTGGAGGGAACGCACTCTTCTCCTGGATTCATGAGGTCCTGCCCTGGGTTAGCTGCACCTCCCTCCTCTGTGCCCCCCTGCTTTCACAGCTCCACCTGGTGCTGCTGCTGCTAAGTCGCTTCAGTCGTGTCCGACTCTGTGCGATCCCATAGACGGCAGCCCACCAGGCTCCTCCGTCCCTGGGATTCTCCAGGCAAGAATACTGGAGTGGGTTGCCATTTCCTTCTCCATCACAGCTCCACTACCTCCACCCAAAACAAGATCGCAAGCAAGAACTGTCTCTTACACAGGTCTGCTTCTCCCTCACTGTCAGAGTCAAGTGCCCGGAGACATCAGGATGCTTACTAAATGAGACCCTACCCCATTATTTTCACCTGAAGCCTGCTACCATCACCCTCTAGACCAATCACTTTAGTTTGGAGTAAATGTTACCTAATAATGTTACCAGTCTCTTAAGGAGGGCCAAAGGTTTCCCACTGAATCTCGCTTTAATGCCTCACTGGCCCCTTCTTCGACATAGCCCGGCGCTGGGCCTGTGCCCCACTCCCCCGTCTCCTGGATCTCCCGCTCCCTCTTCCAGGCCCCCAGCCTCACTCACCTCTCCCTCTTCCTTCTCCAGCGCCTCACACAACCCGCACCCCATCCGCCGCCAGGTCCCTTTGCTCCATCCGCCTGTAGCAGGGCTAGCGGCGCCAGAGAACCCAGAATTGAGGAGCGCCTGGGAGGACGCCAAGCTCACCTGCACCGCGTGGCTGAGCCCTTCGCGCACAGCGTAGTTGAAAGACTCGACATGCGCCCGCGTCAGCTCCTGCAACGCTGGCTTTTGCTGTTCCCGCGGGATCCCGTAAGAGGGGTCGGTCAAGTGCTTTAGGCTGGGCCCACTGGGCAGGTTTCGCCACCGGCCGCCGGGATCCATGAGTTTGCCTGCACACCGGGCGCCAGCGACTGCACACGCGCCGGAAACACCGCCCGGCGCCCAGCACCCACAACCTGCTGGGAAGTGTAGTTCCTCTTGGTCTGCCTGCCCTGGGTCCTCCGATTTTACAGGGTCGACTAGAAATTAATACTGTGGAGCAAATGGGCCGGCTCAAAATCCTGTAGAGTCGGAGAGCGGCGGATCGGCCCCGTCTCCTCTCTTCCGGCGTCCACCCCTGTAGATCTCCGCTCTCCACTCAGAAAGCGGAAATCCGCTCCAGGGCCAATTCCGCGTGTGAAATCTCCATTTTTCATTTGCGGTTTAGGACCGGCGGAGAGTGGTGTTCAATGATTTCCTTCTCTTTCCTTGACCACTTTGCGATTCAATACTCTCGGGATGACAGCCAATCAGGGTTTGGCTTCAAGGAAAAAGCAGTTGGGCACCAAACCGACTGCTCTCTGCCCAACTGTGAAGTCGGGAAGGTTCATCTCTGGGACTGTCTAGCGGTGGTCCTCCCCGCATTAGCCCCTCCCCGCGTCGTCTAGACTCGAGTCTTGAGCAGGAGCCGGCGACTTGTGTGCAGGCGGGCGTCCTGGCCCTAAGATCCTTTAGTTATTTAGTCGCTAAGTCATGTTCAACTCCTTGCGACCCCATGGACTCTAGCCCGCTAGGCTCCTCTGTCCATGGGATTGCCCGGGCAAGAACACTGGAGTGGGTTGCCATTCCCTTCTCCAGGGGATCTTCCCCACTGGACCTCCAGGGAGCCTTTGAGTCTCTAAATCCTATACTCCATTCACCTCCCCAGAAAACAATTTATCGGAGGCTGTCTGCAGCTGTCTTTCAGCGTAATCTTTCCTGTGTATGTGCGTTTAACAGCTCTATTGTGTACTGCGTTATAACACACAATAAACTACACCCATTTAAAGGGTACGCGCTGGTAAGTTTTGACCTAGGTGTATACACCCTGGGCTTCCGTGATGAAGCTATCATCACAATTAAGATAATGAATTCATTCACCACTTAGAGAAATGTCCACCTGACCCAATTCCACCTTTACCTAGGTCAGGTGGTAATTCTCATTCCTATATCAATTAAAAAAAAAATCTTCTGTTTCTTTATGTTTACACCATCAAATCTCCCAAGATGTGTGCAGTTGTGACCTAAATTCTGCCTTCTTTTCCTTTACAGCGACTGCTCCTTTTAAGAAAAACTGTCTTCCTCTATTCCCTCTCCCTTGTTCAGGAAGGCAGGAGAATGAGGGGATTATGACAGGTGCAATCATTTCCATCAACATACAAACTTGCTGGAAAAGCTGTTAGACAAAAAACAACTCACTGATCTCTTTCTTGTCCCCTCTAGAACACAGATCTTAAAAAGGTTGATCATCATTCCTGTCTCTCTACTGCTTTCAAGTTTCATCCATGTCTCAGCATATTTAATTCTTCATTCTTTTCACAGCTGATTAAGAACCCATTGTATGGAGACCCATTTTGTTAATCTGTTCACCTGTTGATGGACATTTGGATTGTTTCCGCCTTTGACTGTTTGGAGTAATGCTGCTAGAAACATCCATGTGCAAGTTTTTGTACAGACATATGTTTTCAATTCTCTTGGGTACTACAGCTGTTTATGGGACATATGGTAACTAACTTTTTGAGGTACTGCCAATTTTTTTCCAAAAGCAGCTGTACAATTTTACATTCCCACTAGCAATGTATGAGGGTTTCACTTTCTCCTGTCTTCACCATTATTTACCCTCTGTGTTTTAAAAATTATATCCACCTAAGTACATGTGAGGTAGTATCTATTCGTGATTTCTGTATTTCTCTAATGACTAGTGATATTGAGCACATTTTCATGTGTTACTGACCACTTGCATATTTTCTTTGGAGAAATGTCTGTTTAGATACTTGGTCCATTTTTCAGTCTCTTTTTAGGTCTATTCAGCATTTATCTTCTTAAGTCAGTTTCATTAGTTTAAATGTCTTTCTAGGAATATGCCCATGGTATCTAATTTGCTGGCCTACAGTTGTTCATAGGATTCCCCTATAATCCTTTTATTTGTAGTAATATCCCTCTTTCACTCCTTATTTTAGTAATCTGAGTTCTTTATATTTTTTCTTCACCAGTCTAGCTAAAGATTTCTCAATTTTGTTGATCTTTTTTGAAGCGCCAACTTTTGGACTCATTGATTTTATCTATTGTTTTTCTATTCTCTAATTCATTTATTTCCACACACCTTTATTGTTTCTTTCTACTCCCTTTGAATTTAGATTATTCTTCTAATTTCCTAAGATGGGAGGTTAGGTTATTGATTTGAGATCTTTCTTAAAAATAGTCATTTAAAGATATAAAATTTCCTTTAGGCATGGCTTTAACTGCACCTCAGAAGTTTTGATATGTTGTGTTTTCATTTTCATTTATCTCAAACTTCTTTCTATTTTCCCTTGTGACTTCTTTCTTCAATCCATTGGCTATTTAGGACTCTGCTTTTTAATATTCATAGATTTGTGATTTTCCCAGATTTGTTAATGGTTTCTAGTTTTATTTCATTGTGGTCAGAGAACATATGTAGTATTATTTCAATAATTCAATGAGGCTTTATGGTGTACCATATGGTTTATTCCTGAGAATGTTCCATGTGTACTTGAAAAAGATGTATATTTGCTATACAAATATATTAACTATATAGTTGGGTAGAGTGTTCTATAATACTTGTTAGATCTGGCTAGTTTATATTGTTTTTCATTTCACTGTTGATCTTCTAGACATTATTGAAAATGGGAGATTGAAAACTCCAACTCTTGTTATTGAATATCTATTTCTGTCTTCAGTCCTGCCATTTCTTGCCTCATGTATCTTGGGACTCTTTTGTTAGGTGCATGTGTTTATAATTGTTGTATCTCCTGATGGACTGATCTTTTTATTATTATAAAATCTCCTTCTTTGCCTGTAGTGACAATTTTTTTCTTAAAGCCTATTATGTCTAATATTTGTATGGCCATCTAAGCTGTCTCTGAGTTACTGTTTGCATGGTATATTTTTTCTCATACCTTCACCTCTTGTGTCTTTGAATCTAAAGACCATCTCTTGTAGCTAGCATAGAGCTAGATTGTGGTTGTTTTGGTTTTTTACCCATTTTGCCAGTCTCTGCCTTTTAATTGGAGTCTTTAATCTATTTGCATTTAATGAAATTACTGGTAAGATAGGAATTTATGTCTACATTTTGCTATTTGCTTTGTATATGCCTCCTACCTCCCCCCATTCCTTCATTACTGCCTTTTCTTTTGTTAAATATTTTCTAGTGTAATATTTTCCACCAGGCATTCTCTGGTGGCTCAGATGGTAAGGAATCTGTCTGCAGTGTGGGAGACCTGGGTTCGATCCCTGGGTTGGGAAGATACCCTGGAGGAGGGCATGGCAACCCATTCTAGTATTCTTGCCTGGAGAATCCCCATGGACAGAGGAGCCTGGTGGGCTACAGTCCATGGGGTCACAAAGGGGCGGACACGACTGAGTGACTAAGCAGCACAGTGTAATATTTTAGTTCCCATGTCCCTTTTTACTATATAAAGTCATTTTCTTAGTGGTTAATGTGTCTTGGGGTGGATCTCTTTGAATCTATTCTATTTCGAGTTCATTGAACCTCTTGAATGCATTTTAATGGTTTTCATCAAAGAGGGAACGCTTTTGGCCACTTCTTCTTCCAGTATGTTTTCTGCCACCCTCTCTCTCGCCTTTCTTCTAGGATTCCTGTTATATCTATGTTGGTGTACATATATACTTCTGGAGCCTGTTCATTTTTTCCTCATTCTTTTTTCTTTCTATTCCTCAGACTAGATGACCTCACCTGAATTCAGATTCACTGATTTCTTCTTCTTTTGCCAGCTCAAACCTGCTTTTGAACACCTCTATTAAATTTTTCATTTGCTTTATCATACTTTCCAATGCCAAAATTTCTACTTTGCTTTATTCAGAAAACAATTTCTATTTCTTTAATGATATTGTGTCTTTGGTGACACATCATTCTCTCTTTTATTTCTTTAAACATATTTTAAATAGCTGAATTAAAGTGTTTATGTAGTTTAGTTCAATGCCTGCACTTCTTCAGGGATGATTCCTATTGACTGTTCCCTCTGTGGGGCATGCTTTCTTTTTCTTTGCATGTCCCATAACTTGTGATGAAAATGTTGATAATACTATGGGGCAATTTTGGAAAACTACTGTTCCCTCTTCAGGGTTTATCATTTTTTTTTTTAGTGACTTTCCTGAACTAATTCTGTCAAGCCTGTATTTTTTGATGTATGGCCACTGAAGTGTCTGCTCTATTAGCTTAGTGGTCAACTAATGATTATACAGAGATTTCCTTAGACCCTCGGGACAAGTACATCTCCCAGTCTTTGGCACAGGACTGTGTGTGTATGTTTGTGTGTGTATGAAAGGTATGCCTTCATGCTCAGGTAGGCAGTTTACATCCCTGCCTTAGTCTTCACTTCCTGCCTGTGAATATCCTTCTAGTCAGACAGAGGTGAAGGCTGAGAGAATTCACTTCTCCTCTGGGCACATACACAGCCTATACTTGTATTTTTAGGAATATACTGACATTTTTCAAAACTTATGAACATCTCATTCCCTATCTTTCCCTTCTAAGTTTTTTGTTGTTCTTCCAGCTGTTAAAACCATCTCAGCAAGTTGAGGTGTTAAACAGTTGGTGCTGATTATTTTTAACAAATGCACCCAGGGATAGGCTGCTCACAGTGGGCACACTCTAAGACAGATCAAATAAAATAAACTCCAAGATGAGGACTTACAGGAAACTGCCAGTCAGGCCAAATAAGAACACCTCATTAGGAATGGAGCTTTGGGTGAGCTCAGCACCATTCTGTACCCTGTAATGGCTGCTAGGCTGCTGGGGTTTCACCATGACTCTGGGGCTCTTGGTTTCCAAGGCTATCACAGAGATGATATAAAGATGTGATATAAAGATGATATCACAGAGATGATATAAGGGAGATGAAAATGGGACAAGTTAAAACATCACCAAACTTGCTGTTCTTATCAATATGCAAACATTTTTCTTTAATAAATGCTTCCTGGATTGTTGCAAGCTTTTGGCTAATTTGCCACTGTTCTCATTGCTTTTATGCAAGATGGGATTTTCAGAGGCTCTTACTCTACTATTCCCCCTGATGTCTTCACCTGTGAATTTTGAAAAGGAATTTTGATTGTAGCAATCTTCAAGTTGTGCCACCAAGTATCCCATGGACAGGGACTCATTTTCCTTTGTCTTTAGGGATGCTTTGGGGAAAACCTCTTTAGAGTATTACTGGAACTTTTAGGCCATGGGAGAGTATCAGTTTAAGGGGAAGGGGCAGCTACTAACAGCAAATGGGACCAGACTCTTAAAGAAGTCCTTTGAACCTGTCCACTTTCAGGATTCTAAGTAGCCACCTGCCTGGGTCCATGCATGTCTACTGATCTCTGCACCCTACCCGTGCAGTCCCCACTGAATCCAGTGGGTATGTGTCATGTCACATCAGAAACTTGTTTGGAGTTGGGTGTTTAAGCCAAGGTTTCTGGTGTGAAAGCTGGAGTTCAAAGCATCCAGCCTCAGTTGATGACTTGTCCACAAGTTACAAGTTTAATTTCAGTTTACATAACTGAAGCCCTTTCTAGGCATGTGACTAAGGGTCTGAGGTGAGACCAGTAGGTACTGATATGGTGGTGGTGGTTTAGTTGCTAAACTGTGTCCAATTCTTGTGACACAATCGTCCAGGCTAAGCCTCGACAATAGTCCAGGCTAAGCCTGGACTTAGCCTGCCAGGCTCCTCTGTCCATGGGATTCTTCAGGTAAGAATACTGGAGTGGGTTGCCATTCCCTTCTTCAGGGGATCTTCCTGACCCAGGAATCAAACCCAGGTCTCTTGCATTGCAGGCAGATTCTTTACCAACTGAGCTACAAGGGAAGCCCCTAGGATATGCCTGCTGGTATTTATATGGCCTTAGTAAAGTCTTAAGAAGGACTTCTTGGACTTCTGGCTAATTGGAGAAGGAGCCTCACTTTAAAGCACACAATCTGCAGCATGATTCAGATAATACACGTCATGTAAAACATGATGGGCTAGATTTTGGTAGCTGAAATTGTTTCAGTGCATCATCCTGGAGCAGCTCACAGTTTTAAAGGACAAGTCTATTGGCTTACATACCAACATTCTTAGGTCAACAAACAATGGCCATGTATGTCCTTATTTTTGCATGGCCCATGAGCTAAGTTTTGTTTTTTTAATATTTTTTAAGAGTTAAGGAAAAAAAGAAGAATATGCAAGAGAGAACCAGTTGGGCTTGCAAAGCTTAGAATATTTACTACCTAGCCCTTTATTGGCGAAGGCAATGGCACCCCACTCCAGTACTCTTGCCTGGAAAATCCCATGGACGGAGGAGCCTGGTAGGCTGCAGTCCATGGGGTCGCGAAGAGTCGGACACGACTGAGCAACTTCACTTTCACTTTTCACTTTCATGCATTGGAGAAGGAAATGGCAACCCATTCCAGTGTTCTTGCCTGGAGAATCCCAGGGACGGGGGAGCCTGATGGGCTGCCGTCTATGGGGTCGCACAGAGTCGGACATGACTGAAGCAACTTAGCAGCAGCAGCCCTTTATAGAAAAAGTCTGCCTGCCTCTAGTTTAACAGAATCACGAATTCCAATAACCAGGCATATCGGAGGACAGTCAACACCCACAGTAAGATGAGAGAACCAAAGGGGACAAAAACACTTGAATACGATTCCTTTAATGCTCCAGGCATTCGAACATTCATAGAATTGCCTTGTTTCAGAAGTCATTTCCTCTTAGGTACAGATTCTGTGTCCAGGAGCAGAGACAGTTTTCTCCACGGCACCCACTAGTGCTGTGGGGACCCATTCCAGCACTTTGTCTTCTCTGGTAGAGTTCCCACGACCCATGGCAAGGCTGGATGCACCCCTGCTTGACACAACCTCCACTTAAGGAAACACCCTTTGTAGGGTTACCACAGCTTGTGGGTCCGTCCGCTTCCAGCACAACCAGACATCCCAAGTCTGGGACCATCACCCTGAGGCGCTCGTGAAACACCACATTAGCTGGTTAAGTCCACCAGCACCTGCTCCACTATAACAGACAGACACTGAGGCACTTTCATGTCCTGGGGAAACAGAGTTTACAGTCATTATAGGAGTCCAGTGAGACAGAAGGGGCTTTCCTCTCAATAATTCATTTGTAACCCTAACACATATTTAGCAGATTTATAAATTCATGTCTGGTTACATTTGACAACAAGGCTTCACTAAGTAGATGAAAGCAGATTTAAGTAGATGAAAGCACGGCTGAGTTTCCAAAGGCTATGACAGGGAGCGGAGAGAGAGAACTTGTTTGGATGGAATACGCTGTATATCACGTCAGCATCTGGTCATCCTTAAATGCCTGGCCTTCCAAAAGGAATTTTCAAAAAATCTCTAACCCTTATTGGATTCTTCCAAAGTAATAATGTTATCTGTCCTTCCTTCTCCAGCAGTGGTTCGAGGCATCTCAATCCATCTGACGCCTGAGGTTCAAACCTAACAGGCCAGGGGTCAGGGAGGACGGAGGTGTGGACACCAACATTCTTTAAAGCTTCCCCAGTGACTCCAGCAAATTATCGGCATCGAGAACCTTGGTTCTCAGGGTTCTCCAGCTGTCCTAATCTCATGTGTCCTCACTGAATGCCCTTGAGGTAGTCCCTGGATCAGGCAACAAGTTCTTCCACAAGATAAGAAACTAAGGCACAGAGGTTCATGGGTTTCTCTGATGATGCGCAGCCAATGAGTCAAGACTGAAATTAACATCTCCCAAATAACACCACCACCTCCTTCCCTAGCAACTGGCGACATGAACACAGACTACACGGATGAAGACTGACAGGGGGCGAGGCATGACCATCTGTGCCACGGATATCACTGAAGGGTATGGAAGAGTTTCTGTGCCAGCTGCTCTCCCTGATCAGACATAAATGCACAAACAGATACTTATTTGAAACCACACGAGGAATGAAGCATAATTTCCTCTTTAAAGCCTTCCCTTACAAATATTGCTATCAATTCTGTTTTCTTAGAAAATCCATCAAAATCCACAGACTTCCTAACACCTGGATTCTTAGTTGTCACTGAAAGAGACACTGGAAAATTCCCAAATGTCCCTGTAATTTAGGTCCAAAAGATCATTACAAATCTGCATTTGCTTGTGACGGGACTACAAAATTCTCCCTGCTTTTTTTTCCTCGTTTTTTGGCTGCACTGGGCAGCATGCAGGATCTTAGTTCCCCAACCAGGGATTGAACCTGAGCCCCCTCTAGTGCAAGTGTGGGGTCTTAACCACTGAACGGCCAGGGAAGTCCCAAAAACCTCCCTACTTGTCCCATCACAGGCCCACACAGACTTCCCAAGCCCCAGAACCCTACACTTTCTCCATGGGTGCGCACCTGCCCACAATCTACTCAGAATCTCCCCAAACACTAACCCATCAGCTGCTCTGGGCCTCTAGGATTCCAGTAACACTTGTTTTATTTTGCTCTGGATGCAAACTTCATCATCTATATATTCTGGGTAACCACTGGCATGTTTATTTTTTAATTCCAAACTGCAGGGTGAGCCCAGCCGGCTGGGCCTTCCTCCACTTCACTGAGACACAGTACGTTCACATCCCACACCCACTGCTGCATCCATGAAATCATTGCCATCATTCCTTTTTTTACCATCAGCTCCCACATCTCATCATATTTGAGGTTGCTTTTTCTTTGCTTTGTAAAAAAAGTCTCCCCTAGCAGCAGAACTCTTTTCTGATGACAAGTGGAGATGAATGAGGGAGGGCACATGTGCTAGAGAGTAGGCTCGCACCCGCATCTCCCCACCCCCCATCTCCCCATCCCCCAACCCGGCCCAAGGTCCTGGGGTGGAGGGTGCATGCCTGTTCAGCGGGTCTGCGGGGATCCCCATGCACTGTGCACTCAGCTCACACTGGACACAAGTGGCATGTGGGGGCTCCTTCTTGCTAGCGACGTGGCCTCCCGGAAAGTCTGTAGAATATTCATCCAAGCCGTGGGTAGTAGAAACTACACCTAAGGGGACACTGCTAACATTTGCTGATTGACAGGGTGCCATGTGCCGCTCTGAAACTACACCTTTTCCATTTCAAGAGATTCCCTCATTCGGGTGAGACACACACTGATCCACAGCCTCTCCCGGACGTTGAGAGGAACAAGGAGACGAAAAATCTTCCCTGGAACAAAACCTAACCTTCCAACTCCTAAAGAAGGTGTTGAAGGAGCAAGAAAAACAAAATGGGGAAGAGCCCCCTGGGGTGGGGTGGGGGGAGGGGAATTCTCCTCTCCTGGAGAGCATTCTAACAAAAGTTAAATCCTCCAAAAAATGAACAAAAGGGAACCTGTCCAAAGGGCATGTAGAATTCTGGTTAAAACAAGGAGATTTGAGAATCACCATAATCGTCATATTTCAAAGACCCACCCCACCACCCACACACACCCAGCTATTATGTAAAGCAAGACATCATGTTTTTTCCTCTCTCATGCTTATTGAATGCTTATGGGTTCACAGCAAACTTTGCTGCTTGGTTTCTAAAACATGCAGAGAGCAGACTGAGAGCAGCGTTCGGCGTCCAGTCCACGCCAGCCCGGACCGGTGACCGGCCAGACACCATCAGGATCGGGATGAGCGCGCCCCCTGGCGGCGAGGCGGCGCCCGCACAGCCAGGCCCCAGGGACAGATGGTGAGCAGACGGTTGGGGGAGTGACTGGGACGAGCTGGG
>NW_011494592.1:1485589-1489353 GCF_000754665.1 Bison bison bison
GAGTGGTCTCACATCCCGTCCCCACCCCAGACCGGAGGCTGCACCTGGGCACAGAGCTAAGGCACTAACGCAGCAGTGGACAGTCACCAACCAGGTCCGACGGCTGCCACCCCTGGGCGGGAGAGGCGCTGCTGCTCAGAGCGCTGCCTTAGGATATAATTCAGATCTTTTCAAAGAATGAGAGCGTAAAGTAAGTACATCCCTGTTTTTGCCTCTTAAAAGAATATCTGGCTCTCCCGTCTGAGAAATGTGTTGCAGTTTTCAAATCTCCATAGCAGGGCTGAGAGCTCCACCCGGGGACCTCTGGGCAACCAATCACCCCTGGGGGAAGCTCCTTTGTTTTCTCCCAGCACATCTCTCCGAGTTGCCTCTCTTCTTCCCTTTTGGCTTGACAGCAATTCAGACACATCTCCTTCCCCTGGGGCAGGGCCCCCCGCGTGCTTCTTCTGAGGCATCTCTGCGCACCTCCCTGGGTCACAGCTTGATGAAGGTGGCCGGCTGGGGGGGCTGCTGTTCCGCGTCCGGGGGTGGGAAGACGCTGGCAATGGCTATGTCCACGATGCCCTGGCACAGCTCTGCATAAAGCTTCCTGAAATGGGTTCGGAGATCTATTATTGAGGATGCATATCAAAGTGCAGGTGAGAAAATCAAAGGTGGTTTTTTAAAAAAATTAGGATTGTTTAGTTGCTAGGTCCTATCCAATTCTCTTCCAACTCCATGGACTATAGCCAGCCAGGCTCCTCTGTCCATGGGATTTCCCAGGCAAGAATACTGGAGTGGGTTGCTATTTCATTCTCCAGGGGATCTTCCTGACCCAGGGATTGAACCCGAGTCTCTGGTGTCTCCTGCATTGGCAGCTGGATTCTTTACCACTGCACCACCTGGGAAGCTCTTTTACCAGAATCTGCCCCAAAATTCCACCTGGTATTTATAAGACACGTGTCAGCTGTCCATACAAATACTGCAGGAAGTACTACTGCATGAAGATAAAGCATCCACTCAATGGATATTTCTGGAAGGTCTTGCAGGTGAAGAGACAAGGCAACATCTACTCTAACTAACTGCAGGGAAGACAGGCAATTCCAAAGAGAACAGGGCCATCTTGCCTGTCTGTGGAGGGGTACACATGCAGACACAGGCTCTTCCCAAGGAAAGCACCCACGTGGTGTGGTTGAGGGGCCTTTAAGGAAGACTCCTCAGAGTAATAGCTCAGCTGAGACCTGGAGAATGAGTGACATCGGACAGAGAATGGATGACAGGGCAGAAAAGAGGAGGAAGGAGAGGGGAGTCAGACACAGAGAACGAGAGTGATAAGATCATCAGTACCATTTTTCTAGAGGCCACAAATATGTGTTAATATACAATATTTCTGTCTGTTTCTGACTGACTTCACTCTGTATGACATTCTCTAGTTCCATCCATGTCTCTACAAATGATAAAATTCTGTTCCTTTTTAGGGCTGAGTAATATTCCACTATATACACACACCACACCTTCTTTGTCTAGTCCTCCCATTTGGAAAGCAGAAATAGAGAGACAGATGTAGAAACAAATGTATGGACATCAAAGCGGGAAGGGATAGTGGGATGAACTGAGAGACTGGGATTGATACATATATACTATGCATTAATATAAAATAGATAACTAATGAGAACTTACTGCATAGCACAAGGAACTCTACTCAATGCTCTGTGGTGAGCTAAATGGGAAGGAACTCTAAAAAAGATGGCATATATGTATAAGTATAGTTGATTCGTGGACTTCCCTGGTGGCTCAGATGGTAAAGAATCTGCCTGCATTGCAGGAGACTCAGGTTTGATCCCTGGGTTGGAAAGATTCCCCTGAAGAAGGGAATGGCTACCCTCTCCCGTATTCTTGCCTGAAGAATCCCATGGACAAAGGAGCCTGACGGACTACAGTCCATGGGGTCACAAAGAGTCGGACAGGACCAAGTGACAAACATTTCCATAGCTAATTCACTTTGTTGTACAGCTGATTCACTTTGTTGTAGAGCAACTATACTCCAATAAAAATTAAAGATAATAAAAAAGAACGAGGGTGAGATACAGAGACAAAGGAGGGGAGGGAGAAAGAGAGAGGAGGGTGAGAGAGAGGAAGGGCCATGCAAATATAGGGAGGGGCACCCACCAAGGAGACAGAACTCAGGAAACCTGGGAAAGGGGACCATCGCAGTGTGAGGCAGGGGACAAGGTGGGGCCTGACATCACGTGCTGGCACCTGGACTTCAGCCAGAGGCCAAGGAACCACCAAAGCCAAGGAGGAAAACCTCCCATCCAGAGCTATAAGGAGGCCCTCAAATTCCGCACCCTCTTGTTCCCTACAGGATTTTTGTCTGCTTCACATAGAGTGTATGAGGCGAGCTCTTTTGGGACTGGCTCCAACACAGGGAGGGCTTCCCAGGTGGCGCTAGTGGTAAAGAACCTACCTGCCAATGTAGGAGATATAAGAGATTCAGGTTTGATCCCTGGGTCAGGAAGATCTCCTGGAGGAGGACATGGCAACCCACTCCAGTATTTTTGCCTGGAGAACCCCATGGACAGAGGAGCCTGTTGGGCTACAGTCCATGGGGTTGCAAAGAGTTGGACATGACTGAAGCAACTTAGCACAAACTCATGTCAACACAGGGAAAAACCAGAGACATATGGTTCAAAGAGAAAACCCACATCTGAGACGATGCTCTGGGCCAGATGTGCCTATTTGCTATGTGCCTAACTTGCTCAGGACTGCTGGGATACAGGTGACACGAGTCTAGGCCAGCCCAACCTGGAGGAACAGAGGTCTTCACTGTCCTGACTTCCTGAAGATGCTATCTCCCAATCTCCACCAGGTGGGAAATCTTCACAACCAAATTCCGGTCCCTCCTGATCCAGTGGCAAATCTCTGCTATTATCCTCATCAAAGAAACTTTCTCCCACCCCTCATCCCCTTCTACTGCCCTTGAGGCTGGAATTGCTATGTCCTAACCTTTTGTAAGGCCCTCTGGGAAAAGAGCTCGTGCAAAGCCATGCTTCTGTTGTCTGTCTTGGTAAGCCCTAACTGCCGGCTGACCTTCGTTTCTCCTGTGAGATGTCTGCTCTTTCCCATCTCCCCTCCCCCCATCCCCCAGCCCCTGCTTCTTCTGTCTACATGGATCAAGCCCCATGGTCAAGGCTACACCACTCAACCTTCCCCTTCTGAAGGGACAATGATCAGGAGGCCTGCACGGGAGGGATGGTAGCTTGGGTCTTAGTAGTCTTGGGTCTTGGCAAGTCACCAAGAGCCAAAACCATTGAAACAGACAGTGTTTGGTGTTCCATGAAGCGTGTCATTAGCCACCTTGGGAAAGATTTTCTGAAGGGGATGCTGGGGGTTGGGGGAGAGGACACAGCTTCAACCTCGTCAAGTCAACTAACGACTTCGGTATTTCTGGCATAGGAGGTGTCCAATATACAAGCAAGTGTGGGTTTTTGAACATCCTGCTGTGTTCATACAGCAAGACAAGTAAGTCCTGTTTTAACACCTGCACAACAATGGAAACCGAGCTTCCTGAATAAAGACTTTCCTTTGACTACGCCATCGTATCATCATCTCTATCAACTGTCTTCCCCATTTGTCCTTTAGGAAGCAAGGATAAAGGCATTTGAAAGTTTATTTCCTTCAAGGACTTCCCTGGTGATCCAGTGGTTAAGACTTTGCCTTCCAATGCAGAGGGCACAGGTTTGATCCATGGTCAGGGAACTAAGATTCTGCGCCCCCCATCCCGC
>NW_011494592.1:1489453-1490499 GCF_000754665.1 Bison bison bison
CCCCCCCCCCGCCAAAATAAAAAATCAGGAAAAATCATATATCATTGTTGTATTAAAAAAAAAGTTTACTTCCTTCAGCATAAGAACAGAACCCATACACCTCATGGTGTGGCCTCGGTCCCTTGGGGCTTTCCAAGCCACCTCATAGTAAGCCCCCCATTCCAAGAGCTCTCCCTACTCAAAATTATACACCTAAAAGATAGAAGAGCTTCCCTTGTGGCTCGGTGGTATAGAATCCACCTGCAATGCAGAAGACCTGGGTTCGATTGCTGGGCCAGGAAGGTCCCCTGGAGAAGTGGTTGGCTACCCACTCTAGTATTCTTCCCTGGAGAATCCCATGGACAGAGGAGCCTGGAGAGCTACAGTACATGGGGTTGCAGAGTCGGATACGACTGAGTAACTAACACTTTCACTTCAGTTCTTCTAGAAGATAGAATCTGTTTCTTTTCTATGACAGCAACTGTAACTCAAAATAATTCATACAATAATTAACTGGGCAGTGTCTGGCTCACTCCTCCAGTGGACTCTTTAAGGATGCTCATTTTTACATGTTTCTCAAAACCCCACTCTTCTGTTAGACTCCACTGCTCTCATCAGGACTCTGAGCAAAGGGGATCCAGCAGATGGGAAGTAGCTTGGAGGCACTAGTGAGATGGAGTCAGAGAAGACAGTGAACCCTGATGCCCAGTGGCTTATCACTAGAGGCCTCTGTCAGGCTCCAGCATGACCAGATCCTGCAGAGCATCTCAGCAAGCAAGTGAGCCTTCGCCAGGGTGTGGATGCCACTGATGGAAAAAGAGGTCAAGGATATTACTCATCACTCCAAGTGAACTGAGAAATTGCTGTTTCTCTGCCCTCTCTAGCCTTCAATCCTTACATGAATAAAAGAGGCAGATCCACCTTTTCCTATCCAGAGACTAGAGGTCAACCCTTGAGCCAAAGCTGGAGGCAGAATTGACCAGGCCTGATGGACAGAACCTTGGGGGTCCTGGAAAGGGGGAGGCTGGGTCTTAGTTGGGTTTCTGGCTCAGGATCCCAAAAGAGGG
>NW_011494592.1:1490599-1490926 GCF_000754665.1 Bison bison bison
CAAAAGAGGGGAGTTGGACATTCACTGAGATGGGCAGCTCTGGGGTGGGACGCCCAATGGACATCCACACAGCTCCTCGCAGGATGCCAGGAAGACAGGTGCAGACACTGGCCTGGGACTCAGGGATACAATGTAATTGGCTGGCTTTAAAATCCAGGAGTGCAAGATGGACTTGGCTGGAGACCTGGAAAGAGCAGTTTCTGTGAGGGTGGATGGAAGTCAGCCTGGAGCAGACCACAGTGTGGATGGGGACTGAGGAAGAGGAGATAGTGTGTGCAGATGTGGCTTCTCCAGATGTGGGGCTGTGGGGATTTTCCCGGGGGGCCA
>NW_011494592.1:1491026-1491535 GCF_000754665.1 Bison bison bison
GGCTGTGGGCATTTCCCTGGTGGTCCAGGGTTTAAGACTGTGCTTCCATTGCAAGGGGTGCAGGTTCAATCCTGAGTCGGGAAACTAATAAGATCCTACACGCCATGCAGAGTGGCCAAAAAAAAAAAGCAAGTGTGGCTGTGAAGGGAGCAGGGAGGGAGTGGTCAGGGGAGCAGGACAGGGCATCAGAGGAGGGCCTGTTTTTTTCCTTTTGGCCTCACTGCACAGCGGGCGTGTGGGATCTTAGTTCCCTGGCTCGGGACTGAGCTTGTGCCCTCTGTATAAGAGGCATGGAGTCTTAACCACTGGACCACCAGAGAAGTCCAAGAGGGCTCTTTGTAATCACTGGGGAAATCTGCTGGGTACCACATGCTGGTGGGAAGTATTCAGCAAAGAGGTAGCTGAGCACAGCATCCTCATCCTGCCCTCCTGCCTGGAGGGAGGGAACTGCATCAGAGCACAAGGAGGGACGTACTGCTGACAGGAAGGACGGAGAAGGAGGGCACCCC